>NC_073303.1:32591252-32904377 GCF_027595985.1 Sorex araneus | reverse complement strand
CTCTCTCTCTCTCTCTCTCTCTCTCTCTCTCTCTCTCTCTCTCTCTCTCTCTCCAAATGGCTTTTTGGGAGGAGGTTATATGCAGTTCCTCCAAACTGTCTTAGCCTGGAGTTCTCTGCATACAACATAAAAGTTAATTTGGGGACATTCTCACAGTAACAGCCTTGCACTATGAATGTTTTCTCTCTCTCTCTCTCTCTCTCTCTCTCTTTCTTCCTTTCTCTCTCCCTCTTTCTCTCTTTCTTTCTTTCTTTCTTTCTTTCTTTCTTTCTTTCTTTCTTTCTTTCTTCCTTCCTTCCTTCCTTGCTCTTCCGTCCTTCCTTCCTTCCTTCTTTCCTCTTTCTTTCTTTCCTTACTTCCTTCTTCTTCCTCTCTCTCTCTTTCTCTTTCTTTCTATCTTTCAATTGTTTTTGAGCCACACCCGGCTATGCTCAGGGCTTTCTCCTGACTCTGTGCTCAGGGTAACTTGCCAGCTCGGGGCTCTTTCATATTCTTAGCACAACCGTTAGGTTCTTCTGTAGTTTCTCCTTTTCAGCGAGGTCCACCCTTCTCTGGGTGAGGGCCTGTTTCTGTTTCTGAGTCTTATCTCAGTTTCTCCATCTCTGAAGAACTCAGGATTTACATCTCTAATGGGCTGTGGTCTTCATGTCTTTGAGCTACTTTAGGGCTGGGCAATTTCTGGAGTTTTATTATTTCACAAAAGCTCATTACCAGGGCCCCTACCTGCCTACAACATTCCTCCCACTAAATATTTTAACCCCTTACATGGGAGAATATCTGCCTTCTGTAATCTCTTCATGCTCACAAAAGGACACAGACCCTGCTTATTTTAATAGAAAGTGAAATCTCATGCTAACTTAGTAGTAATAGGGCCAAGCAATGGTTTAATTGGGTTTTAGAGTTGTTAGTATGGAAGAGAAATCACGTAGATGAGATATTTTTTAAAACATGAGGTTCTGGAAAAGAAAAGTTTTTCCTTGGTTCAAGTAGAGCAGAGTGTTTAGGGAAATGAGAAAATAACTGCCAGATCATATGCCTTTGTTCTTCTTTTTTGCTTTTTGGGTCACAACCCAGCGATGCTCAGGGGTTACTCCTGGCTTTACACTCAGGGATCACTCCTGGCGGTGCTTGGGGGACCATATGGGATGCCGGGGATCGAACCCGGGTCGGCCACGTGCAAGGCAAACGCCCTACCCGCTGTGCTATCGCTCCGGCCCCTCCTTTGCTTTGCTTTATGTTGAGTCTGTCTGTTCCCCCTGGCAAGTCTTTCTACTATCGTGGTCAGACTCATAACAGCATAAGAAGCTTTAATCCCTTCCTGCTTTGAGTAAACCACATTTCATCTGAATATTCAGAGTGTTATCTTTTTAGTCAGACCTACTAGAATTATACCTATTTGATCACCTCTATGCACCTGTGATCTCCACTTTCTTGGTTTTCTTAATGTGAGAAACACGGGTTGCTGGATTAAGTGTCTGACAAGTCCTGAGTTAATCCTGGAGAGTCTAACAGTAGGACTGGGTACTTTGTTAGTCTTCTACCTCTCAGCAATTGATGGCCTTTTTTTTTCTAAATTGGGTAGTGCTGTTATAGAAATCTCACCAAGAAAACAGCTGACACTTAAGAGATGTGAGGGAGGAGTCCATTTTTATTTATGTATGTGGATAATACTGAACAATTGTGGAGACCATGAAATCCTGACTCATGCCACGAAAGTAAAGTCCCAAGCCTCATTCACACAGAGTTTATGAATAAAATGCCTCTAAGGACATGCAGTGATTAATAAATACATTAGGTAATAGGTATATCCTGCTACAATTTCCCATAGCTACCTAATGTACATTAGGTATATCAAGAATACCTAATGTGGGGCTGGAGAGATAGCACAGCGGGTAGGGCGTTTGCCTTGCACGCAGCCGACCCGTGACTCAGGAATTACCCCTGGCCATGCTCAGGGGACCATATGGGATGCTGGTTCAAATCCCATATGGTTCAAATCCCAGCATCCCATATGGTCCCCTGAGCATGGCCAGGGGTAATTCCTGAGTGCAGAGCCAGGAGTAACCCCTGTGCATTGCCAGGTGTGACCCAAAAAGAAAAAAAAAATCAAGAATACCTAATGTATTCTTGAAGGTTATTTTCAGCTTCCCAGATCATATTATTGACCATCTTATCTGGCCCCTTTGGTCCCCATCTGGTCTCTGGTAGGGTTTTACTTCCCACAACCTTATCACGTCCATTTAGTCCTTGGGAGTCATTTACTGAACACTTGGACCCACTCAACTCTTGGAGTGAATTATAGCCAAGAGTTTTACTCCTAATGCCTGCTTTAGCTGGGTTTTATTTTATTTTGAATTTTCTGCTTTCTGTCTTCTATCACAAAGTGGGAGCTGAAACTAAAAGATCCTTAATGTAGGATAACATAGAGTTTGTCCTTTCAGCCTTGCTGCAGGGAACTTAGGTTTATTGGGTTATAGCCATCACAGTGCTCCCATTCCTTTATTTATCTATAAGCTCTTCTCTGCAACCTCCTTCCCAACCAGTTAATCACCTTTTCCCTAATCAGATTCTGTTCTCTTGTAAAATCAGATCCTTCTAAGGACTCTGAACTTGTATTGTAAGTTAGTGTCTTTTGCATAATTTACCTTAAAGCAATGTCATTTCTCTATGGACACAGGAAGACAGTTAATATTATGCTCTTGTAACTTCGGAGTTGATTGACTCCGAATAATATTTATTCCTGGGCATCTGCTTTCTTGACTCAGTTGCACTTAGTTCCTAGCACCCCAAAATCAAGGTCCCAATGAGGGATGGAATGGACCCAGGACAAGCTGTGAGCTACCCTAGCATCGAAATGGGCCAGGCCAAAGCGCCACAATACTCAACTATAAATTGAGGGCATGATCATGGACAAATGCTGTCATGATCCAAAAGGAACGATGAGATTAGGACCCTGCTGGGGTTAGGAAGATTAACCTGGCCTGAGGACTGTGGTCTGGAATGTATAGTGAGATGTTCTCAGGAGGAACCAAACTGTGCTCATACAGAATGACATTGCTAGAAATATTAGAAGTAGATTTACTATATATTTAAGTGGATAACTAGCTGAGGAATGAAGAAAGCGACACACCCTTGTTTGGATCCCACCCTTGAGCAGATCTCCTAGTAATCTGGAGTAATCTCATTAGATGAGATTTTGTCCTTGAGGAGTGGTCTTACCTCTCTGTTGATTTGTTAATGTTCCAACCCACCTTTGTGTTACCACCCTATGTGATTGCTATATAAACTAAGGCTATAAGATCTGAGGAGGCTGAGAGACAGAAGCATAAGGGGAATGGAGATTGGAATAAACTTCAATTGATACCGACCAGCCTGGCACTCATTCTTTCCTTCACCTGCCCATCACTATCAGCCTCCCCCAGGTAAGGGAAGTGACATGAGACTACCGAACGTGAGCGGTGGGAGAGATAGAGCCCCGCTGCCCTTTGTGAACACACACCTTAAGAAGTCTGGGACTGGAGTGATAGCACAGCGAGTAGGGCATTTGCCTTGCACGTGGCCAACCCGGGTTCGATTCCCAGTATCCCATATGATCCCCCGAGCACCTCCAGGGGTAGTTCCTGAGTGCAGAGCCAGGAGTAACCCCTGTGTATGCCGGATGTGACCCAAAAAGCAAAAAAAATATTTGAAATGCTGGATTGTGGTTCATATTTCAGTCTAAAGTCTCAAGATCAGCACCCTTTAGTGCCTCATAAAGATGTTTTGCTATAATGCCATAATTGGGGATCTAAAGTCTACAGAATCCCATTATTTAAAAAAAAGTCCCTCAGCTGCCCTCTAGTTTGAGGTGCCATGTATGAGTTTTAATAATATAAGTTTAGGGGATGGAGCAATAGTACAGCGAGTAGGGTGTTTGCCTTGCACACAGCCGACCCGGGTTCGATTCCCAGCATCCCATATGGTCCTCTGAGCACCACCAGGGGTTATTCCTGAGTACAGAGCCAGGAGTAACCCCCGTTCATTGCCAGGTGTGACCCATAAAGCAAAAAAAATGAATATAAGTTTAAAGACAGCTCTTATTCTACTCTTTGATATCTATAACAATTGTGCAGACCAATTGTTCCTATTAGCTTTAAGTAGGTTTTATATAAATCATCAATAGGATCACCATGGTTCTGCTGCATTTCCAGGTATACAAGCCCTTCCTGGTCCCGCTATCTGTCTGGACATAGGCATGGTCCTACAGTGAGAGAGAAAGAGAGAGAGATAGTTACCCTTGTGTTGGGGAAGGTGATGAGATATTGTTCTAGCCATGAGAAGAGTGTTTTTGCCAAAATTAGGAAAACTGGGTCTGTCTCTATTAAACTCTTTACCTGCAGCTCTCAACATTTATTTAAGCAGAAGGAATTGTGAGCTACCCTTATCCTTCAAGTGGGCAGCACCTTTGCAGCATCAGTACATGCTGGGTTTGTGCAAGAGTAATGGAATTTCTTGAATTCTAAGTTCTAGCTGAGGAAATTTGTGCAACAGAATTTTTTTTCTTTTTGGGTCACACTGAGCGATGCTCAGGGGTTACTCCTGGCTCTGAACTCAGGAATTACTCCTGAGGGACCATATGGGATGCTGGGAATCGAATCCAGGTCAGCCGCGTGCAAGGCAAAGTTCCTACCCGCTGTACCATTGCTCGAGCCCCAAATTTGTCCAATAGAATTTCTACATATCCAGGACTGGAGGAATAGCACAGCGGGTAGGGCGTTTGCCTTGCACGTGGCCGACCTGGGTTCGAATCCCAGCATCCCATATGGTCCCCTGAGCACCACCAGGGGTGATTCCTGAGTGCAGAGCCAGGAGTAACCCCTGGGCATCGCCGGGTGTGACCCAAAAAGAAAAAAAAAGAATTTCTACATATCCAGCCCAGTTTCCAATTCTCCCCGGCGGCTGGAAGTCACACCCTCGACCCGCCCTTGCACCATTTTGCCACAACCAGCAGTGAAGAAACCGGGCTGTTCTGGCAGGCACCACTAGCTGGAGATTGCTTCGAACCCCAGACTGGGCCAACAACACCAGAGAGCCAGATAGAGAAGGTACAGCCAGCACACCTTCTCCAGATGGAGCCTCGGCAACACTGAGCTTCTACTAACACAGCTCCGGTATGCGGGACTGGGACATCTCCAAGCTACGTGGCCGCTTACGTGGCCTCGCGACCTTTCCTGATGTACAAAATATAATCTCAGGAATGGATCCACCACCCCTGAGCATCCATTATCCCAGAGGCACAGAAACCAATCATAGAAACGCAGCAGCTGCTGGCAGATATACTCCTGGACTCTGAACTAAGCTACGGCCCCATGCAGCCCTGGGAGGGGAAGGGTTTCTGTCCCTTGGCTTTTACCCCCTGGACAGCATGGCAACTGCCACCGTTCAGAACCAACTGGACATAGAGGTAGGAGTTTGCATTGATGGGATGGGATGCATGGGGAATCTTGCGATGGGGGAGGCAGAACCAGCCCTGCATCCTGCCCAAATGAGACCCCGAGCAGTCGCCCATGTACAGCTCCTCCGCTCCTGAACAGCCATGATCCCAGTGCCACAGAAACCAATCTCGGAATTCAGTGGCTGCTGGCAGAAATACCTCTGGACCTAATACCAGAATTCCAAATATGAGCGGCCGCTTTCGTGACTGTGCAACATCATATGCTCTTTGTTACCAAGAATAGAAAACATGCAATCTAATGATCTCATTCCGACAGGTCTGACTGTTGGGGGAAAAACTCCAAATAATGATAGTGAGTTTCCTGTCAAAAATGGAATGTAATCAAAGTAAGGAAAGAGTAAAGTGAAAATCATCTGCCACACAGGAGAGGGGGGTATGCTGGGGTTATTGGTGGTGGAACATGTGCACTGGTGAAGCATAGTATGACTGAGACTCGATCCTGAAAGCCCTGTAACTGTTCTCACGGTGACTCATTTAAAAAATAAAATAAAAATAAAAGAATTTCTGCATATCAAGGATAATATTGTGCAACTGTGGAGACCATGAAATCTCCTTAACTAACACAGTTCACATGACTCATCCAAGAAGAATTAACTTGCAAGAAAATAGAAACCTTTTTATTTTCTTCCAATTAAAATTATTTCTGGGCTGGAGCAATAGCAGACCAGGTAGGGCTTTTGCTTTGCACATGGCAGACCCGGGTTCAATTCCTCCACCCCTCTTGGAGAGCCTGGCAAGCTACCGAGATTATCTTGCTCGCACAGCAGAGCCTGGCGAGCTACCTGTGGCATATTCGATATGCCAAAAACAGTAACAAGTCTCACAATGGAGACGTTACTGGTGTCCGCTCTAGCAAATTGATGAGCAGTGGGATGACAGTGATACAGTGAAAATGATTTCTGCTCCTGCTAGGGAAGACAGAAACTCAATCTTGATCCTTTCTGGTGTTCTTTGAATATCCCCAGGGTAATCTATAGATATGCCTAAGGACCAGTCTTTTTTTTTCCGTCTTTTTTTTCTTTTTTTTTTCTTTTCTTTTTGGGTCACACCCGGCGATGCACAGGGGTTACTCCTGGCTCTGCACTCAGAAATTACCCCTGGCCATGCTCAGGGGACCATATGGGGTGCTGGGAATTGAACCCGGGTCGGCCGTGTGCAAGGCAAACGCCCTACCCACTGTGCTATTGCTCCAGCCCCGCCTAAGGGCCAGTCTTAACGTCAACTGGCCTAAACCTCTGAGACACTCATGTCCCTTCGGATTCACAGTCTGCCTGATGAACCTATCTTATCTCCCCCTAGAGAGCCTTCTTTTCTATATCATAGCCACCTCCATGGGGTAAGACTGGGAGAGGGACATGGGCTTGGTTCCTGCATCGATTGACAGAGAAATGCATGGTCATCTAGTGTCTGGACAGAAATAAGCTAAAAGACAGCTGAAGATGCTTCAGAAACATCCAGAAGAGAAAAAAGTCTTAAGTATTATGGGAACTACCTTTCCTGATACTATTAAAGTAGATATTTGAGAAAGATAAATTTGAGAAGTGAGTGTTTCCCCCTCTCTACTGAACCCACCTCAGCCAACAGAGCTGGGGAATGCCTGATTTGAATCAGGACTGGTATAATCTGCTATAAGCACCTACATGGCGTAAATGCTCACATGCTACCAGCCCCGTGAGTTAGCCCGCAAACTGCATTGGAAGTCCATTTGTTCAGCAAGGCCTGCGAGATGTTCCCTGCCAGCCGATTTCTGAGGGAGCTGTGGACTCGGGCTGGAGTGGAGAATCACTCTCTGCAGGAAAGGACAGTTAGTCCTAACCTCAGTACAGGCATTGTGGGTGCATCACTGGAGGTCTTCCCTCACAGAAAGACTTTCAGGAGGAAGCAAAATGGTGAAGCAAGGTCTTTTTTATTGAAATTTAAAAATATGTAAGTGGAGAGGAAATATGTGTTCCAGAGAGAACACAGCCTTCTTCAGAGTGGAAAAAGCAAGTAAAAAGACAGAGACAAGCAAGCAAGGTAGGTCGTATTCTGGGAGTACACAGGCTTGAAAGCAAGCCCAGAATGGCATTCAGGAGGAGCTCTTATACATCTTTTCGAAAGGTGTTTTCCTGGAGTTTTGCATACATGGAAGTTAATCTGGGCATTGTCATGGGAAAGACTTGCCCTGTTCTTATAATCTCAAGCATTGCAATGTTGATGGTCTTTTCATAATCTTATAGATTCTTCTATAGCCTCTTTTCTTCTTCTTCTTTTTCCAGAAATATCCACCCTTCTCTGGGTGGGGCCCTGGACTTCTGCATCTGAAGAGTGCCTTCATTTCTCTTCTCCAAAGAGCTCAGAATTTGTGTCAGAGGATTGCAGTCTTCATGCCTTTGGGTGACTTTAGAGCTAGGCATTTTCTACTTAGGCTTTATTCCTCAGCCCCCTACCTAGCTGCCTGAAAAGTCTTGAACTATAAGATTTGATCATTCACTCCCAAGCCTATTTACCCACTTAATCATTATAACATTTGTAATTTGTTACACGTATCTATGCTGACATCTCTGAATGTATACAGCTCAATCCATCCTGGGAGTTCAGCCCCATTCAGCTAATCTTTCTTTTATCTTTGTGAAGTCAGATGTTCAAAGGGCTTTCTTGGGTATTGTTAGAGCATAGTACAAAACCCAAGTGATCTCAACTGTCACATATTATTCCTATGTTGGCAAGATCCAGCAGACCAGGCAAGCACACCCTCTCATAATTGTGCCTGAACAGGATTTATGCTTCACAGAAATGTCTACAAAGGCACTTGCTGATCCATTCCCCATCTTAACAAACAAGAATGTTCAGTTAATTTATCTATCAATAGTGAGTCAATATTCTCCCAACATAAGCTACTGTTTAATACTACAGTTACTTACCAACTCTTCCATGACCTTTCCTATGGTTTATCTAAAATAGTATCCTTAGTCTCTATTTGTCAGAATATGTGCATGTAAGTTAATTTTATTTGTGTTGGTGAATTTTTTTTTGCTGTCTTCTTCAGTGGAACATGGGACAAATGTTTCAAAAATCATGCTTTCTGCTGAAAACTTCATGTACACGGGTCCCTGTGTCTGAAAATGCCAGGTTTTCTCGGAGTCGGGATGGATGACCTCTCTTCATCTCCCTGTACTTCAGGAAGCCCAAACAGCCATGCCCATGCCCCACAGATGCTGCTATCTAAACTAATCTACAAGCCTTACTTCAGAGATACAAATAAATCTCCAAAGAGATCTCCTAGTTGGAAAAATGTTTCAGACACCCAGCCTGACTGAGACCTCCAGGCTCTCAGATCTCTCTATCACCCAAACAGAGCCCAGGCAGCATTCCCACACCCTAAAGCCACCACCCAGTTAATAATTTAACACCAGCCAGACTCCCCAGTTAAGAATTCTGAATTGTCAAAACAACAATGAGATATTATCTCGCACCACAGAGACTGGCACACATCAAAAAGAATAAGAACAACCAGTGCTGGTACAGATGTGGGGAGAAAGGGATTCATTGTTACAGGGGATGCCAACTGGTCTGGCCTTTTTGGAAAACAATAAGGGCATTCCTTAAAAAACTGAAAATTGAGCTTCTGTGTGACCCAGTAATACCACTTCTAGGAATATATCCCTAAGCTGCAAAACACCACAGTAGAAATAACATCGGCACCTGTATGTTCACTGTAGCACTGTTCAAAATAGCCAGAATCTGGAAACAACCCGAGTTCCCAAGAACAGACAAATGGCTAAAGAAACTTTGGTACATCTACCAATGGAATAATATGCAGCTGTTAGGAAAGATGAAGTCATGAAATTTTCTTGTAAGTGGATGGCCATAGAGAGTATCGTGCTAAGTGAAATAAGTCAGAAAGAGGGACAGACATAGAATGACTGCACTCATTTGGGGAATATTAAATAACATAATATGAGACTAACACCCAAGGACAGTAGAGACATGGCCAGGAATATTTCTCCATGGTTGGAAGCCTGTTTCATGAGCTGGGGGAGAGGGCAGCTGGGATGAAGAAGGGATCACTAAGTCAATGATGGTAGGATGGATGACTCGGGATGGGAGATGTGTGCTGAAAGTAGATAAAGGACCAAATGCCTCTCATTATCTGTATTGCAAACTATAATGCCCATAAGTAGAGAGAGAGTAAGAGGGAAATTGCCTGCTATAGAGGCAGGAGGAGGGGTGGAATGTTAGGGGTGGGGGAGGGATACTGGGCACATTGGTGGTGGAAAACATACACTGGTGGAGGGATGGGTGTTTGATTATTGTATGAATGCAACTCAAACATGAAAGCTTTGTAAGTGTTGCTCACAGTTATTCAATAAAAAAAAAAGAGTTCTTGATTGTCTGGAATGTGTGGCCTCATTCATGGCTGCATGACATCTCCAATATCTACAACAGTGACATCTCAGTAGTAGATCTTATATATGTATATACACATATACATATATATCATTATATATATACATATATAGTAGAAACCAACCAATCTCTACTAACAAAAACACTAACACAGGTCAGATTGCAACAATAGCTTAGTAAGCCCTCAGACAAGGATTTAATGTCCCCATGGTGAGATGCAACAATTTTCACAAACTTTCTTCTACTGATATATTTTTTATCATTCCGTTAGCCATTTAGGGGCAACAAGCAATATAAAATAAATTATTGTAAGCCTGTTACAGGGGCGGGCTTGAGGGGTGGATGGGAAAATGGAGACAATGGTTGAGGGAAGGTGACAGTGGTGGTGGGGTTGGGGTTGGAATATTGAATGCCTATAACAGATAATCATTAATAACTTCATAAACCAGTGTTTAAATAAAGTGTGTGTGTGTGTGCGGGGAATCATCATGCTTTATTGATCCTCAGAGTCAAATTCCTGGATTATATTATAATTTAACATCAGTCTAAAATGGAGAGGCATCAGGTCTGGGGAGGGAGCTCAGGGGAAGAGCCTTGCATGTGTGGCCCTGGATTCTAGCCAAGCGCCTGAAAAAATTTTTAAATTTAATTTTGTGTGTATGTATTTATAACACACACTTCTGGTGTTACTCAAGGCTTACTCTTGGCTATGTTCCCAGGGATCACTTCTGAGTGTTTGGGGTGACAGGATCAAACTTGGGTAGGGCACGTGGAAGGACTTACCTGCTCAATTATCTTTTCAAACCTAAAATATGATTTAAATGAATGGTGTCTTAGCCCTGAGGGCAGGTCATTGTTTGGATGGCAATATATATATTGCCATCCAAACAATGTATGTACATATATATATATATATATATTGCTTTTTGGATCACACCAGGTGATGCTCAGGGGTTAATCTTGGCTCTGCACTCAGGAATTACTCCTGGCAGTGCTTGGGGGACCATATGGAATGCTGGGAATTGAACCCGAGTCGGCAGCATGCAAGGCAAACGCCCTACCTGCTATGCTATCACTCCAGCCCCAACCCTTATATTATGTTAGAATAAAATAAACATTTCCTTTCTATCTTCTTAAACTTGATGAATTACATATTTTGAAATAAATATTGCAGACTTCCGTTTCAAGCTTTTTATTTGGTATGACTCTTGCTGGAAAATACAAAGAAATGAAAACCCATTTAACGAGCTTTTAGAATATGCTGGGAAATTTATGAGACAAGGACAACAGATTAACAGAAATGATTGGCATAGGCTTTACCTTCAAGTACAAGAAAACCAACAATTGCATTGTAATGAGCTAAGTACTGAAATAGGGACATGAGCAAGGGTGAGCCCCAAGGAAGGACATCTCCCAAGAAAGCTTCCCCTGGGAAGGGCAATTGAACTGAGATTTAGGATATTTATATGGGTACTTGGGACTGATTTCACATATATATTTCTTTTTATCCTGCTGGAGGCCCTTCTCCACACATTTGGACAGGCCTCATGCATGAAGGTACCGGCAGAGGAACCCAGGTGTGTGTAATCCCATCAACGGCCAACATCCAAAGAGACTTAAAAGCAAGCTCCCAGAAGCGGATATCTTTAACCTACTTCTCCCTCTGGGAGAAACTAGCAATCCTCTGAAAGTTTCCTGCCCACATGGGACAGCCTTGCAAGCTTCCCATGGTGTATTCATATGCAAAATCCAGTAATAAGCTGGATCTCATTCCCCTGACCCTGAAGAGCCCCCAGTGCAACATCGTTAGGAGGGCCAAGTCGAGATAGACTTCTAAGATCTCAGGGAAAGGACGAAATGAGATGTTACTGAGCCCGCCCAAGAAATCTGTGATTAACAGGATATCGTGATTGTGATCGTGATCCTGACTTCAATTCTGTGAGGTAGATATCAAGTGCTGGTCAGGGGCTCAAAAATATCCTTCATGCTGTTTTCTCTTCTTTTTCCTGTGATGACCTGCTTGTGGATCATGACTTTGATCCGTTCTGGATTCTGAGCCAAGGGAAACCCATTGTCCATTCCTGGAAAGCTCCCTGTCCCCAACCTGAAAATGAGTTGCAGATTTACAGACGTAAATGAAACCACCTTCGTTTGTACAATGAACAATAAAAAGTGTGTTATTCATCTTGACATTTGTGCCATTTATCTTGACAGGTGTGTCCTACTTTTTTCCTTTCAGGCCTCACCTTCAAAAGAATTTGAAGAACTTAGGGGATTTGCTCCATTTTCAGCTCAGGACTCCACCCTGGATCAAGGTTATTTCAAGATATTTATGATGTTCTCCACCCACATATCAGCTTCTGGGCCCTCACACAGGAAAGGGGACATATTCTTTCCTTCCATCACATCTTCAGAGGACAAAGATGCCTGTCGCTATGCACAGCTCTGAGGACAGAGTGGAGAGCCATAGTTGAAGACAGTTTCTGCCTTCACAGGGTATAGTGGGACTGTGGGCATAGCTACCATGAAGTCACAAACATTGTGACACACCTCAATCCTCCACACCTTCTTTGGGAATCTTTTAAAAAATGAAATAGTTCAAGGGTTATGACACTTGCCTTTCATTTGAACCAAAGAATCACAATCTCACCTTTTCCCCAGAACTGCCAGCAGTGACCCCACAGAACCATGAATAGCCCCTTGAGCACCTCAGAGTAGCAATAAATGAATGAATGGTGTTTTCTAAATTATGGCTTATTGTAATTTAGATAGTTACAATAGTGTTAAAATGTATGGTATTGAGATACAAAACTACTTTCCCTTATCCCCCACAGAGTGTCCACAATCCTCCACCACTCTCTCTATGTCTCCTCTAGTCTTCCTGTCTCCACCCCTTCCCCATCCCCAGCCTGAAGTTTAGTAATTGTTTCTGTATTCCAATGTCACAGTTGTGTCGTTGTCTAATACTGTCTATGTTCTTATTTTCTTATTTTAATGCTCTATTTTCCAAAGATGAGTAAGATCATATAGTATTTGTACTTCTCCCTCTGGCTTTTTTTTTTTTTTTGCTTAACTTATACTCCAGTTCCATCCACACTGCAGCAAGCTCACAATCTCACCTTTTGTCACAGATAAATAGTAATGAATGGTGCTTTCAACAATGAGATTCACCATCAGTGATGAAACCAAAGAAGGCGACAAGCAAGGCCAGCTCCACAGACACGACTCTCTCTTAACTACACAGAACACTTTCTCCTTTTGATTAGCGTTTGCTGCCTGTGTTTGGCCACCTGTTTTACTTCCTCATTTGTGAATGGAGCTAAAGTGTAATAACGCAGGACTGATTACTAGATCACAGAGCCTGCAAACAAAAGAACAGAACATGAAACCCTGTTATTAACATTTGTAAACCATAGGAGAGAGAGAGAGAGAGATAACAGAACTCCCTGGTAAAGTCAAATAAATACCAGCATCTTTTCTAAGGGGTACACCCTTCTCTGAGGCTCTGAGGGGTTCACCCTTCTCTGGATGGGACCTGGGGTTTTTGCATTCAGGTGGTGCCACGGTTTCTCCTCTCCAAAGAGTTTAGAATCTGTGTGTCAAAAGAATGTGGTCTTGGGGGCTGGAGTGATAGCACAGCGGGTAGGGCATTTGCCTTGCACGTGGCCAACCAAGGTTCCATTCCCAGCATCCGACATGGTTCCCCGAACACCACCAGGAGTAATTCCTGAGTGTATAAGCAAGGAGTAACCCTTGTACATCGCCAGGTGTGACCTCCCCCCACAAAAAAAAAAAAAAATGTGGTCTTTATGCCTTGGAGCTGCTTCAGGACTAGGAAATCTCTTATTCAATTATATTATTATGTCCCATATGTTACCAGCCTCCCCAGGCCCCCACGTCCCCACCATGTCACTGTCATTGTCACTGTCATCCCGTTGTTCATTGATTTGCTCGAGCGGGCACCAGTAACGTCCCCACCATCTACAACAAAATCATTAAAACTTTTGAATGTGTTAAGATTAAATTTGCATTGATAATTTAATTATAATTTATCATTAAATTTGAAAATAAATAGGGGTGAATAATAGGATTGCCTTGAACGTCTGAAAGGTCCGAACTCTGGAACTAGAGTTTAAGGCAATGAATCAAGAAGGCAGACAAATTCGGCTTGTGTATTCTGGGGAAAAATGTCCTGCTGCGCCCTCTAGTGGCAGCATCTGGGTAGCGGGCCCCTCAGAGAAGCTCCCCTAAGAAATTTTTCTTTATTTATTTAATCTTTATTTTTGGCCACTTCGAGGGTGTTCAGGACTTACTGCTGGCTCAATGGTCACTCCTCGAGTGCTCAGAGGATCATATGCTGTGCTGCGGATGGAACAGGGGTTGACCACATGCAAGGTAAGTCCCCATAGCGCCTGTACTATCTATCTCTCTGGCCTGTCTCTAAGAAATCTTTTGAGTTTCTAGGGTAAGTTGGTTTGTATTACCTCTCATAGAGTCACACCTCAACTCCTCTCTTTTTCACTTTCCAGGACTGATAATATCATGTTATCATATTTCATTACCATATTTTATTAAATCTAAAACTTCTTTTGCTGTAATATATACCAATATTTTATACACAGAAGGGATAACAATAAAATTCATTGATGGTAAGATGCATCTCAATTTGAAAGATGTTAACTTGGGTGCATAGGCATAGCACAATAGATACGGAGATGCCTTGCACAAGGTGACCTGGATTTGACTCCTGGCAAATGGGTTATGGTCCCCCAAGCCTGCCAGGAGTGATGGGCACTGCAGGTTGTGGTCCCCCCAAAAAGAGGTTAAATGTGAAAACAATTATACCTTATGATCTATAGAATATGATAAGTAATATTAGTGTATCACTCAGCATCTGTTTCCCTGCTTGTAATCTTCCACACCATTCAATTTATTCAGCCATTAGTTTATTTATTCATTCAGCCATTCATTTACTCTGCATTTCTTTTTTTAATTGAATCACTATGAGATATAGTTACAAAGCTTTCATGATTGAGTTTCAGTCATACAATGATCGAACACCCATCCCTCCACCAGTGTACGTTCTCTATCACTAATGTCCCCAGTATCCGTCTTGCCACCCCCCCACTCCCAACCCCATATGTCTATGGCAGGTAATTTCCTTTTCACTCTTTCTCTTTATGGGTTGCATTATGGGTTGCAAGACAGATTCTTTTTTTTTAATTTATTTATTTTTTTATTGAATCACCATGTGGAAAGTTACAAAGCTTTAGGCTTAAGTCTCAGTTACACAATGCTCATACACCCATCCCTTCACCAGTGCACATATTCCACCACCAAGAACCACAGTATATCTCCCCCCCCCCGCCCCTACCCCCTCAGCCCCCCAGCCCGCCTGTGTAGCTGATAAATTTCACTTTACTTTCTCTTTACTTTGATTACCTTCAATATTTCAACAAAAAACTATTATTGTTTGGAGTTTCCCCCCCCCCCAAGTCGGACCTGCTGGAAAGGAAGCATTTGATAATTTGTTTTCCATTGCTGAGAATGAAGAGATATGAGGTCATGTGGCCACAATAGTGGCCTCGAGGTTTTGGATTTCTGTATTTTGGTATTTTAGTAACTAAGTCCAGATAAATTTCTTCCAGAAGTTGCATCATTGCTAGCTTGTACCTCTCTGCTACATTATATTCCACATATGAGTGCAATCTTTCTATGTCTGTCTCTTTCTTTCTGACTCATTTCATTCAACATGATAGTTTCCATGTTGATCCACTTATACACAATTTCGTGACTTCATCTTTTCTAACAGCTCATAGTATTCCATTGTGTAGATGTACCAAAGTTTCTTAAATATTTTTTATAAGTTTTTATTTTATTGAAAAGTTTTCAGGGTTAACTCTCAGTCATATAATGATTGAACCCCCATCCCTTCACCAGTGCACATGTCCCACCACCAGAAACCCCAAAATACCCCCTCCCACCCAGCCCCCACCTAAGTAGCTGATGATCTTCACTTTATTCTCTCTATACTTTGAATACATTCAAAATTTTAGTAGAGAACTCGCTATTATTGTTTGGAATTTCCCCCAACAATCAGGCCTGCAGAAAAGGCATCATTTAATCATTTCTTTTCATTGCTGAGAATGAAGACTCTATAAACTCGTGGCCGCGCAGTTTTTGATTTCTGGTATTTTAGCTCAGTTCACAGTCCCAATGCATTGCTGTAAGAAACCGCTCTGGGTGCCAAAATAGGTTAGAAGACCTCTGGAATCAAAGTCTTTAGGAGCAGAATGTCCGTTTCGCGCTCAGCAGCTCCGGGTTTATCTGGGCTGAGGGAGTGCCGGTAACACCCACTTCCCATGATTGCCTATGAGCCACAAACTGCAAAAACCATATACCTCTGGGTTAGGAGTCTTAAAAGGTGGCTCTCGCCACATGGATATTGCTGCCACTGCCATTTTCCGTGCAGTAAAACAGGGTGGAGAGGAAAAATCCATCCCTGGGCAGCGCGGAGTTGTAGCCCAGCTCACAGTCCCAATGCATTGCTGTAAGAAACCGCTCTGGGTGCCAAAATGGGTTAGAAGACCTCTGGAATCAAAGTCTTTAGGAGCAGAGGGTCCCAATGTACCAAAGTTTCTTTAACCAGTCATCTGTTTTTGGGCACTCCGGGTTTTTCCAGATTGTGGCTATTGTAAACAGTGCTGCAATGAACATAGAAATGCAAATGTCATTTCTGCTATTCCTTTTTGCCTCTCCAGGATATATTCCCAGGAGTGGCATTGCTGGGTCAAATGGGAGCTCAATTTCTAATTTTTTGAGAATCGTCCATATTGTTTTCCAAAAGGGTTGAACAAGTCAGCATTCCCACCAACAGTGAAGAAGAGTCCCTTTCTCCCCACATCCACACCAACATCAGTTGCTTTTGTTTTTTTGGATGTAGGCCAGTCTGTATGGTGTGAGATGGTATCTCATTGTTGTTTTGATCTGCATCTCCCTGATGAATAGTGATGACAAGACAGATTCTTAAGTGGAAATTCTGGAACAGGGGTGGACTTCAGCACTAAAGGTACAGTAATGAACTGACTTTGTGGAACTGTTGTTCTAGTTACTGCAGGATTCTGATTATCTTTGCCACATAAACAATCAGTGAGAGTGAGTCAGTAATTTTACTACCACAGGGTAGAATAAAAACAGATATCAAGAAAGAAGTCAGAAAATCTAGGTCTCATATAGATATGCTCTTTTGTTACTGAGGGTACCAACCAACTCTGATTCTTGTGGATGTAAGATTAGCAAATTGACCACCAGAGGGTTTTTGTGTTACAACCTTTACTCAACAACTCATGCAGATATATGTCTGCTGGCAAAACTGGAACCTCCATGTCCTGGAATGGTCCCACCTCTCTTCTTCCTCGCCATTCTGCTTTCTATTCACGGCTTCTCTTGTCCTCCTTCTTCCACACCACACTGTGGGCTCAAGTACGATGCATTTGGTGGTCTCACTGCCTCCTAGGCTTCCCCAGCAGAGAGGAATAAAGAGACAGGGGACTCATGGATAGATGGTCAAAATGGCCAGTTTAATTCCAGAACTGATTAACCTTTAAACAAAATCTGACAGGGTTTGAGGACCGCACATAGGTGTGATTGATCATTTAAAGAGGCAAAGCGTTTCAGTGGAGGCAATTAATTCTCTTGGGGGATTAACTCAAGGAGACACTCTCTGTCTCCCAAGGGTATCTATATTGCTTTCTCTTTCCCTTGCTGCTAGTGCATATTAAATAATTAAGCTAATTTCTTATTAATACAGCAGAGCCTGGCAAGCTACCTGTGTCATATTCAATATGCCAAAAACAGTAACAACAAATCTCACAATGGAGATGTTACTGGTGCCCACTCGAGCAAATCAATGAACAATGGGACAACAGTGCAGTGCAGTACTACTTCTTATTAATACTTGCAGTTATTTATATAAACACAGTAAAAGAAACAGATTCCAAAACTTAATTCTCTGGGGTCTGAGGGCTAGCAAAGCTTTTTACCATAAATACCAGACAAAGACTTCAGGCAAGTTTTAGCTTGACCTAAAAGCTTTTCCTACCCCATGGGGTCCTGTCTCTTAAGTCATCATGGCTTGCAGCTTTCATAAAGACCATGCATTATGCTTTCAGGACTGCCCCATTTCGATGCCAGGTAGCTTTGCTACTTGCCCCGGGTCCTCCCAGAGGGCCATTGGTAGGATCCAACTTGGGGGTGGTGGTATTAGGAACTACCGAAACTGAAACCTGAGTCAAGTAAGTATAATAAATGCCCAAAAGTAGATCTATTACAGAGTAAATTAACTCCCAAATATTAAAAGCATCGCCTTAATGGTCTTTGTGTGCTTAAGCAAAGAACATTGCCTT
This sequence comes from Sorex araneus, assembly GCF_027595985.1. Classification (NCBI taxonomy): domain Eukaryota; kingdom Metazoa; phylum Chordata; class Mammalia; order Eulipotyphla; family Soricidae; genus Sorex; species Sorex araneus. Next base: position 32,886,089 of record NC_073303.1, on the reverse strand, counting down.
ATACTAAAATATGAAAAAGTTATAGAAGAAAGAGAAAAGCAAGTAATTCACTATGGATGCAAAGTCCAGAGTCATCAGAAGATTTGACTTTACAAATTACCAATCCGACTTGGGGAATCTAGTAGGTAACAGAAGAGGAGGTAAAGCACAAACAAAAGGTTAAAGATAAACTTGAAGGATTAGTTCATAAAAGCACTGTAAGCTTTTCTGGGGGGAGGAAAAGGAGCAATTCACTGATGAAGTCTAAAACACTAAAGGTTAATATCCAACACCACACCACTCTCTTCCTTCTCTTCTTTCACCCCAGCACCTCCTTATATAGAAACCTGGGTTTAGTTGGGATGGGAGATGCATGCCGAAAGTAGATAATGGACCAAACATGATGACTTCTCAGTGTCTGTGTTGCAAGCTATAATGTCCAAAAGGAGAGAGAGTATGGGGAATATTGTCTGCCTTAGAGGCAGGGGGAGGGTGGGAAAGGGGGGGTATACCCGGGATATTGGTGGTGGGGAATGTGCACTGGTGGAGGGATGGGTGTTTGATCATTGTGAGATTGTAATCCAAACATGAAAGCTTGTAACTATCTCACGATGATTCAATAAAATTTAAAAAAAAAACCTGGGTTTATATACATTATGTATCTCTGTCCCTTAGTTGTTTCTGCTATCTGATTGATTCCATTGTATGAGATCATTCGATTGGAACAATCCATCAGATCACACATGCAAATAAGAGTGTGTGACAATTGTAGGAAGATCAATAATCAGATTGCATAAATTCTTATAAAGGTTTGTAAAATAGTCGTGATAATCCCTTGTGAAAATAAGATTTTTAGAATGAACAATAATATTACAAATGCAAATAATGGTCCATAAGATGATCCACATGAGGTGTGGCCTCTCCTTCCTCTTTCTGGTCCCTGATGCCTCAGTTGCTCTAAAATATAATTAGAATATGAACGTTTACCCCATTTCATATATAGGTAAACTAGACATATTATTGTGTGCCCTGCCTAGATCAGTTAAGAAATTTAATTTAACTATGTTTCAGGCCAGAGCAATAGTATAGCAGGTAGGGCATTTGCCTTGCATATGGCCAACTTGGGTCGCTCTCCAGCGTCCCACATGGTCCCTGAGTACTGTTAGGAGTAATTCCTGAGTACAGAACTAGGAGTGACCCCTGAGCAATACATGGTGTGGCAAAAAAAAAAAAAGCGCAAAACCAAAAATACCTATGTTTTTTTCATAGCATAGAAAGAGTTGACTAACTTCAGGTTCTTATGGACAACATGTGAGATTAGCATACTAACCACCTGATACATTCAATGTTACACCTCTTTATTTTATTTTATTTTATTTTCGCTTTGGGCATCACACTTAGCGAGTCACAGGGGTTACTCCTGGCTCTGCACTCAGGAATCACCCCTGACGGTGCTCAGGGGACCATATGGGATGCTGGGAATCGAACCCAGGTCAGCCTCATGCAAGGCAAATGCCCTACCCGCTGTGCTATTGTTCCAGCCCTCACCTCTTTATTTTATAGATAATTCTTCAATGTAATCTTTAGCAACAAAAACAAGCAATTTCCGTGTTTGTGTCTGAGATGGTAGCTCCAACCACTCTACCTCTCCCTTCCTTCATTTCCTCATTTTCTTGTCTCTCTTCTTGTCTTTTCTTCTCTCTCTGTCTCCTTGCTCTTTTCCCTATACATCACTGTATCACTGTCATCCCATTGTTCATCAATTTACTCGAGCAGGCGCCAGTAATGTCTCCATTCATCCCAGCCCTGAGATTTTAGCAGCCTCTCCTTACTCATTTTTCCCAACAATTGGAGGCTTTTATTCAGGGTCAGGGGAATGAGACCTGTTATTGTTACTGTATTTGGCATATCGAATATGCCACGGGGAGCTTGCCAGGCTCTTCCATGTGGGTGGGATACTCTCAAACAGATCAAAAAAAAAATTGGAGCTGGAGTGATAGTACAGTGGGTAGGGTGTTTGCCTTGCACAAGGTTAACTCTGGTTTGTAGAATAACCAATAAAGTAATGTATATGAATAATAAAGCCCTCAGAGGTCTCGATTATCTGGCCTGTCTCTCCTCAATTCTTCTGTAACAATAACATGGTCTTTGAATGATAGTGGCACTGACAGTCCAAGCAAGAATGTAGTGCCACTCAAAGCATCAAAGCACCTGTGGAAAGTCTCCATGACAACAAATGGTCCTATCTTAGTTTCCTGTTCCTGGATCAAGAAAAATCCAAAGTTTTCTTGTCACCTTTGGGTTTTAGGAACAATCATTTGGTGAACAAAATGTCTTTTCTGGAACAATATTAGATCTTTTTGTTTTTATCCAGCATAGAGCTTCTTGCTCTAGGGACAGTTGCCCCCTGTCTAGCAAACATAGCTCTCAAAAACGTTGTATCTGCCTGAGGAAGGAGTTGAGGATAGGTCAGGCTGAGAACCTGGGTCCCCAAGTCTTTCGGGTAAAGTCTATGTAAGTGGTTCCAGTGGATTAGGTATGGGTCAAGAGAAAGGGAGGGCAGGACTAAACTCATTTCTGTACCGCGTGTCACCTAGAGGTGTGAGCAGAATCTGCAGAGAGAAGCTGATGATCACTATTGTATTACTCACAGAAACTAAAGGGGAAATCAGTGATAGGAGGAGGGGCATGTGTGTGATCAAGCAGCCATCCAAGGAACTTGGAATCAGAAAATAGGACTGGGCATACGTGTAGGCATGGCTATCCTTTCAGTCTGTCCCCTGACCTGTTTTGATGCAATTCATCATAGATTACTTAATAATCATCCAAGACTAAATAAAGCTGTCTGAAGAAAATTATGATGAAGGCAAGCATATGTTTGTTTAGAGTTACTTCACTAAAGTTCATGGGTCTGTATTGTTCAACCTGGTGGCCACAAGCCATGTATATCAATGAGTGTGGAACATGGAATTGTTTCAAATTCAGATAGGTTCCTAATTGTACAATATACACCAGATTTCAAAGACTTAGTACAAAAATCTCACTCATAATTTTATAGTTATATACTTTTAAATTATATTACTTTGAATTTTCTAGATAAAATAAAAGCTTTTTTCAGGAAAGTTTATTGAGACACCATGATTTACAAAGTTGTCCATATAGAATTGTTTCAAGTATACAATATTTCAGTACCAATCCCACCACTAATATTCACTTCCCTCCACCAATAAAATAAAACATATTTTTAAATTTACCTCTTCTTTCAAAAGTTTCCTACAGTTTAGGTTATGTTTATAACAGTGTTGAATTTATAATTTTGGCGTATACTTCCCCCAAACCTTTGACTCTATTAGAAAACATCACACAAGCTCGGATTGAGAGACTCTACAAAATACCTGCCCAGTACTCCTCGAGAGTATGATGGTCATGAAGAACTATAAAGATTGGAAGAGACAAAGGAGACAGCGACAATTAAATACAAAGTGGAATTCTGAATTCGGGGTCTGGATCCTGGCAGAGCCAGACTCTGTGATTAAATTCCATCATTGGAATTTAATTCATGTAAGTCAATTCAATTCAATTAAATCCATTTGATTCCATCCATTTGTTTGCTTTTTGAAGGGAGGGGGCAGAGCTGAGTCACACCCTGTAGTGTTTAGGGATATTCCTGACTCTGTGCTCAGGAGAGATCCTGAAAGTGTTCAGGGGACTTAAAAGCAGGCCAGATGCATGCAAGGAAGGGCTTACCCTGCACTATCTCTCTAGCCCCAGAAATTTTTTTAAATCATTTTTTTCATTTTTAAATGCTTGTTTTTTTTATTCTCTGGGTGTTTCTGTTTATAGTGCCTCATTCTTTTATCTGAGAGTCAATATAATGTTTGACTCCATGGAAATGTTTTAGTGGTTTATTGTTTTGTTCTTTGCCTTCTCATTTCTTTTGAAGTTTCTGAATTCTTCTGTTGCCAATTCCTGCCTTTCACATTAGTGAAAATCATATTGTGCTGGGTATCAATGTGTTGCCTCTCAACTGAAAGTCCACCCTTCACATGAGCAAAGTCCACCCCTCACACAATTCTTTACACCCCACACATACACACACAAAAAAATGCTTTGTTAATAGAAGGTGCATGAGAGATTTAGCAAGAGCACTGCAGGAGGAAATTTTCCTGGTTTCTGTGAGCTGCAGTTTGGGTCCTTGTTGCGCCTCATGCTCAGTCCATGAGTGAGCACCCGCCCAAGAGCGAAATACCATCTATGAGTGTGTTTCTTTTTTCCTTAGTCCAACAAACATAGAAACATTCATAATGTTAGTCATTTTGTATGGGCACAGTATGAGATACATTAAGCTTATAGGACGGCTCTCCTGGTGGCATCTCACTATAGATCTTAGGCTACAGTGCTCAGGCCAGATTAGTCTTTCCTAACCCTAGCAGGGTCCTAATCTAGTTGTTATTTTTTTAAATTTTTTTATTAGTGAATCACCGTGAGACAAAGTTACAGACTTACAAGTTTCCATACTTACATTTCAGTCATACAATGATCGAGTACCCATCCCTCCACCAGTGCCCATTTTCCAGCACCAATGGTCCCAGCATCCCTCCCACCACCCCCACCCTTCATCCCACCCCCCTCTGTGGCAGGAACAGTTGTTATTTTTTGGATCACAACAGAATTTGTACATGATCATGCTATTATAGTTAAGTATTATGGTGCTTTGGCCTGGCCCATTACAATGCCAAGGTAGCTCACGGATTGCCCTGGGTCCAACCAGTCCCTCCTCGGGATCCTGCTTTTGGGGTGCTAGGAATTAAGGGCAGCTGAGGCTTAAGTCAAGAAAACAGATGCCCAGGAATGAATATTATTCGGAGTCAATTAACTCCCAAGTTACAAAAGCATAGCAGTAACTTTCTTCCTGTATCTATACAAAAAGGACATTGTTCTGGATTAAAAGCACATAAGGAGAAGAGAAAGGCAATATTTTACTTATGAATACAAGTCCAGTGTCCTTGGAAGGATTTGAACTTACAAGTTAACAGAGTCTGATTAGGGGTATACAGATGATTGACGGGTTGGGGAAGCAGAGCACAAAGAGGTTACAGATAAACACAGAGGAATGGGAGTGTCTCAGGTGCACTGTGATGGGTATTACTCAGTAAACCTAAACTCCCTGCGGTCAGGGAGAAAGGACAAGACAATGTTAAGCCTAAAACAGTTTAGAGCTGTATTCCAATAAACAAAGAATGGGAGTGTCTCGAGAGCACTGTGATGGGTGTAACCTGATAAACCTAAACTCCCTGTGGTAAGGGAGAAAGGACAAACAAATGTTACCCTACAACTTATGAGAGATATAGAGTTAACGGGATGGCTAATAAACTCTGCTTTGACATCATTCTTTGTTGTCTTGGGGCCGCCCACACAGTATCCAAACCACCCAGGCCAGAAGACTTGATTCTTGGGTCCATGAATGTGGCAATGCTCTAAGCGGTGGGTCCTGTAGTATTAGAGACCCTTCGGTCATCCTAGAGTGGTGACAGGGTGAAAGTGCAGAATTTAGGACCAGTCCCGGGCATGCACCCCTGACTCCAGTACCTCCATATACTTGGTTTTGTTTGCATTAGGCTCTGGAAGGTAAACTGGAAATGTTTAGAGTATGTTTATGTCAAAAAAAAATATTCTATAAAGACTCAGGTATCATATTTTCACCTAACCTATATTGAAAGGAAACTGGATTCAATTCCTGGAAGCTTTGGTCCTGGTTAATACTCATGGCACCAGGGGCAGGTAGCAGCTACCTTCACCCCAGCAGGCAGCATTTGTGACAATGGAGAGAAAGCAAAAGCACTGGCCATCTGGGGTGCAGTTAGGAAGTGTGGGGAATGTTATGAGGGTACGCAGCTTCCTCCACCTCGCTGGCTGAAGGTCCATGATGGCAGTGTGTGGTGGGGGTAGAGCTGGAGGGGCTATACCCCATGGGGAGGCTTTCCTGGGAGAGGCTGCTAAAGAGCAATTTAAAACAGTAAGAGATTTGCATTGCCAAAAAAATAAAAATTAAAAAATTTTAAAAAGAGATTTGCATGGCTGAGGAACTTCCCTTTCCATGATAAAATAACATTTATTGGAAACCCTGGAGGAAGCAGGCATGCAACTCTCCACATTGTGCACACCCCACGCAACCGTCACCCCTCACCCCTGCTCTTCACGCTTGCTCACATGCCTCTGGGCCCAGTTCCCCCTGCAGGTTCGGCCTGCCTTGAGAGGCCTGTGTGCTTGCTCGCTGTGTGGGGGGGGGGGGGGGGGCCAATCTTCTCCCACAAAGACGTTTTGAAAGTCACACATCAAAGGACATTTGGTTGACACTCTACGTCACTAAGATATAAGAATACTGGAAAACTGTCCCTCTTTGAGAAAAAGAAAAGTGGCTGCCAGAGTTAGTCAGAAAGAAATAATTACAGAATAATCTCTCCTATGTGGAATTTACAGATACACAGCAAGGTAGCAACAAAGCTCCAAAGGCAACACAATAGGGGAACTGATCCACACAATGGAATTAGAGGGGAGGGTTGGGAGGGGGGAGGAGTCTTGGAATCCTTGGGAGAGGAAGGGGTGATGAATGTGGTGTTGGAATTATGTGCATTGGAAACATCAGTAATAAAACTACAGAATCTCAATTAAAAATCCATTTTTAAAGATAAATAATTTGGGGGCTGGAGCAAAAGCACAGTGGGTAGGGCATTTGCCTTACACGTGGCCAACATGGGTTCGATTCCCAGCATCCCATATGGTTCCCTGAGCACCGCCAGGAGTAATTCCTGAGCGTAGAGCCAAGAGTAACCCCTGAGCATCGCTGGGTGTGACCCAGAAAAGATAAATAAATAAATAATTTGGTCTTTGTCTATGTCTTGTTCTCAGAGAAGGCTGTGTCTAACTAGAAATGGGTTCTTTCCAGGCAGTAGTGTTTGTTTCTTTTTGTTTGTTTGTTTGTTTGTTTGTTTGTTTTTATTTTTTTATTTTTTATTTATTTTTATTTTTTTTAATTTTATCTCCATGTGGAAAGTTACAGAGTTCTCAGGTTTATGTCTCAGTATACAATATTCAAACACCATCCCTTCACCAGTGCCCATATTCCACCACCAAAATCCCCGGTATACCCCCTACCCCCACCCCAACTGTATAACTGATGAATTTCACTTTTTCAATTTTCTCTTCACCTTGATTATGTTCCATATTTCAACACAAAACTCACTATTGTTGTGGGAGTTATACCCCCAAACAAGATAACCCTAATAAGGAAGCATTTGATAATTAGTTTTCCATTAAAAGATTGTATGTTTTCAGGTTTAAGAAAAGGTCGCGTGGCCACATAAGCGGCCGGGCGGCTTGGATGTGTCCCAGTCCCGAATCCTGGAGCCGTGTTAGTTGCTGCTCAGTGTCGCCAGGGCTCCATCTGGAGAAGGTGTGCTGGCGGCACCTCCTCCTTCCGGCACCCTGGTGTTGCTGGCCCCAATTCGGGTCCAGAGCATTTTCCGGGCTGAGTTGCTACCAGAATGCCTGCCGCTTCTCTGTGGATTGTGGCAAGATGGCGCCGAGGGTGGGTCGAGGGCGTGACTTCCGGCGGCCGGGACCACTTGGAGTTTTGGGCTGGCACTGCCCCACTCCAATGCCCCCCCCCCCCCGCGGCTCGGATGTGTCCCAGTCCCGAATCCTGGAGCCGTGTTAGTTGCTGCTCAGTGTCGCCAGGGCTCCATCTGGAGAAGGTGTGCTGGCGGCACCTCCTCCTTCCGGCACCCCGGTGTTGCTGGCCCCAATTCGGGTCTGGAGCATTTTCCGGGCCGCGTTGCTCACCAGAATGCCTGCCGCTTCTCTGTGGATTGTGGCAAGATGGCCAGTAGTGTTTGTTTCTTGCTGCTGTTGTGGATATTCCTAACTTCCTCTGTAGTATGTCTCCTACAGGAGGTAACATTTAAAGTTCTTAATTCAGTTGGATAACAATTACTCAATAGGGCTGGAGTGATAGTACAGGGGGTAGGGTGTTTGCCTTGCATTCGGCCAAGCCGGGTTCGATTCCCAGCATCCCATATGGTCCCCTAAGCACCACCAGGAGTAATTCCTGAGTGCAAAGCCAGGAATAACCCCTGTGTATCGCCGGTGTGACCCAAAAAGAAAAGAACAAACAAACAAACAAATTACTTATTAAGACAAGTTTTCAGGCTTTTGGGAGAGTCAAAAAGGAGTAAAACTTCGTTGTTGACATCTGAGCATTTGCCATTTATCAACAGAAGACACAGTGGCCAGAGACATCAACAGAAGACACAGGAGTCAAGTTCTGGGAGGAGCACTGAGAACTTGGGAAAAGGGGCCAGAGGCCCTCGGTCTTTCCAACAAAACTATGTCTGAAGATGGTTTACATGTTATTTTTCATTGAAAAAAATAAATTTTGGGAGCTGGAGCAATAGCACAGTGGATAGGGCATTTGCCTTCCACGCAGCCTGACCCGGGTTCGATTCCCAGCATCCCATATGGTCCACCGAGCATTGTCAGGAGTGATTCCTGGGTGCATGAGCCAGAAGTAACCCCTGTGCATCGCCGGGTGTGACCCAAAAACCAAAAAAATAATAATAATAAATTAATTTTCATTATAAAATGTAACTTTCTAAGACTCAGAAAAGTATACATACATAAAGTAATTATTAAGTATTCAACAGGTCATTGTTATTAATTTTATGTGCCAACTTGGCTAGTCCACCATATCCAGATATTTGATTAACTATGTATCTGCAAAAATATTTTTCAGATGAGATTAATACTTAAATCAGTGGATGTTGAGTGTAACAAATTACCTTCTATAAAGATCGAGGACTTCTTCATTTGATATTTTTGGGGATTTGCACCCGGCAAATCAGGGATTACTTCTAGATCTGCACTGAGGAATTACTCCTGGTGGTGCTTGGTACCATATGGGATGCCGAGGATCAGCCACATGCAAGGCAAACGCCCTCCCCATGTACTATTGTTCTGGCCCCAGGACTTCGTTTGAAAAACCTAATAGAAATGGATGGATCTCCCCTGAGGAAGAGGAATTGTTTTAGGCTCCTCTTGGACTAGAACAACAGCGACACTCTCTTACTCTCTGGCCTGCTAGGCTACCCTGCAAATTTGGACTTATGGATTCCATAGCTGAATAAACAAATTCCTAAAACCTATCTATCCATCATCAATATTTGCCTGTAAGGTATATCTATATCTCCTGGTCGTTTTCTCTGGAAAACTCTAACAAACACTTTAACCTTGGTTCAATTTTGGGGGGCGGGGGCACAAGATGTATATGCAGTTGTGAATGTGCATGCAGTTGACCCAGGTTCAATACCAAATATCCCATATGGTGCTTTGAGCACCACCAGGAGTAATTAATGATCACAGAGCAAGGAGTAGCCCCTGAGCATCACCAGTGTAGCCAAAAAATAAACAAAAAAAATACACAATTTTCAAATTTTCTTTTACTTATTTTTTTGATAATTCCACTTGCCATTATGTTGTAATAAACTATATAAAGTCAATCATTTTGCCTGCTCAGGGGGTACGTTTGGGGGGTGGGAAACTGGGGATATTGGTGGAGGGAAGATTGCACTGGTGGTGGGATTGGTGTTAGAAAATTAAATGCTTCAAAAACTGAGTTATGAGCAACTTGGTACTCCATGGTGTTTATAAATAAAGTTTCAAACTTTTTTAACGTTTTAGATATTTTTTCTATGGCTAGGTGTTTTTTGGTGGGTTTTTTTTTCATCTTTTATTGAATCACCATGTGAAAAGTTACAAAGATTTCAGACTTAAGTCTCATCATACAATGCTCAAACACTCATCCCTTCACCAGTGCCCATGTTCAACCACCAAGAACCCCAGTATATCTCCCACCACACCCCCACCCCTGCCTGTGATAATTTTCACTTTACTTTCTCTTTCACTTTGATTACATTCAATATTTCAACATAAAACTCACTATTACTCTTTGGAATTTCCCCCCCAAAATTGAACCTGCTTAAAAGGCAGCATTTGATAATTTGTTTTCCCTTGCTGAGAATGAAGAGATATGAGGTATGAGGCTTTGGATTTCTGTATTTTAGTAACTAAGTCCAGGGAAATTAAGTCCAGGGAAATTTCTGCCAAAAATTGCATCACTGCAAGCTTGTACCTCTGTTTAGTGGGCCTTATAAGATGGCAGTCTCCACACCGGGCGCCCCCACACACACCAAGGAAAAGCCAAGAGAGAAAAACCTTTCCCTTCCTGGGGCGGCATGGGGCCGTGGCTTAGTTAACAGTCTGGAGGCATTTCTGCAAGAAGCTGCTGGTGCCGAAGGTAGTTAGATGGCCTCTGGGATCATGGGCATACAGCGACCTCTGTGGCTAGGTTTTTAATTTGCATTATTAGTTTAGGAACTGTGATGTACAAAGCAGATGATAATAGTTCAGGTATGTGTTATTGTTATTCCAGCTCCAAAACCACCACCAGTGTGCTTGTTCCTCCAACCAAGGTTCCTTATGTCTCTATACCTGACCTCTTAAAAACATTCATTTTTCTTATGATTTGATGTTCATTGTATGGGGCCTGGAGAGATCTCTGGCTCTGTGATGTCTTCCAGAACTCACCACTGTGTCTCTGGCTTTTGATCTCTTTCGAGATTTATTTATGGGTCTCTAAAGCAAGGACAGTAATAGAGTTTATAGGGTGGCACTGCAGTTGGTTTCTGGGGGTGACTGCCAGTGTTTCTATGTGTATTGGGAAGTGGGGAGAGGTAGCCCACCCCAACTTCATAAAAGCCTGGAGATTTCGGTCACAAAACCTGCATACCCAATTTTCAGCAGATTATATCTTGGTGAGGTCCATCCTGAGATGGTGGAGTCAGGCCGGGGGTATGGTGGCAATTGATTATGGAACAAGCGATTTCTGGGGGCTCTGCTTGGGCAGGCACAGGTCAACCTACCCCCCTCCAATTTATCCCAGTCTGTTTAGCCATGCACAGGTCCAAGATTAACCGTGGCTTTTGATATCTTTTGAGATTTATCAATGGGTCTCTGAAATAAGGCCTATAAATGAGCTTGTATAGCTGAGCCAGAGGTGGTTTGTGAGCATGGTTCTCACATACTTAAGTTTTGTCCATTTAATTTCTTGGTAAACTGGGTCCCAAGTTGTTGGGGTCCGGCCAAAGGCACAGAAGCAATTTTGGGGTATCAGGAAGCATGAAGGCACCATCAGGCTGCTGATGCACCTGCCCTGCAGGTACAGGTTGACCTGTTGGCAGCATCATACCCCCTAAATAAATATTTTTAAATGTTACAATTGGCACAATAGGAACATAAAAAGGAGCAGGCATATCTACCCCCAAAGCATAAAAAAACATTAATTCAAAAATATATATGCATACCTATGTTCGTTGCAGCGCTTAGTCCAATAGCTAGGATATGAAAACAACCCAAACAATCAGTAACAGATGAATGGATAAAGAAGTTGTGTCATGGGGCCAGAGCACTAGCACAGTGGATAGGGTGTTTGCCTGGCATGCAGCCAACCTGGGTTCAATCCCTGGCATCCCTTATGGCCCCCCAAGCACTGCCAGGAGTAACTCATGAGTGCAGAGCCAGGAGTAACCCCTAAGCATTTCTGGGAGTGACCCAAAAAGCAAAACAAACAAAAATTTTTTAAAAAAGTAAAAAGTAGTGTTACACAGCACACAGTGGAATACTCCACAGCCATGGAGGGAGCAGGGAGAATGAAATAATGAAGTTTGCTGCAACTTGCATGGAACTGGAAGACATTAAGTTAAGCTAAATAAGCCAGAGGGAGGAGGACGAGCACTGGATGACCTCAGTCACCTGTGGTATATAGGTAAACAAAACAAATGGATAGGGAATATAAATTGATAATCCTGGTTACACACTAACCTGTAAACACATGGTTAGGGTGGAGTAGGAAGGGGGAACACAGAGAAATGGGGGGAGTGGCACAAAGAGCCTTGGCACTTTGGTGCTATTTAAAAAAAAGCCATGGGGCTGGAGAGATAGCACAGTGGGTAGGGCGTTTGCCTTGCACGTGGCCGACCCGGGTTCGAATCCCAGCATCCCATATGGTCGCCTGAGCACGGCCAGGGGTAATTCCTGAGTGCAGAGCCAGGAGTAACCCCTGTGCATCGCCAGGTGTGACCCAAAAAGCAAAAAAAAAAAAAAAAGCCATAACAGCTAGCTCCTGGGTTCTTGGGGACTACACACAGAATAACATGCTGACCACTGGGACCCCAAAAGCTCCCCTCCAGAAAATCTCTTTCAGAAGCAGGTTTCCTACAGCAGAGGCAGCTTCTCTCCGGAAGCTCTCCCACTACAGACCAGAGTGATAGTAAAGGAGTAGGGCAGACCCGACTCCATCCTTGGCATCCGTATGGGCCAAGTGCACCATCAGGAGTGATCTTGAATAAAGAGGCAGAAGTAAGCCCTGAACTCCATTGCGTGTGGCACAAAAAAAAAAAAAAATCATACTATCTCTGTGCAGGTCTTGCTGCCATAGAAACTTCGCTCAAATGACAACAAATAGTCTCTTTTCTCCAGGACTGACCGAATGACCTGTGCTTATACACCCACTCTTGTTGACTGATTGATTAGACATAAACAAAGAATTAAAAATTCATCAATCTGTGGGGCTGGAGTGATAGCACAGCAGGTAGGGCGTTTGCCTTGCACGCGGCCAACCCGGGTTCGATTCCCAGCATCCCATATGGTCCCCTGAGCACCGCCAGGGGTAATTCCTGAGTGCAGAGCTAGGACTAACCCCTGTGCATCTCCAGGTGTGACCCAAAAAGGGCTAAAACATTTTTTTTCATCAAAAATTTTCATGGTCATACAAAACAACCAATCAAATAGTCTAGATAATGATCAATCAGATCACCTTTTACAAGCACCACCCAGAAGGCATACATAAAGGTGCCTGCTGCTATATTTTTCATTGCTTTGTTCAGTGCTGAGTAGTAAGTAAATATTATGACATCTGTAGTACGTCTCTAGTAGTTTGATTTTTTTTTTTTGGTGTTTGGTTTAGGTTATGGTTTTGGTTTCGGGGGTAAGCCTGGCTACGGTTGACTGTGTGTAAGAGTAGTGCCTGGCCCATTGTACTATTGCTCTAGCTGGCCCCATTAGTTTGGGGTTTTTTTTCAATTTCTTAATTTTATTTTCAGAAAGATGTTCACATTAATTAATTACATTCAATATTTCAACACCAATCCCACCACCATTATACCCTCCCACCACCATTTTTTCAAATTTTCCCACCACCACTCATGCCTGCCTCCTACAAGCAGATAGGCAGATGCTAGACAATTTCTTTTTTTTTTTTTAATTTATTTATTTTTAATTAGAGAATCACCGTGAGGGTACAGTTACAGATTTATACACTATTTGTGCTTATACTTCCCTCATACAAAGTTCGGGAACCCATCCCTTCACCAGTGCCCATTCTCCACCACCCGTAAACCCAGCGTCCCTCCCACCCTCCCCAATCCCATCTCCCCCCCACCCCACCCTGCCACTGTGGCAAGGCATTCCCTTCTGTTCTCTCTCTCTAATTAGCTGTTGTGGTTTGCAATAAAGGTGTTGAGTGGCCGCTGTGCTCAGTCTCTAGCCCTCATTCAGCCCGCAACTCCCTTCCCCCACATGGCCTTCGACTACAATGTAGTTGGTGATCGCTTCTCTGAGTTGACCTTTCCCCGGAACGTGAGGCCAGCCTCGAAACCATGGAGTCAACCTCCTGGTACTTATTTCTACAGTTCTTGGGTGTTAGTCTCCCACTCTGTTATTCTATATACCATAGATGAGTGCAATCTTTCTATGTCTGTCTCTCTCTTTCTGACTCATTTCACTCAGCATGAAACTTTTCATGCCCATCCACTTAACTACAAAATTCTTGACCTCCTTTTTTCTAACAGCTGCATAGTATTCCATTGTATAGATGTACCAAAGTTTCCTCAACCAGTCATCCGTTCTGGGGCATTCGGGTTTTTTCCAGATTCTGGCTATTGTAAACAGTGCTGCGATGAACATAGATGTGCAGATGTTGTTTCGATTGTATTTTTTTGCCTCTCTGGGATATATTCCCAGCAGTGGTATTGCTGGGTCAAATGGGAATTCAATATCTAATTTTTTGAGAGTCGTCCAAATTGTTTTCCAGAAGGGCTGAACCAGTCGGCATTCCCACCAGCAGTGAAGAAGGGTCCCTTTCTCCCCACATCCTCTCCAACAGCGGTTGCTTTTGTTCTTTTGGATGTGTGTTAGTCTCTGTGGTGTGAGGTGGTATCTCATGGTTGTTTTGATCTGAGATGCTAGATAATTTCACTGTCACTGTCATCCATTGCTCATCGATTTGCTCGAGCGGGCACCAGTAACGTCTCTATCCTGAGACTTGTTACTGTTTTTGGCATATCGAATACGCCACTGGGAGCTTGCCAGGCTCTGCCGTACAGGCGAGATACTCTCAGTAGCTTGCAGGGCTCTCCAAGAGGGACAGAGGAATTGAACCCAGGTCAGTCGTGTGCAAGGCAAATGCCCTACTGCTGTGCTATCACTCCAGCCTCTGCTAAATAATTTTTTTTAATTTTGTTGTTTCCGAGTTTCAGATCCCCAATTGCAGAGAGTCCAAGTCCACACACGATAATGCAAAAACAAAGGAACTTTATTACTAGCCCGAGTCATCGCTAGCTCGAGCTAGGGTCCAAGTCTCATCCAATGCAGTGGAGTCTTGACAAGGACCCCGACTCCCAATCACAGCAGTTTACATAGGGTTTAGAATTAAGAGGCAATTTATATATTTATCTATTTTTAGCATTGGCCCTATTACAATGGTGGTCATCAATTAGGTAATGGTTAGCAACAGTTTCTAAGGAGGGGACAGTGACCCTTCATGACCGGCCGACCCAACTGCCCAGTTCCTTATCTAGGCACATTACTCAACTGGGAGTCTACCAGAATCTCCAATTCCTGCTCCAGGGAAACAGAAACTAGGCCTCATTGAGACTTAATGTTAGCTGCAGCTTATCATGGCTGCTGAGGAGCCTGCTTTGGGGACTCACATTTATTATGAATATCATGAGAGGTAGCGTGGCGATGAAAGTGCTGAACGCTCCTGGCATTCTAAAATTGTAAATGATTAGGGCCCAGTGCCATCTCTGTAGTGAGCTAATCCATTCCGAGATTCATTTGCGAGTGTCTGGATCTAGGCCGTTGATGCGCTTAAATGACATCTGGAGGCAGTTCATGGGCATGACAGTCAGGACCCTAAAGGGGTGGGGAGACGAGAAAGGGCGGCCTATCCCCCCCGTTGCCATGTGACCTGGCATCTTTAGTCCCTGGTCCAGTGCAGTGTACCTGGATTTTTCTTCTGGAAGTTTGTGGCCACTGGGGGTTTATTTGGAATAGGCAGAGAGAGAGCACCTGCTCCATCTGAGGTGCCCCAGTGAAATCGGATCTGCACAGGGTCTGGAAAAATCTCTGGTGAGCTGCTGTCTTCCAGGATTCATGGCTGAGTCTCTGGCTCAAGGCCATTGGCGTGCTTAAATGCGCTCAGAGGCAGTTCCTGGGCATGACAGCCAGGACCCCGAAGGAGCGAGGATACAGGAAAGTGTGATTTTTTTTTCAAATGCTGTATTTTTCTGCCTATCAAGATTATATTAACCTCTTTAACTGGGAAGAGCTCAGCAGCTAAGTACCTGCCTTGCAAGCATGAGGCTGCAAGTTCAGTCCCTGCACAACTCCACACGTGCCAGGAACAATCCTGGTGGTGACATTGCTGTTTGTGATCCCTGGTACAAAATGTGTTATTTATACCCTGCACACCACAATCAGGTATGGAAGACTGAAACTAAAGTGCAAACACCACACTATCAGTCGTCACAACAAAAGGGGAAAGGGAATAGAAAAAATATTACAAAAATAAGTGAGTTAAGGCACAACCCATTTATATATGAGATATACATGAGATTCAACTTTGCTTAGATTTATATATATTTATTTGTATCACTGTATCACTGTCGTCCCATTGTTATCGATTTACTCGAGCGGGCACCAGTAATGTCTCCATTATGAAACTTATTGTTACTGTTTCTGGCATACTGAATACACCACGGGTAGCTTGCCAAGCTCTGCCGTTCAGGCAAGATACTCTCGGTAGCTTGCCAGGCTCTTGGAGAGGGGAAGAAGAATCGAACTTGGGTCGGCTGCATGCAAGGCAAACACCCTACCCACTGTGCTATGGCTCCAGCCCATTTATTTATATTAGTAATATAAATATATGTATCTTGTATGTATATTTTATATGTGTATATATGTATGTATGTATGCATGCATGTATGTATGTATCTTTACTTTGGTCTTAAGCAGGGCACAGCACACAGGAACTCAGCTGGTGTTCACTCCTGGTCCCTGAAAGGAAGAAGCAGAGGCTTGAACAGGGAGGGTGAAGAGGAGAGCGGATGGGAGGGGCTCAGACCCAAGACAGGAGGGAGAGGGTGGTGCTAGTGGGCTAGGGGGAGTGGTTGCAGCAGCAACACCCACTTCCTGTTCCTCAGATGGAGTCAGTTTCATTCAAAAGCCTTCCTTAGGGATAGGGAAGGCAGACCACCCGCCTCTCGAGCTGAAGTGTTGAGGTGTCTGCTCAGTTAGAGTTTGGCATCCTATGGTGAAAGATTTAGGAGGCAGCCAGACTGAGCCGTCAGCAGCTTGATACATCCATCCTCTTTCTTTCCTTTCTTCCTTTCTTTCTTTCCTACTTTCTTTCTTTCTTTTCTTTCTTTCTTTCTTTCTTTCTTTCTTTCTTTCTTTCTTTCTTTCTTTCTTTCTTTCCTCTTTCTCTTTCTTTCTTTCTTTTCTTTCTTTCTTTCTGTCTTTCTTTCCTCTTTCTCTTTCTTTCTTTTCTCTTTTTCTTTCTTCTTTCTTTATCATTATTTCTTTTATTTTTATTTATTTTTATTTTTTAGTGCATCTTCATACTCAATCCCTTCCCAGAGTTTCCACAACTTCCGCTGTTTCCAGTCTTGTACCTAGAAGGGCACTGCATAGCCCCAAGATCTCCAGCTTCCAGAAGGTTCTGCCCCACGCCCACCCAGGCACACAGCAGGAGAGCACTCGAGCTTGCATGTCTGAGTGACTGAGAGTGCGTCAGGGTGGCCGTGGGGGGTGAAACTGAGAGAATGATCCCTAATTCTTCTGAAAAAAGTCAAGGAGATCTTGGCTCTAAGGCCCCACAGAAGTGCAAAGGGGGGGGGGGTTACTGGCTGCTGCTTAGCCACAGGGAGAAGTCAGAGCTGTGCCGCGGTTTCCCTGCTTGTCCTTACCTGTTGGAACGGGGGAGATCTGAGAGAGAGCACACAAAGCCTTGAGCCGGGCAGTGACTTCGGGGGCTGAGGCGGGAGGAGACGAGGCTTCCAGAGCTCCGGAGACGTGTGTCTACTTCCCGTCCACTGCTGCAGCCCTGGGCCTGTTCCGCCCTCCACGCTGCCTGAGCGCCCGCGCCTCCAGCGTGCGCTGCCCTGGCCCGCCCTCTAGTGGACGCGCGCGGCGGGACAGGGGCGCGGAGTTCCCCACTCCCCCTTCCTTGTGACTTAGTCACTCCCTCCTGGAAGTACTTAAGGGTGTGAATAATTAATGATTATAGGCTGTCAGTAATAGTAATGGCATCGTTGCAGCAACTGTACTAAATTAATGAATCATCTCATTTAGTCCACACAAAGACTAAGGAGAGGTAATATTGTTTTACTTAGGCACTGTGATTTATAATACTGTTAATAATAAGAGTTTCAGGGGCTGGAGCGGCAGCACAGCAGGGAGGGCGTTTGCCTTGCACTTGGCCTGCCCAGGTTCGACTCCCAGCATCCCATAGGATCCCCCCCGAGCACCACCAGGAGTGATTCCTGAGTGCATGAGCCAGGAGTAACCCCTGTGTATCGCCGGGTGTGACCCAAAAAGCAAAAAAAATAAAAAAATAAAAAATAATAATAGAGTTTCAGGCAAATAATGTTCTAGCACCATGCCTGCCACTGGAATGTCAACTTCCCTCCACCGATGCCTCAAGGGAAAGGTGATATTAACTCTATTTCCAATAAGCATAAACCTAATTTCCATAACCTACCCCAAGCAACTCCTGGCAGAATGAAATACATTCATACATTAAACTGCCTGGTACTCTGTCTCTCTCCAATTTGGGGTCCTTTCTCTTGTTTCCTTGTGGAAAACAGTACAAATGGATTTTCCCAGGAAATAACATGAAAGAATTGGGGCTGGAGCAATAGCACAGCGGGTAGGGCGTTTTTGCCTTGCACGTGCTGACCTGGGTTCGATTCCCAGCATCCCATATGGTCCTCTGAGCACCGCCAATCGTGATTCCTGAGTGCAGAGCCAGGAGTAACCCCTGTGTATTGCCAGGTGTGACCCAAAAAGAAAAAAAAAAGGAGAATTGGTGGCACCGTGTGTCCTGCCCAGCAGACTCTCTTTTTAAGCTCTAGATCAGTCCCCAGGAACAGACAAACACAGCTGTAGTGGGTTGGAGCGATAGTGCAGCGGGTAGGGTGTTTGCCTTGCACGTGGCCAACCCGGGTTCAATCCCCGGCATCCCATATGGTCCCCCAAGCACCGCCAGAAATAATTCCTGAGTGCAGAAGCAGGAATAACCTCTGAGCATCGCTGGGTGTGACCCAAAAAGAAAAAAAAAAAAGATGAAGAAGAAATATTGCTGTACCATTTAGCTCCTGCAGTGGAAAACTTTTGTGTCCAGTGTGTCATGTCTGAGGAATAAGATTCCTAAAACTGCCCATCAGAACTTTACTTGGTTTCCAAAAACTCATAGGAGAGGTGAACACTCCCAAAGGGAGCACATATTTTGTCCTGGAATAAAATATGGCTTTCATGTATACCAACCTTATCTTAAATATAATTTAAATAACTTGACAATAAGTTGTAACTGTGACTGGCTGGAGCGATAGTACAGCGGGTAGGGCGTTTGCCTGGCACACAACCGACCCGGGTTCGATACCCAGCATCCCATATAGTTCCCCAAACACTGCCAGGAGTAACTCCTGAGTGCATGAGCCAGGAGTAACTCCTGAGCATTGCCGGGTGTGACCCAAAAAGCAAAAAAAAAAAATTGTAACTGTGGAAAATGAAGTTATAGAAATTGTGTAAGAGGCTGGACTGATAGTACAGCAGGTAGGGTGCTTGCTTTTGTGCACAGCTAATCTAGGTTTGGTTCCCAGCACCCCATATGGTCCCCTGAACACTGCCAAGAGTGATCCATGTGTGCAGAGCCGGGAGTAGGCACCACTGGTGTGGCCCCCCAAAAAAACAACAACAAAAATTGGATAAAATCAAAAGTAAAGGCACTATAAGCATTAAGCTGGGAGGAGGACCACAGATTAAAAACTGAGTTCTCCAGCAGCCAGTTCAAAGAGGGAAATAGTTAATACACGATACCAGATTCTCTGGAGAAGTATAGCTCCTTCTTTCCTAAAAACTGGAGGCTGTATTCTGGTCCCTATGGATTGGAGGTGTTTTAATGAAGCTAACATCTCAACCACATCACTACCATACAAATACAAGTTTCAAGAGATTTATTTATTTCTTCCAGTGTTTTTGTAACAACTGGTGGCACTTTGTTCAGGTCCTGTCACTTGGATGCCTGTGCTGTTCATCCAGTTTAATTCAGGAAGCAAATCCAGTGTATTCATAAAATAATAGGTGGCACACATCTCTTCCACAAACTGACACAAGTTTCTCTCCCCACCCAACTTTTGATATGGATATGTAGAGCATGACTATGATTTCAGTATTATTATACACTTGACATTGCATTCATCTGGGGCTGCTGATTAATAGTAAGTTACATGAATACATGGCATGAACAAAGTTGGGTTTGGGGAGATGGAGGATATCACAATGTATCACAGTGCTTAGGGGACCATATGGTGCCAGAATCCTGCAGGCGGGGTATGTGCTGTACCACTTTGAGCTAGCTGTCAGATCACTTATTTTTTTCTTTCTGGGATGTGGAAGGTGCACCTCAAGGTGCCCAGGGTCCTGGTTCTGTGTGCAGGGGTAACTCCTAATTCTATTCTCAGGACCATACCAGACAGCGCTCAGGGAACCATATGTGGTGCTGGAATTCAAACCAGGGTTTTGGCTGTAGCCACATACTCCACAAGTGTCTAAATCTCTGTACTATCTCTCTGGCTCTCCATGTTTTTCTTGACAAGCTTTCCTCTGTTGTATTTCAGATGTTTGAAACTCTAAGATACCTTAAAGAAACTCCAAATTCCCAATAAAAGCAAGAATTTAAGAGACAGGAGTGATAGTATAGTGGGTAGGGTGCTAGCCTTGTGTGCACTCGACCCATTTGATCCCCTGGCACCCCTTTTGATCCCCCAAGCCCAACAGGAATCAGGAACTAAGCCTCGAGCACTGCCACATTTGGTGCCCCCCAAAACATCACTGTATCATTGTCATCCCATTCATCGATTTGCTCCAGCAGGCACCAGTAACATCTCCATTCATCCCTGTCATGTGCTAGTGTAGCCAATGGTGTATTGGAGGCTCTTTCAGGGTCAGGGGAATTAAGATCCGTCATTGCTGCTGTTTTTTGGCATATTGAGTACACCACGGGTAGCTTTCCAGGCTCTGCTGCGGGCAGTATACTCTCGGTAGCTTGCCAGGCTCTCCGAGAGGGATGGAGGCTTTTGGGACGGCCTCTAATTGCCTTTACAGGTGTTCCCAGTCAGCATATATATGTACACATATATATGTACATATGTATGCACACATATATATACATATAAAACATAAATAAAAAATCAAGAATATCCTGTGTATGGGGCTGGAGCAATAGCACAGTGGGTAGTGCATTTGCCTTGCACACGGCCAACCTGGGTTCGATTCCCAGCATCCCATATGGTCCCCCAAGCACTGCCAGGAGTAATTCCTGAGTGCAGAGCCAGGAGTAACCCTTGTGCATTACTGGATGACTCAAAAGGCAAAAAAAAATAATATCCTGTGTAACTTTTTCTATGACATCCTCTGATCTTTGCCTGTTGATTTCTGGTGACAGAAGGTGGAACTGAGTTAGGAGAAGGGAAAAATATAGAGGAATTAAGTTAATCTGGTTGCTCAAAAGAAAAAGAATTTAGGCCAGAACTATATAGCACAGCAGGTAGTGCTTTTGCCTTGCACACAGCCCAACCTGGATTTGATCCCTGGTACCACATATGGTACCCTGAGCCCCACCAGAAGTGATCCTAGAGCTCAGAGCCAGGATTAAGCCCAGAGTACTGTTTCGGTGTGATGCAACAACAACAACAATATAAAAAAAAGTAAAGAATTCAGAATCTAGTGAAGAAAGAACTAGAAAGCAAGAAACTAGGGTCCAGGGAAGCCCCAAAGAGCTGGGATGTATGTTTTGTAGGAAGAATCACCAGATTCAATCTCCAGCACTGCATGGCGCTCTAAGCAACTGGATTTGGCATAAATAAATATTAAAATAGAAGAACATGAATGGTCATAATATGCCTGCATCCCCACAGGAAGCTATTTCTGATCAGTTCACAATTGTCACCTGGATCCCACTTTCCTAAATTCCACAAAAGCTACCCCCTTCTGCAGTCACATAGTTTCTTTAGTCAGAACCCACTATCATGAATTTGATATTTTTTTCATGCTGAGATATAATCTTCATTTAGTCAGGCTCTGAGGGTTATCCTTTGATTTAGCATGAATACTCCCCAAGTTTCATAGCATCATCTTCTTTTCCTTTTCCCCCTGGTATCTTTTTTACCTCATGCAAATTCACCCTGCCTCATGCAAATTCACCCTAAGGTTGCACTCTTGGGTGATAAACTTTCATTTAACTCCATAGGAATCTTCTTACTTGTTCTGGGACTTTAGGCAAGTTAAATTTTAGGTTTCTTAGACTTTACATCTCTCTGGGGGGCTGGAGTGATAGCACAGTGGGTAGGGTGTTTGCCTTGTACGCAGCCAACCTAGGTTCGAATCCCAGCATCCCATATGGTCCCCTGAGCACCACCAGGAGTAATGCCTGGGTGCATGAGCCAGGAGTAACCCCTGTGGCACTGCCGGGTGTGACACAAAAAGAAAAAATATACATTTCTCTGAGTCTTATTTTCACCATATCTAATGTTTGTTACACTTCTGATGGTTGTTTGAAATTAGAATCTGTAGCACTGTCCTCCCATTGTTCATCGATTTGCTCGAGCGAGCACCAGTAACATCTTCGTTGTGAGACTTGTTGTTATTGTTTTTGGCATATCTAATATGCCACGAGGAGCTTGCCAGGCTCTGCCGTACAGGCGGGTGGAATACTCTTGGTAGCTTGCCGGGCTCTCCGAGAGGGATGGAGGAATTGAACCCAGGCCAGTCTCATGCAAGGCAAATGCCCTACCCGCTATGCTATTAGAATAAATTATAATAATAGTAACACATCCAAGAGTTTTTTGAGTTCTGGGGCCAGAGAGGTAGTACAGCAGGCAGGGCAACCCAGGTGTGATCCGGCATCCCTTACGGTTCCCTGAGCACTAAGCACCATCAGGAGTAATTCCTGAGTGCAGAGCCAGAAATAACCCTGAGCACTGCAGGGTGTGGTCCCAAAACAAACAAAAAATATTATTGAGCTCTTATTGTCCTGGCCACAAAAACCAGGCATCTGACATGCAAATATTTGTTTTTGTCATCTTATTGAGGGTTATCAGATGAGAACTCTATTCCCATCTTATAGATAGGAAACTGAGCTAAAGAGCTTAGTACCAGGCCCGGCCTATTAGCTGCAGTTACTAATTATAGTTAAACTATAATTATTCAGTGTCATGAGAAGAAATAGGGCAGGGAGTTTGGTGAGGCATCAGAAGACTTCTTAAACAAGGATTCATTGCAGAGACAGGTGGAATTGGTTCATTGTTTTTGTTTTATTTTCATTGTAAACCTAGTATTGTATGTACTCTTGGAAAGAAATTTTTTAAAAAACACCAATTTATGATTGTAAAGAGGTTGAAGAGTTTCCACTACCAAAGAATAATGCCAAATAATATCATACCTGAACTGAAACTTACTTCATGAATTTACTTTTTAAAAAATGAGCATGAAAAACTTGTGGGCTGGAGAGATAGTACAACGTTTAAGGTGTTTGTTTGCATGAATCTGCCCCAGTTTGATCCCTGAAGCCACATGCTCCCTTGAGCACAGAGCTGGGAGTAGCCCTTGAGCACCACTGGGTATGACCCAAACTCCCCTTCCCCTCAAAACAGAGGCTAAGTTGTGTGTCTATATTATTTTGTGTTTTCTGTAATTTTTTCCCTTTCCTGATTTTGACTACAGATAACTAAAAGAGTTTCTATTTTGTAGTTTTAGCCCCTCTGATAGTTTAAACATGGACCTTCAAGATCTAATGGAATTTGTGGCTATCCCTATGTTTAACAAAGCTTTAGAGTTGTATCTTATTTAATATCAATATTTATATTTTGAAGGGAAGTTGAACCAGCCTCTACTTCAATCTCTGTGCTCTGGGATCACTCCTGGCAGTGCTTGGAGGACCATATGGATTACCAGGGATCAAACTTAACCCTGTACTAATACTCTGACCTCAAGATTAATCATTATCTTTGGAATTGGGGTGTGGATCAATCATAGACCATATGCATCATATGTGAAAAGCCCCTGGGGTCTAGGTCCAGCTACTATATCTATCCATATCTATACATCTGTATCCATATCTATGTATTTGTATATGTTAGTATCTTTAGTCTTTCCCCTAGCCCATGCATTTTCCACTTTCCTTCTCCTGCTTCACTACTGTAAACCTCGATGGGTTTTATTAAACTCTCCTGTAACTGGAATCTCCTGTGGTTGAAGGGAAACCGAGCAGGCAGAGAAAGGGAAGGTGGGTGGAGAGCCGGGCAAGGCCACAGAGCAGTCACGGGCTGGAGGATGCACAGGCTGCGGCTGGCTGGGGTCTGGTGCGTGCACTCTACAGAGCTCCTCTGAGTTCTTACCAATACTATCTTCTCGGGGCCAAAGCAGAACTGGGGTGAGAGTGGGAAGCAGAGGAAACCAAAACCAGAGTGGACAAGGGCCACATAGGAATGACCTTCAGCCCCAGCTCAGACTCCACAGCCTTTCAAATCTCTAGCCAGAGACGGGTCTGTTTTATATAGAGAACGCAAAATCTACCATCTTAACCATTTTGTTTATTTATTTATTTTATTTTTATTTTTGGGTCACCCAGTGATGCTCAGGGGTTACCCCTGGCTCTGCACTCAGGAATCACTCCTGGCAGTGCTTGGGGGACCATATGGGATGCTGGGGATTGAACCCGGATTGGCCACATGAAAGGCAAACGCCCTCCCCACTGTACTATCACTCCGGCTCCCCATCTTAACCATTTTAAGTGCCCAACTGAGCTCAGTAATCATAACCACATTCATCCTGTGGTGTGGCCATCACTGTCATCAGTCCCCGTAGCTCCTCTTGTGGTAGACCTGAATATTCATTCTCACTAACCGGTGCGGCCCACCTCCCTCCACCAGCTCCACCTGACCTAAGCCTGGGCTGGAGTATGGGCCTAGTGGCTGTCCATATCTTGAGCTCAGACCTCTAGTCCCATAAATTAGGTCCTGTCATATGGTGCTTGATGGCAGCACTAGCCTGTGAGTCTGAGACCAATTAGGAGATTGCTGGAACCGCCCAGCAGGGAGGCCAGCAGGAGACCCGTGTGAGAAGGAAGGGCAGAGACAGGAAACAAGCTTAATAACTCAGCTTAAGCCCCTCCCTGCTCTGTGTATTGTCCTGCTGACCCATCCGGGTGTGTCCTTTCCTCTCTGGTGACTAGGCCCACGTCAGTCCCTGGCAAACGTGAAGCATCTCAACCTGCTCTCAGGGCACTTGCTAGCCCTTTCTGTACCCATTTCTCACATCATTGAAGTTCCCTAAGTAATCAAAATCTGTCTCTTCAATCCCTTCTCCAGATGGGGACATCAATAGGCCCCAGGCGTGTGAGAAACACACTCTACTACCAAGTTAGATTGTGGGTCTCAGAGAAATCATTTTAAAAGGTAAGTATGAGGAGAGGGAGAGAAGCCTCCTATACATACTCTGGTTATAAAAATGCATTTCGTTGTCCCCTGAGCATGGCTAGAAGAGACTGTCCACCCCCCATGCAGAACTCAGTATAACTCACCCAGCATCCCATATGGTCCATTTGGATTTGGTTCAAAATCCAAAACCAGGGGCTGGAAAGATACCCCTGTGAGTAGAGTATTTGCCTTGCACACAGCCAACCAGAGTTCAATATCCCCAGCACCTCATATGGTTCCCCAAGTGCCATCAGAAGTGATCTCTGAGCACAGAGACCTGTTACTCCCTGGTCTAAGCCAAAAGAAGAAATAAAAAATAAAATAAAGGGAAAAGACAAATATCAACCTTTTACCCCTGTGTTTCAAACTCTGAGTTCCTATGATGTGGATAAAATTCAGAGTCTTGAAATATTAAATGTTTATTCAGAGACACACAAACGAATCTCGGAACTGAGCAGCTTGCTGCAGAGATGCCTCCAGACTTTGTAATGGGCCACTTTCTCCAGGCTACTCTGGACAGGAGCAGGTGCTGTCCCTCCACCTGCCCCCTAGGAATCCGGGCGGCCGACATCTTCCAGAACTCAACAAAAAACCCAGGTATGTGAGAGCAGTAGCAGCAATTGGCAGACCTCACGGGACAGGGGAGTAGCCAGTTCCTCTCCTTCCCCCCACCCCGATGGGACTTTGGGATGATGCCCACAAACTGCCCTGGATATTTATTAAGCTCCTAAATGGCCATGATCCAGAGACACACAAACAAATCTCGGAACTGAGCAGCTCACTGCAGAGAGATCTCCAGACCCTAAATATTAAAATTCCAGGAGCACGCTGCCATGAGACACCATATGTTATTCATAACAAGCAATACAAAACAAATTGTCTAGCATTGCCTTTTCAGCAGGTTTGGGTGGTGGTGGGAAAATTCCAAATAATAATGGTGGGACTGGTGTCGAAATATTGAATGTAATAAAAGGAGAGAGAGAGACAGTATTGTGGAAATTGTCTGCCACACAGGCAGGGGAAGGGTTGGAATTGAGGGTGATATTGGGGATTTTGGTGATGGAAAATATGCCCTGGTCGAGGGATGGGTATTTGATCATGACCAAAACTCAAGCATGAAAGCTTTGTAACTGTATCTCATGGTGATTCCATTAAAATAAATAAATAATGTGTATTCATATCCTTTGTCTAGTTTGGTTAGAGAGAAAAAACTATATTTGGTTGCTAGTCTTCAGGACACATGAAAAGATATGGCAAAGAAACTTGTTGGAGTATATCCAATAGGTCTGGGCTGAGAATATTACCTTTGTTTCATTCCTAAGATGAACTCTGGTAGCTAAGTCAGATGAATGGCCTTATTCTTATTTGATTTTATCCAAAATCACACTGTCCAGCAGAGATGAAATTTGGTTATTTGCCATTTAGAAACTTGAACTTGGACAAGTTGAGCTTAGAGAGCCATGCTGAACTAGGGGTCAAGCTCTGAATTTCCACACACAGAGCATGCAATCCAGACCTTTGAGGTCTCTCCCTGACTCGGAAACTATTCTTACTTTGACCAAAGAGTATGGGGGCGGGGGGGGGGGGGGAGAGTATCTGACTGAGTGAGCTCAGTTTGTTTAAGGAATGAAGCATCCTCTTAAGGAGCAAACTCTTTTTGATCTTTGATATTCTCTTGAGTGAAATTCTCACAGGAACACCTATACCAACTCTCAGCATCAACCCCCAAGTCAGATCTGGCCATTCACCAGATCAGCCTCCCACTGCGAGGTAAGAAGCACCTCACCAGGACTGCCTCACTGGGATCAGACACTGCATTTTAACTAATCCCTTACAGTGGTCAAAGATTTTTTTTACTGTGTATTTTCTATATTTATTCTGTATGATAACTGTAAATAATAATGGTAAAAGAAACACGATATTTAAAAAATAAATTAGTATATTAATGATTTTTATTTAACATTAATTTTTACTTGATCTTATACCCAGGAATTGTGTAGAATTTTCATTGGTTTTAAAAGTTTACCAGTAGGTCACTATAAATTTTCTATAAAAATAATATATCAACTTCAGATGATATACTTTGGTTTTATTATTCCTTTAAATTTTCTGAATATCTTTTGGCAGTTTTAAAACAATGTTCTAAAAAAGTGGTTGCAATGGGCATAACTGGTTAACAAAATAAAATCCTGAAAACTGTTTCTTCAGTATATCTCACTTATATTACTTGTATCAGTAAGATTATTTGCTACATGATGAACGGATGTCAAGTTTTTTTTTAATTTTTAATTTTATCACCATGTGAAAGTTACAGAGTTCTCAGGTTTATGTCTCAGTTATACCGTATTCAAACACCATCCCTTTACCAGTGCCCATATTCCACCACCAAAATCCCCGGTATACCCCCCGCCCCCCACCCCAACTGTATAACTGATGAATTTCACTTCATTTTCTCTTCACCTTGATTACCTTCCATATTTCAACACAAAACTCACTATTGTTGTGGGAGTTATACCCCCAAACAAGATAACCCTAATAAGGAAGCATTTGATAATTAGTTTTCCATTAAAAGATTGTATGTTTTCAGGTTTAGAAAAGGTTGCGCAGCCGTGCTAGCGGCCGGGCGGCTCGGATGTGTCCCAGTCCCGAATCCTGGAGCTGTGTTAGTTGCTGCTCAGTGTCGCCAGGGCTCCATCTGGAGAAGGTGTGCTGGCGGCACCTCCTCCTTCCGGCTCCCCGGTGTTGCTGGCCCCAATTCGGGTCCGGAGCATTTTCCGGGCCGCGTTGCTCACCAGAATGCCTGCCGCTTCTCTGTGGATTGTGGCAAGATGGCGCCGAGGGTGGGTCGAGGGCGTGACTTCCGGCGGCCGGGACCACAGTGGTCAAAGATTTTTTTATTATGACCTCTTTATTATAAACCTAATTAAACTTCTTCACAACCCTGTGAGAGAGAGTGGACACCTGCTTTCATCTCACTTTGCAAAGAGAAATCTAAGATCCTCAGGGATATGTGATTAGTCTAAATTGACATGGTAACAAAATGGTGTGGACTGGCATAAAGGGACCTTCCACTTTCTATTTTTATTTTAGACTGTTGAGGTACTGGGATGTGCAACGCTATTGATCCTATTTTTCATAGATACAGTATTTCAAAACTACACCCACCACCAGTGAGCCTGTTCCTCTCCACCAGTGTCCCAAGAACCCTTCCCACCTTTCCACCCCCATGTAAGCTCAGTTCTATAGATAAAATATTTTCCATTTTTTTGTTTTTTGCTTTTTGGGTCACACCCGGCGATGCACAGGGGTTACTCCTGGCTCTGCACTCAGGAATTACCCCTGGCGGTGCTCAGGGGACCATATGGGACGCTGGGAATCGAACCTGGGTCAGCCGTGTGCTAGACAAACGCCCTACCCACTGTACTATCACTCCAGCCCCAAACATTTTCCATTTTTAGACAAATGCTTCTATAGCACCTACTCTCGTGGGCTATAACAGATGACTCCTGCTGCTCCATCCATCCCTGTACCAGGTCACCACTAATAAACACGTACCAATCAGTGTTCCAGCAGCAAGTCCCACCACACACCAAAGGACCTTTATGTCCAATATTATTAATCTTCTTTCTATTTCACAACAAGGCAAATCCCACCCCAAGAAGAACTACACTAGCACCAACTACTGGACAAACTGCACTTCCCCAGGTCAACGCTACCCTTGGGCAAACCTCATTTCCCTTTCTGGACCTCAATGTTTTCACCTGTACAATAGCCTGTGGTACCTACCCAGTGTTAATTTTGTGAAGATTTTCCTTAAAGGTGCATGAGAAAGCTCCTGGTCCAGAGTCTAGCACATAATAGTAACTCAATAAGAGCTAAGTGGGAGGGTTTTTTTTTGTTTTGTTTTCATGTTATTCTTGTTTTGGTTTTGGAGGTACACCCAGTACTCAAGACTTACCACTAGCTCTGCACTCACAGATCACTTCTGGTCATGCTCGTGGGACCATTCGTGGTGCCAGGATCAAGCCTAGGTCAGCCTACCCACTGAATTATCACCCAGCCCCAGAGTTTCTGCTATTATCTGTCATATTTGGACACTCCCTTGGAAGACAATGAGAAGAGTCACTCAACTCCTGCTTGATTGTTGAATCTGACACTTGTTAGCTATAACCTTGTGTCAATTGCTTAATCCTTAGAGCCTATTTTTCATCTTACGGATAATGATGAGGTTTAAAAGGTGAACTCTACAGAACACTTTGTGAACTGAGAAGTGTTTCATGAGATGAAATGTTTCATGTTTCTGGAAAGATGAAAATAGCATACATGAGATTTAAAGAGCAGTCCTGTGGTGTAGGAATAAAGGGGAAGAGGAAGAACAGGAGTCAGCGCAGTATGCTGTCCATGGTGCTGGGCAAATAGCCGAGCACCTGGCATGAGCATACTGGGAGGTGTGGGGATCTGGGGAACATAGGGAAGAAACTGTAGTGTGGACACGAAATTTATTTATTTTGCATTCCTATCAGTGCAAAATGGAATTGATAAGACACTATTAACCAGAAAGAGGGATAGAGAGAAATGAGACCTCCCTGATTCTGAGAGATGGAGCTGGGTTGTGTGAAAGAGACATGGTGAAGAGAGGCTGGGCTAGGAAAGAATTTAGGAAAGAGAAGGGGGGCCAGTGGAATGTACAAGGATTAAGTCACTTACCTTGCATCCTGCTATCATCGGTTTGAATCTCCGGTACTACATATGGTCCTCGGAGCAGCATCAGGGGTCACTCCTGAGCACAGAGCCAAGAATGGCCCCTATGCACCAGAGTGCACACTTCTCACCAAAAGGAAAAATAGAATTAAAGAAGGAAGCTAGATGAAGAAATCAGGGTGATATCACTTATATGTGGTAGTTAGAATAACTGGGTGAGGGAAAGTAATATTTTAAAGGGATATCAGTCTAGATCTACCTCAGAGATCCCTATTCTCCAGAGTATAGGGAGAAGAAAGGAAAGAATGTTATGGGGTTGGAGGGAGAGAGAAAAGACAGATGTGAAGCAACGAGGTCCAGATGAAGGGATTCGGCTACATTGGTTTTGCTAAGGAGTGATAGAGCCAAATATCCAAACCACAGATACAACAGCACTGAAATCATGAGACCCAGACTTGAAACATCAAACTTAGAAAGGAGCCTGTCAAGAAGGCAGGCTGGGGGTGCGGGGAGAGAACTTGAAAGGGAACCTGGGAACATTGGTGGAGGGAAGTTGGCACTGGTGATGGGATGGGTGCTGCTATATTATATGTCTAAAACTCAACTGGGAATAACCTTATAAATCAAAGTGCTTTAATAAAAATTTTTTTTTGCTTTTTGGGTCACACCCAGCAGTGCACAGGGGTTACTCCTTTCTCTACACTCAGGAATTACTCCTGGCAGTGCTGGGGGTCCATATGGGATGCTGGGAATCGGACCTGGGTCAGCCGCATGCAAGGCAAACACCCTACCCGCTGTGCTATCGCTCCAGCCTCTAAAATTTTTTTTTTGCTTTTTGGGTCACACCCAGCAATGCACAGGGTTCACTCCTGGCTCATGCACTCAGGAATAACCCCTGGCGGTGCTCAGGGGACCATATGGGATGCTGGGATTTGAACCCGGGTCAGCCGTGTGCAAGGCAAACGCCCTACCCACCGTGCTATCGCTCCAGCCCCTGGCCCCTAAAATTATTTTTAAAGGAGGTTGAGGTGATAAAGAAGTAGTGTGGCAGATCATGGAAAGGTGCTCCCCAAAAGAAATGCTGGCATAACCTAGAATAATATGGTAGACACAGGAATGAGGGATTTTCTTGAAATCACCACTGTGCACCCAGCCTGGTAATTTCTCGTCCCTTCAACACTCCTCTTCCTACTTTCTCCATGATGATTTGCCCTATTTCAGGACCTGGAGTGATTGCTAGACTTTGGGAAAGTGCATGGACACAGGGGAATAAACAGGAGGGTTTCAGCCCTTCCAGAAGTACAACTTCTATTTGTACTTTCTTAAAACAGCCCTCCCTTCCCCAGTGAACTACTATATGAGGATATAGAGCTGCTGGGAAAATCAAAGGGAGGGAAGAGAGACAACAGTGTGGCCAAAAGGGACTTTGAAGCAAAAGCATCAAATGCAGCCGAAGATGGGATTATTGTTAGCAAGATCTTCCTCTTCCTTTGCCTTCTCCCACTCCTTTCTCCCTTTACTGATCTTCTACTTAGCAACTGTTTAAAGTGTGTTGGGGACACAATGTGTCAAATGATGCATGTCAGGGAAGAGATCAATGCACCCTCTACTTTCCAGAAACCACATTCTCCAGTTGCAAACACACATAGATGAATGACTTTCTCAGACTGTTTCTCTCTGAATCAAAGGGTATTCATTTACATTCATTTACCTGACCCTGATGCCAAGCTGCTCTCATCCCTTACACCTTGTACAGGCATCATCTCAAAGAATCCCATTGTCCCTCCTCTTTCAGATTCCAGGAACCAACCTAAGGTGACCCCGCAGGAGACCATGAGGTTCCATCCCACCCCTCAATTACACAAGATTTGATGTGTTTGCAAAGACTGAGAACAGTAAGAGGGTATCTATCTAGAAGATCATACAGGGACATAAGGATGCTTAGAAAATGAGGGTGGACAACCTGCTTGAATTTGCACCCAGAAACAAATACTCTGAGAAAGACTGGATTCAATAACCACTTGTGTTTTATTGGAAGAGCAAGGAATGCTGCGAATGTGGAGATGAGGCTGAAAATATGCAGATTGAATCTGGATTTAGTTCACTCTGAAAATGGGGAACAGGACCCATTCTCTGACTTCAAATTTAGGATTGCCTCTGCTGTCATTCTAACCTCACTCTGATGCAGGGCCTTTAGATTGGGGCAAGCCAGCTGGGATGTTCAAAGAAGAGCTGGGAGGGCGTAAAACTCCAGGAGGTAATTTGTTAATAACTGGCTGTAGAGGACCCCAGCTAGTACCTGGAAGCCGATTAATATTTCCCCAGGTGCCTCCTGGAAGCCGGTTAATATTTCCCCAGATACCTCCTGGAAGTCGATTAATATTTCCCCAGATGCCTCCTGGAAGTCGATTAATATTTCCCCAGATGCCTCCTGGAATTCCATTA
This sequence comes from Sorex araneus, assembly GCF_027595985.1. Taxonomy (NCBI): domain Eukaryota; kingdom Metazoa; phylum Chordata; class Mammalia; order Eulipotyphla; family Soricidae; genus Sorex; species Sorex araneus. Next base: position 32,853,816 of record NC_073303.1, on the reverse strand, counting down.
ATATTTCCCCAGATGCCTCCTGGATTCTGATTAATATTCCCCCAGATGTTACCCGGAATTCCATTAATATTCCCCCAGCTGGAACCTGGAATCTTATTAATATTCCCCCAGTTTACACCTGGAATCTTATTAATATTCCCCCAGCTGGAACCAGGAATCTTATTAATGTTCCCCCAGCTGGTACCTGGAATCTTATTAATATTCCCCCAGCTGGTACCTGGAATCTTATTAATATTTCCCCAGCTGGAACCTGGAATCTTATTAATATTCCCCCAGCTGGCACCTGGAATCTTATTAATATTTCCCCAGCTGGCACCTGGAATCTTATTAATATTCCCCCAGCCAGTACCTGGGTATTGGTTGTTGATGCCCCCTATTCCTACAGGGTTTGGCATGGGCCTGGTTCCCCATCCAGTTCCAGGGCCTCCACCTCTCACAGGTACCCTGGGATTCAGGATCCCACAGGGGCGACCAGACAAGAATGTCTGTCGAATCTTATTGATGAAAGACCAGAAAGGGCTCTGGGCACGGGTTGGTTCCAAGGCTCCCGGCATGTTGGAATGGGATGGGTGCTCAGAGTCAGAATCCAGGGGGACACTGGCAGTGTCAGAGGACCCTGCAGACAAAGGCTTGCTGCCCGAGGTGGTTCCCGTGGCACCAGAAAGGAAAGACAGCTCCTCGGGCAGGGCTTCCTCTGCGTAGTCCTCATCCGCAGCCATCATCATCTGCCAAGGATCTTCGGAGGACCAGGAATCCATAAAGGGCATCTCTTCAGGTAGGGGCCACCCCTGAGCCTCTGGACCTTCTGCAGGCTGGAAACCATCTGATGGAGAAGCACTGAACGCCAGAGGAGTGCTTGTGAGATCCTTGGAGACTGGGTCAGGTTGGGGCTGAGGATGCTCAGAGTTGGAGGGGCTGGTCAAAGGAGGTTGTGCTGGCAGAGGCGAGTCTGTTCCCGGGTGTTGGGGGGCTTTCTCCTCCACCGCATTGATGCTCCGGGACAAAAGGCCTGAAGGAGAGAAAGAGGAGGCAGTCAATGGACCGGTCATTTGATCCCTCTGCCCTTCCTTTCCTGATGCCCAGAGTTCTTTCACTCCACATTCCTTCTTTCCCCTACCCCAACTCTCCCATTTCCCCCAAAGACCCAATGTGCATCTCTGGCCTCGACCTCCTCCCTTAATTCCAGATCCCCTGATGCCTCAGTCCCCTCTTGCCAGGGATTAGCATAGCCTCCATACCTGGGAGATGAAGACACAGCAGGAGCAGGCCCAGAGGAGCCCATCTCCTCGCCACGCAGCCCTGCATCTTGCTCACTCTATCATCTCCCCGATCCCCAGGACAGCCAGCCCTTTATGCCATTAGGGGTGGGGGACCACAGAATTGGGATGGGCCAGTGGTTGTGGAGACAATAATCCCCACATTCCACCCTCATTCCTAATTCAGTCTGTGGCAACAGGTGCCTCTTGAACGTTCCAGGGAAATTGGGTGTTCCCACCCCAGCTCCTTTTCTCACGCTCCCGCCCCTTCCTAGCCCAGGTGTCCTGGCTCACAGCTCATCACTGATTGCCAGCCCTACCCTTCCCTCATCCCCTACACCGAACACCTAAGGACCCTTTTCTTCGGGTTCCAATTTCTACATTGTGTCTCAGCAATAGAAATGCTTGACTGATTCTCTGCTCTTTCTCTTTGGATTCCACATCACTCTCTCCCAGCGTACCTTTCTGGTATTTAACTTGGTTCCTTTGTCTTGATCCCAGCCTGTAGGAGTCTCTGAGATACAGAAGTGGCCCCTATCTGAGGGGCCGCTCTATGTAAGATGCTTTATTTGGCGAAATAGACCTGACTTCTTTGTATTTTTTTTTATTTCTCAGGTGAAACTGATTATTCTGACAGTTTTTGTGATCACTATATGAACACAGTGTAGAATTTAATGGTATAAGTGTTATTAATTGCTATTAAATCTATTATTAAATAATAAATTGCTATTAAATAATGACAGAGTATGGTAACAGAAAGGAAAAATCATGCAAAGTGGTAGCTCATATTCTCTCTCTCTGTTTCTGTCTCTGTCTCTGTCTCTCTCTCTCTCACACACATACACACTTCATTCATTTCCTATGTGATTTTTAGGTAAGCTATTCTAAATATGTCCAAAACACTAGTCAATTTTCTCTTAAATTAATTACAAGAAATATGAACATCCTGTCTTTGACAGTCAGTCATTATTTTGCCACTTTTTGGTGCTTGTCATTCCTATCCAGATCTGGGTTTCTAACTGGGCTCATTCCTCCAGCCAGGAAGACTTTCTCATTTTCCCCAGGTCAAGCAGTTCATTTGTTAGTATGATGATGACTTGGTTTCTCCCTATTTGTTGGAGTATGTTTTACTGATAAGCTTTTATTTTTGTTATCTTCTGTGAAATTTGCAATTACTCTCATCTCGGTATGCCTATTTACAATGTGTGAAATTTTTGCTAGCTGCTTTCAGGGTCTTCTTTCTTTCTTTAACATTTAGCCTATACTAAGCGAGCCCATATTTAAGGAATAAAAATTACCATAAATGTAGTGACTTACAAAAACACAAATTTATTTTCTTACAAATTTCAAGATTAGAAGTCTGACAAAGTTCTTCCTGAATTAACATCAAGATGCTGCAGGGTTTTTCTGAACACTCCAGGGAAGAATCAATTTCTTTCCATTTTCCAGATGTAACACCAATATTTCTCAGCTCATGACCTCTTCATCACCAGGTGCAAACCAGAAAAATCAGTATCTTCCCACATTGCATCACTCTGCCTTCCACTTCCTCCCTCTCGCATCCAGTCCCACTGGACCAACCCAAATAATCCAGAATAATCTCTTTACTTAAAGGTCAACTGACTAACAATCTTAGTTCCATTTGCAGGCTTAATTTCCTTTCGATATGTAACTTAAAAGTCACAGGTTCTTGGGATTAGGAGGTCGGTACCTTTAGTGGCAGTATTGGTGGTGGTCACTATTTGAGAGCCAAATATGTGCAGACTCAGTACTGGGAGAGTTCACAGAACACTTAAGAGTACTCTTGACAAATGGTTGATAATGATTAAGGCTAAGTGAGAGGAGCACCACAGATTTATTATTTTATTTGTTCTTAAATGTTTGAACATGTTTATGTTTTGGAGGGACCAAAGCAATAGTACAGTGGGTAGGGGCTTGCTTTGCATGCAGTTAACTCAGATTTGATTTCCAGTACCACATATCATCACTCAAACCCAGCTCGGAGTGCTCTCTAAGGGCAGGGCCAGGGGTAAGCACTGAGCACCACTGAACTTTTTTACAATGATAATTGTTTAGTAATACAGAACCGGTAATATACAAGAGCAGTGTGATATAACAGCAATAAAATATTAAAGGAGAGGAGGAAAAGACATAGTATATGCAGTCAAATGATAATGAGTTGAACAAGTGGGGGGAAAGATGTAGGCAATTTTAGAATAGAAACACTTAAGATGTAAAGATGAAATAACAGAGATCCTTTATGGAAAACCAACTAATGTAAAGGCAGACAGAAATACATGGGAAGAAAACAGCAGAAACGCAAAACAAGGGCTGGAGCAATAGTACAGTGGGTAGAGCATTTGCCTTGCACGAAGCCAACCTAGGTTCAATTCCCAGCATCCCATATGGTCCCCCAAGCACCGCCAGGAGTGATTTGATTCCTGAGTGCATGAGCCAGGAGTAACCCCTGTGCATAGCCAGGTGTGATCCAAAAACAAAAAGAAAAAATAAAGCAAAACAATCAAAAATCTCAAAGGTAAAGAGGTTGCACTTAAGCCCTATATGTAATAATCACTGTAACTGTGGATGGACTAAACTCCTAATCAAAAAAAGATTGGGTAGTGCTGAAAGTAGATTAAGGACCAAACATGAGAACCTCCCAGCATCTGTATTGCAAACCATAATGCCCAAAAGTAGAGAGAGAGTATGGAGGAAATTGTCTGTCATGGAGGCAGAGTGGGGGAGGGGGGCTAGGGGGTAAGGGGAGGTATACTGGGGAGATTAGTGATGGGGAATGTGCACTGGTGGAGGGATGGGTGTTTGATCATTGTGTGATTGTAACTCAAACATGAAAGCTTGTAACTGTATCTCACAGTGATTCAATTAAAAAAAATACTGGCTAGGAAGTATTTTCTAGCTATGACAGATTGTACAGCAGGTAAATATTTGCCTTGCACATGGCCAACCTTGGCTTGATTCCCAGCATCCCACGGGGTGCTCTTAGCACAGTAACTCCTGAGCATTGTTGTGTGAGGTCCAAAATCAAAAATAAGTAAATAAAAATATATTTTTTAAAAAAAGACTGTCTGGGTAAATTAACAAGTAGAATGTGGGAGACAGAAGCTTAGCGACTAAAGGGCCTGCCTTGAAGTATGAGGCGGCAAATTCAATACCACCACCATACACTGGGTGACATCCTCGAGGTTCTACCTTTTGTGCTTGGCAGTTCTGCTGTCTTTTTTTTTTTGGGGGGGGTCACACCTGGCGATGCACGGGGGTTACTCCTGGCTCTTCACTCAGGAATTACTCCTGGCGGTGCTCAGGGGACCATATGGGATGCTGGGATTGGAACCCGGGTCGGCCGCGTGCAAGGCAAACGCCCTACCCACTGTGCTATCACTCCAGCCCCAACAGTTGTGCTGTCTTTGATCACTGAGGTGCAGGCAATTTCTGGTGGACCTGGCTGAAGAGCATGACAACTAATGAGACATAGGAACACTGTGGCTAGAGTATGATTCCCCAGTTAGCTCCTATGTGAGCTTCAGAGCTAAAGTGTGACCCCCAGAGAGCACTGAAACCAGAACATTCACAATTACTACCGCTGAAATGTTCGAACACCACAGTTTACAAGTCAGGCTGGTGTGAGTGGAGGGTGGAAGGGAAGCTGGGGACACTGGTGTAGGGAAGTTAACACTGGCGGTGGGACTGCTGCTAAAACACTGTCACTGTCACTGTCATTGTCATTGATTTGCTCAAGAGGGCACCAGTAATGCCTCCATTGTGAGACTTGTTTGTTACTGTTTTTGGCATGTTGAATACACCACAAATAGCTTGCCAGCCTCTACCGTGCAGGTGAGATATTCTCGGTAGCTTGCTGGGCTCTCCAAGAGGGGCAGAGGAATCGAACCCAGGTCGGCCACATGCAAGGCAAATGCCCTACCACTGTGCTAAACACTATATGCCTAAAACTCAACTATGATAGCTTTTATAAATCACTGTGTCTATTTTTTTTTGTTTTTTTGTTTTTTGCTTTTTGGGTCACACCTGGCAGTGCACAGGGGTTACTCCTGGCTCTTCACTCAGGAATTACTCCTGGCGGTGCTCGGGGGACCATATGGGATGCTGGGAATCAAATCCAGGTCGGCTGCGTGCAAGGCAAACACCCTACCTGCTGTGCTGTTGCTCCAGCCCCAAATTACTGTTTCTTAAAAAAATTTTGGGGGGCGGGCTGGAGTAATAGCATAGCGGGTAGGACGTTTGCCTAGCACGTGGCTGACCTGGGTTCAAATCCCAACATCCCATATGGTCCCTTGAGCACCGCCAGGAGTAATTCCTGAGTGCAGAGCCAGGAGTAACCCCTGTGGATAGCCAGGTGTGACCCAAAAAGAAAAAAAAAATTTTTTTCAGTTAAAATTAGGGGCTGAACAGCTAACACTAAAGGTAATTTTATCAATAAGACATTAAAAGATGGTTTCAGGGACCGGAGTGATAGCACAGCGGGTAGGGCGTTCGCCTTGCACGCGGCCGACCTGGGTTCGATCCCCGGCATCCCATATGGTCCCCCAAGCACCGCCAGGAGTAATTCCTGAGTGCAAAGCCAGGAGTAACCCCTGAGCATCGCTGGGTGTGACCCAAAAAGCAAAAAAAAAAAAAAAAAAGATGGTTTCAGGTTTCAGTACTCTAATTTTATTTTAAAAGATTAATATTGATTCATGTTAAACTATGGTAAATTTTTTTCTGTTCCTATTCTCTTAGCATTTTTTATTAGTGTAGTGATTTTCCTTGGGCTTCCTAAATATAAAACCTTATACAGATATTTTTATGTTAGTCTTTTTGTATATCATATGCTGTATGAAAAGTGGGAGTGGTTATGTAGAAACTTTTATAATGCTGAAATGACTGTCAATAAAGCATGTTAAAATTTGTAAAAAAAAAAAATTCGGGGCTGGAGCGATAGCACAGTGGGTAGGGCATTTGCCTTGCATGTGGCCAACCCAGGTTCGATTCCCAGCATCCCATATGGTCCCCCAAGCACTGCCAGGAGTAATTCCTGACTGCAGAGCCAGGAGTGATCCCTGTGCATCGCCAGGTGTAACACCCACCCAAAAAAAAAAGCAAAAGTAACCCCTGAGCACTGCCAGGCTTAGCTCCCAAACAAACAAATAAACAAGTGCATACATAATATATATGCGTATATATATACATATATATATATATAGTCAGTGAAACCAAGAACTAGTTCTTTGGATGGGTAAATAAAATTGATAGCCTAATTGATAAAATAAAATTAAAAATAGATAGACTCGCTAAAAAAACATTGAGTGAGGGGCTGGAGCAATAGCACAGCGGGTAGGGCATTTGCCTTGCACACAGCTGACCCGGGTTCGATTCGCAGCATCCCATATAGTCCCCCGAGTGCATCGCTGGGTCTGACCCAAAAAGCAAAAAATAATAATAATAATAATAATAATAATAATAATAATAATAATAATTGAGTGAAAAACCTAAGAAAAAGAATTATCTGCCAGGGATGTGCACACACTTCATTGGTACAGGGACCAAGTTTTGATTCCCAGACCCAGGCACAGAAAAACAAATAAAAGATAAAATAACTAAATGCCTTTCTTCCATTTTGTTCAGATGTACCAAGCCTAGGTTTCCCTGGTTGTAGCACTGTAGCACTGTAGTCCCGTTGTTCACTGATTTGCTCGAGAGGGCACCAGTAATGTCTCCATTGTGAGACTTGTTGTTACTGTTTTTTGGCATATCGAATAAGCCACGGGTAGCTTGCCAGGCTCTGCCGGGTGGGCAGAATACTCTCGGTAGCTTGCAGGGCTCTCGGAGAGGGGTGGAGAAATTGAATCTGGGTCGGCCGAGTGCAAGGCAAATGCCCTACCCGCTGTGCTATCGTTCCAGTCCCTGGTTGTAGAAAGTCTAAATAACAGCTGTTCAGTTTTTCTGCTCCATCTGCACCCTCTTTCCTGTGGTAAGATCCTGAAGTAATAAAGAGCTGCTCTCCAGAACTGACACAGGGTTAGGAGGCAGCAGTCTACTGGGTGTGACATCCACCAGGTTTGCAAATGTTTTTGATCTTGGCCACACATTAGAGACTTTGTCCTCAGCCTCTGAGGGCCTCCTGCCAGGACTCCTGCCATTGGTGACAGCCCAGGAACCAGAGACAGGTCAAGGGTGACCCAAATCTGGTTGCAAAAGCAGAGATCTTCTAGGGCAGTTAGGACAGAGAAGAGGCCACTATGACAATGGTAGTTGGAAATAATCACTCTGGACCAAAACTCAATGCTGAGAGGAGGTAAAGGGATATATGTGATAATCTCTTATTATCTGTATTGCAAACCATAATGCCCAAAAGGAGAGAGAGAGAGAGAGAGAGAGAGAGAGAGAGAGAGAGAGAGAGAGAGAGAGAAGTGTCTGTAGTGTCTGTTATAGAGGAGGCTGGTGTGGGGTGGCGGGAGGGAAACTGGAAACAATGGTGGTGGGAAATGTGCACTGGTGAAGGGATGGGTGTTGGAACATTGCATTACTGAACCCCAATCATGAACAGCTTTGTAACTGTGTATCTCATGGTGATTTCATTTAAAAAATTTTTAAATAAAATAAAATGCTAGAACTCTTCCAGAGCTCTCCTTTCTTCAGTTAACCTGTGGGTCATCTCTGAGTCATAAAATTGGTTCAGGCTATTGTTTAAGAGTTGATTTCCACAATAGCCCTGTCAGGGACTAGCTGACACAACCCCAGTGGGAGGGAAGGGACAGTTCCTAGCACAGGCTAAATTCCTTGGCACGTAAGCAGACGTTTGTTCTTATTCCTTCAAGGACCTGCGCGCCCCACTCTCCCCTCCTTGAAGTATGAGAACTTCCTCACCCCAGCCTCTCTCCTGCCTGCACCTCTCCCTTCCTTCTCTACTTTCTCTTCTCCCGTAAAGGCTCCTCCTTCTTGTCAGTGCTCGGCCCTCTCACCTCGACAGCTCTCACTCTAGAACCGCAGCCACTGTAGCCAGAGTGTGGAGTGAAGAGACACACTTGACGCTGTTCTGTCTGGTCCGGGACCTTTTTATGTAGGCCAGTGAGTCACTGGCTTGGCTGCACTCCCTGTCCTCCTCCCGCCCTCACTGTCTTTCACTCTCTCCACCCCCGGCTCCCAGAACAACGCCTGCCTGGGTTCCCACTCAGTATCTAGGAATCTGGACTGGGGTGTTGTGTTCCAGCCTTCACAGGTTTCCTTGTCTCCCTGAAACTAAGGAAACTGGTGCTCCGGACGTCCAGAGAAGATGACATCTAAAGGCCGGGCAAAGTCATGGTAGAGGAGGAGAAAGACCCAGGGTGGAGAAGGGGAAGAAATAATTAGGGCTGTGAACAGGAGGGGAGGCGGGGAGGAGAGGACGGGGTGGAGAGAGCAGGTTTCCAGGAGCAGCGAGAACTGTAAAGAGTAGGAGGGAGAGGTGCCCAGGTAACCTCTGCTTTCGGTCTAACAAATAGTTGGGTTTTTTTTCCTCCCTGTGGGAGAAACTGCAAGTTGAGAGAACTTCTGGCTCAACCTATGAATGCAAATGTGACATGAGAGAACATCACCCAAGAGGAGACTCAGAACTCCAAGAAAACAACATTCTGCATGCAGTTTACACAGTTTATTGAGACGCCTGCCCAGGATCCAGAGAGAACAGGAAGCCTGCTCCAGTCTCCCCAGAGGCCCTGCTGTCTCCCCCACCGAGGGAAGCACCTGGGCGTTGAGAGAAGTGGCAGCCAGGAAGGGGGACTGGGGCAGAGAGCTTGAGAGGCGAGGGGGTGTGTTGGGAACCCCTGAGGGTGTGGTGAGTTCTGTAAGGAGGGCGGGTGTGGAACTGGGAGTGAGAAGACACAATGGCTTATCACCTTGCTCTACCAGATGGTGAGGAGGTCAGACAAATGGCTATTGTTTTTCAGGTAACAGTTCAGACTGCACTTTATTTGCCAAAGCTGGAGAAGAGTCGTGACTTGCTCCGGCAGCAGAGTTACCCTGCGGTAAGTTTCACCAATCAGCGCTGACATTTCAAGGAAATGGCAGAGAAAAATTTTAGAGAGGAGGTGCCTGTCAGGGAGAGCAGCACTGCAGTCGATGGCAGGAAACTAGCAGGAGAGGAGGAGAGAAGGGGGCTTGGAGTCCCCACTTTGGGAAGCTGAAGAAAGAGGGTGATCAGGAGAACTCGTCACGTTGGGGTAATGGGGGAAGCAACAGCAGCTCTCTCAGGAGGGGGAAGAAGGTGGAAATGAATTAACCCCTTCCTGGGCCTCTGAAATTCTCCCAACTGGAAGATAACGATGACTATGATGATGATGATGACGACGATGATGATGTTGATGATGACGATGCTTCTGTGTGTGTATGTGTGCGTGTGCGCGCACACATGTGCGCATGCATGCATGCATGTGTGCATTAGTACACATACAGTAGGCAAAAGCTGATTTATGAGCTGCCAGGTAACTCTCCCTTGGGTTGGAAAACCTCAGGGTCAACCAGCTGGGGTCCCAGAGGCCTTACTTGGTCCAGGATATCTCGGATGGAGCGGCAGGGATTCTTTGCAGAACTTCCAGAGCCACAGGGCTTAGCACCAGCCGAAGGATCGGGTTGGGGGTTGCCATCAGGGCCGCCACTCAGCGTAGAGGAGGAGACAGAATTGCAGGGGTGACTAGAAGATGTAGACTTGCTGCCACAGGGCTGAAGGATGATTTTACCACCAGACTGGGAGCTGGAGCTGCCACTGAAGGAGCCTGTGCCTGACGAGGAGCAGGGTCCCTGGGAAACCCCGCCGCAGGGATGGGAGGATGAACCAGAACTGATGGAGATACTAGAACTGCTGTGGCTTCCGGTGCCGGAGAAGCTGCAGGGCCCCTTAGAACCCATGGAACTGCCTCTGCAAGGCTGGACCCCACCAGAACCCACTGGCTGGAACACAATGACGGAGGAAGGTCCTGACTGATAGATACTGGAACCAGAAGAACTTTGACTGGGAATAATGGGATTGCTAGAGAAGTATTTGCCTTCTGAGACGGGTGGGCCAGCTGCAAAGGAGGGGGGCCCCAGAGAGCCTCTGATAGGGTTTTCTTTGGTGAAGTAGCCCACAGGGTAGATTTTGCCCCGACTGTAGGTCATGCCTGGGACCAGGTAATTGTCAGAGGAGCCACCCACCACCTCATAGCTGCCGTATGAATGGTCTACGGAAGTGATGGGGGGACAGGGCTTGCCTTGAAGGCCACCATTGCCGCAGGGACCACCTTGAATCCCTCCAGGGCCACCAGAGCCATGTTGCTCCACCACCACCACCACTGGCCTTTTCCCTCCTGACACGGAGTGGGAGTTAGAGATGTAGGTGCCGGAGTGTGAGACAATATTACCCCCACTGCAGGGAGAGTCGGGGACATTGGAACTGCAGGGGGGCAGGTTAGAGTTTTGGCCACTGCTGCCAGACTTCCATGAAGTTTGGGAAACAGAAGAGCTTGAGCCTCCTCCAGACTGAGAAGAGCTTATGACATGGCGGGAAGAATTGTCATCAACTGGGAGGGCTGAGCCTCCCGACTGAGAGCTGCTGCTTCCGGAGTGAGAGCTGCTGCTTCCGGAGTGAGAGCTGCTGCTTCCGGATTGATAGCTGCTGCTTCCGGATTGATAGCTACTGCTTCCAGAGTGAGAGCCGCTGCTTCCTGTCTGAGAGCCGCTGCTTCCATATTGATAGCTGCTGCTTCCGGAGTGAGAGCCGCTGCTTCCAGGCTGAGAGCCGCTGCTTCCAGGCTGAGAGCCGCTGCTTCCAGATTGGCTGCTTCCAAACTGGGAGCTGCTGCTTCCGAACTGGGAGGAACCAGATGCACCTTGAAGATTAGAGCCAGAACCAGAGAAGCTGCTCTGGGAATACCCTGTTCCTGGTTTAAATGAGGAAGATCCTGAAAAACCCCCCTGGGAGATGCTGGAGCCACTGGAGCCACTGAAGCCACCAGAACCACCAGAGCCACCCCCAGCACCACCACTGGAACCGGAACTGAGGCTGCTGGAGCCTCCGTGGCTACTGATGCTATTGGAACCCCCATTGAGAAAGGGGTCGTTGGGGGAGGTGATGCGAGCAGAGTTCCTCACGGGGTCCGAGAAGGTCTTGATGCTCTTTGCCAAGGTACCTGCGGGAGAAAGCAGAGGTTAGTAAGACACAGAAGCTTGTCTTTCTCCCTCACCTTTTAGAGCGACCTCAATCCCCTGCCAGTGGGGTTTCTCTGGAGAGGAGCCCAGGAGGGTAAAGGGAGCTGGCTTTTATCTCTACAGGAAAGTGAGCTGGCATAAGAAGGGCAGCTTCATATTTAGGGTGCATCGGGATGGGAGGAGACAAACATCTACCAGAGAAAAAGATGAGACTCCAAAGCAGGAGCTCTTGGAAGATGAGAGGGAACCGTGGGGCAGCAGGACAGTCAGCTGTACGAGGAAGACCCCAGAGAGCCAGCACTGAGCAGAGCACTATGAGGGTTGGGGATAGACACCCTCCAGAGGGAAGAAATACAGGCCAGGCTGTGGGACCAAAGGAGAAGGAGGCGAAAGGCAAAACAGAGGATTGAGGGGGAAGGAAAAGTAATAAACCAGACAGAAAAGCACTCTGTAGGCAAAGAGGGCCCGAAGCCAGGACAGGGATGAATGGAGACCAGTGGCCCTGGGAGAGGCCGGGCTCAGCTAAAGGATGGAGATTCTGCTCCCATCCTCATGTTGTCAATGCCAGGAAATCAGGGTGGGGGCCCGGATGTGGGGGCACCCACTGTTGCTGCAGAACCTGCTGGTACCAGTGTGACGGGACACCGCGCCCCAAGCCACCCCTGCTCTCCTGGCCCTGCCCAGGGCCAGGGGATGATCCTCCCTCGAGGCTCGTGAGCACTATCAGCTTCACTCTCTCCCCACCCAGCAGTGTGCGCCAAGCCCCAGGCCGCATCTGTGCCCCTGCCTTTACCTCGCTCTCGGATATGGAACCTCTTCTTCCCTCCAAGCCCAGGCTCACGCTCACTGCACCCCCATCTTCCCTCTGCGCCTCACCTCAACCCCTGGCTCCCAAGTGGCGTGGCCAGAATATGTGCAAGGCGAGTTAAGAAAACAAAGCATAGCCACTGTGATTTATTTCTGCCACCCTCCTCGGACACTCCACCTTTGACCCGACTTCCGCAATCCAGCATGTCCCCATTCTCTCCACAAAAAAGAAATTCTCTGTGTCCTCCTCAATGTGAAATCCCAACTGGGTTAACTTAAACTGCTCTAATCTTCAAGTTTCCTATCTCTTCTCTGCTCCCCAGACCACATAGTCTGGGTCCTGTAAGCTCCCATGGCCTCCTGTGGAGAGGAGGGACAACTCTTTCACGTGCTCCTGTATTTAGAGCACTGGACCCGTGTCAAGCACACAGAAAAGGCTCTAGAAAACTTTCTGAGCCTTTGTCATGACTATAAAATATCCCATCTTCATCGTCTAGTGCTGATAACATTAGTAATAAAACCCACAGTCCTGGGGCTGAAGCGACAGCACAGCGGGTAGTGTGTTTGCCTTGCATGGGGCTGACCCAAGTTCGATTCCCAGCATCCCATATAGTTCCCCCAAGCACTGCCAGGAGTAATTCCTGACTGCAGAGCCAGGAGTGACCCCTGTGCATCGCCGGGTGTGACCCAAAATGCAAAAAACAAAAACAAAAGCAAAACCCACAGTACCCACTGAAGCACTCATCACGTGCACTGTTTAATGAGAGACACGAGAGACCTGATCTAGTAGTTACCACTAACCGCCCCCTCCGACTCCCTAGTGCTGCAGGAAGAGGCTCAGAAAGTTCAATAACCTTGCCCAAGGTGACAAGGCAATGAGAAGCCCCTGCCCTCCCCCTTTCGGGGCCTCTCCTGACCCCTCTGGCCATGAAGGCCCTCCCTGCCGGGGGATCCCCAGCCTTCCCTAACCTGCTCTCTGCATCCGTCCCCACTCCAGCTGCCAGGGCCCCTGACCCTACCTGGCAGGAGCAGAGTGGCCAGCAGCAGCGCCATCATTCCTTGCCCTCCCACACGCCCTGTGCGGCGTGCTCGAGAGGAACCCATGGTGGACTGTGCAGTCTCTGACAGCAGCTCGTGGACACCCAGGGCCTTTATGCCACGATGGACATTCTCTGGGCAGGAGTCACTGTGGGGAGGGAAGCAGAGGCGAGGGTGGGTGCCTGAGGGAAGTTGGCGTGGCTGGGAGGAGCTGAAGTAATCAGCCGGGGCATCTGCCTACTCAGCAACAGAGGAGGCTGCGCCGTGGGTCCCCCTGGCCACGGGCCCTGACAATTCCTGCTGCCCGACAGGCCAGCCCTGGCCGTCCATCTAGTTGCCTAACCTGGAACCAGGCACTCTGCCCGGCAGCTGCCCACTCGGGGGAGGCCCCAGTCCCGGCTTCACTCTCCTTCTGCTTGTGGACCTGTGAGACGCCACATCCTCCCCCATCCACAGACAGGGGGACTCAGCTTTCCCTCCTGCCCCGACCACCTGCTCGGCAAAACTTCCCCTGGTGGTCCCACCAACAACCGTTTTCCACCCCTTTCCTTGAAGTCCCCCACTCAACCCTGCCCACCCCCAGGTGTCAGAAACTCCCCAATTCGTATTTTGCCCACCAGCTGCCATGTCCCAGGATCATGCCTGCCACACATGTCACGTGCCCCACCAAGAAACCAGCCTTTCCCCTCTCAGAAACCAGGAATCTGCGTTCCTGAGGCCGAGACCTCTCCGTTCTGGGGGGCTCCAGATGCAGTAGGAGGCGTGTCGGGTGCCAGAACCTCAACCTGGGGGAGAGTTCGGGGACCCCTGTCATGGCTGGGTCTGGGCTAACTCATGGGCTACTCACAGCCACTCCCCCCATGGATGAGCCTGACTCGGATTTGTGAGCAAGAGGCTAATAAGGCTAATTGGGAAGGTGGTGACCCCACGGCCCGTGAGCTGTTTCCCTGGCCTGGATGAGTGAACAGGAAGCCGCCAGCTCACGCCTGGGTTGGCTAAGCCAAAGGGGGCCCAGCGGGCAGATAGGGAGCACTGAAGGGCCCAGAGCCTTGGGGACAACTAAAGACATGGGGAGGCTCCGTCATCCTTCACAGCCGCTGCCTGCTGGGCCCTGGCCCTGCTCCAGACAACTAATTGCTCCTTGGTCTTGTCCCGAATAGAGTATCAGTATCTCAGTATCGGAGGGAAGGGCCGAGAGTCAAGGCCAGCTGCTCTCTCCTCCTCACCCAGCCTACCCAGATGTCTCCCTGCTCCCCTCACCCAGACTCCCAGAAGATCTCCACAGCCCCCGCACTGTCTCTAGTCCAGCCCAGAGCTATCAGGACTTTGCAGGCATGAAAGAGCTTTCTGATCCTGAGCTTTCGAAATGTGACCCAGGGGCAGAACGGAGTTTGACATTTTACTTGTAGCACTGTAGCACTGTCGGCCCATTGTTCATCTATTTGCTTGAGGGGGCACCAGTAACGTCTGCATTGTGAGACTTGTTACTGTTTTTGGTATACCAAATATGCCACGGGCAGCTTGCCAGGCTCTGCCTTGCGGGTGGGATACTCTCTGTAGCTTGCCAGGCTCTCTGAGAGGCACAAAGGAATCGAACCCGGGTCAGCCACATGCAAGGCAAACGCCCTACCCACTGTGCTATCGCTCAGTCCATTTTACTTAAGGTTAATGAGTTTGAAAGTAAATAGCTACGTGCTTGAGTGGCTACCAGTCTGACCCTTTGTTTTCCACCCCCATGAAAATGGTATAGCCATGTATCCAAAACACGGACTCCACAACGCTGAAAACATGAGATCTCAGCTGCAACTGCTGAAACTTTGTAATTGTCTATCAAGTTGACAGGTGGGGATGGAATGGGGGTTTGTGGGAAAAGGAATCTGGGACCACTGGTGGAGGGAAACTGAGCCTGGTGGGGGGTTGCTGTTGAAACATGATATGTCTAGAATGCAATAATCAATAACTTTGTAAATGACCATTGAAAATGAAAACGAAGAAAAGAAAGCGGGAGGGCAGCAGTCTGGGGACAGTGTTCTCTGCTGAGGGTTCATCCCTGGATCCCTAGGACAGAGATCAGGGGGCAAAAGCAGTCACTTGAGGGGGCCAGAACAATAGTACAGCAGGTGGGGCATTTGCCTTGCACAGGGACCACCTGAGTTCAATCCCTGGCATCCCATATGGTCTTTCTAGCACCACCAGGAGTAATTCCTGAGTGCAGAACCAGGAGTAAGCCCTACACATCGCTGATGTGGCCCAAAACCCAAAAGAATAAATATTCTGAAATGTATTTCTGTGGCTGTGTTGCTGTGGAGACCCCAGCTGGTCGAGGACTTTGGGTCTTCTCTGAAAGACCCCTGCCCCTTGCAATAAAATGCTTTGATCCCCAATAAATAAATAAATAAATAAAATTTTTAAGAAAAAAATTCATTTTAAAATCCAGATGAGGGACCAGGGAGATAACTCAAACAACTGAGCGCATGCTTTGCATGCAGGAGCCCCAGGCTTGATGGTCCCTGAGTACCACCAGCTCCCAGGGTAGGTCCCAAGCACCATCAAGTGTGACCCAAAATGAACAAACAAAGGCTGGAGCGGTAGCACAGCGGGTAGGGCATTTGCCTTGCAAGTGGCCGACCCGGGTTCGATTCCCAGCATCCCATATGGTCCCCCAAGCGCCGCCAGGAATAATTCCTGAGTGCAGAGCCAGAAAGAACCTCTGAGCATTGCTAAGTGTGACCCAAAAAAAAAAAAAAATTGAACAAACAAACATCAGAATGAAGATGGCCCGGGTTAGAGTCCCACACAAGCCCCCAACATTAGGCGACTCACCACATTTTTCATTTTTGAAGTTTTGGGTCATACCCAGTGATTCTCATGTGGTGCTAGGGCCTGGCACACGCCAGGCAAATGCTCTATCCCCTGACTATCTCTCTGGCCCAACTCACCTAACTTCTCTGAACATCAATTTCCTTGCCTGAAAAATTGAATTTTTTTTTTTTTGCTTTTTGGGTCACACCCAGCAATGCTCAGGGGTTACTCCTGGCTTTGCACTTAGGAATTACTCCTGGCAGTGTTTGGGGGACCATATGGGATGCCGGGGATCGAACCTGGGTCGGCCGCGTGCAAGGCAAACGCCCTACCCGCTGTGCTATCGCTCTGGCCCCATAAAAATTGAAATGTTTTAAAAGATATCTACCTGGGAGAGATTTTGTGAAGATCAACTGGAAAATTATCAAAAGACTAAATGGACAAGAGATGTAGCCCCTGCACAGGTGCTCAGCAAACGAAGCCCACAGCGTCCTGTGTGTGTCCTCAGTATAGGGAAGCAGGGGCTGCCAGCCACAGTCCTGTGCAGTCTCCGCCCCCGTGCCTGCGTCAGACCCGGGCTGGCACACCAGGGTGCCTTCAAGGCAACGTTGCTCCTTCCGCTGCTCCGGGTCCTCTGGGCTGTCCCAGTCAGACTCTCAGGAGGGCACAGCTGGGAACGGGGAGGCGCAGGATCCCTGTGGGTGGGACACAGCAGCGCCTGTGGGTTGTCTTTTCCCAGCGCAAACAGAGGTGGCCACGTTTATCTTCTTTCCACTGCCCATTCCTCCAGGGTGCTGTCACAGGTTGGCCCAGACTGCAGGCTGGAGGAGGCGCAGTCTCTCTCGGCCTCTCGCCAGATCGTCTGCATCCCACACAACCCAGGGTGGCACGACCACATTCCTCCCCTGACCAGCCCTCACGCTGTCCTCCTGTCCACAGGCCCACCTCTTTCCACCCCTCTCTGTTGCTGCTGTTCTGCTCAAGGTGCTACTTCACTGTGTCCACGGGGCTGACCAGGAACCCTTCCCTCAGTTCAGCCCGTGAAAACCTGAAATTAGAGGAACAGAGGTCAGGGCTGAGTTTATTTACCCAGGGGCCAGGGGCACCAGGTATATTCACAGGCTGCATGGTGCCACGGGGGCACAGGTGGCTCTGCGGTCTTCCCCTAACCCCAGCAGTGCATGCTCTGCCCTGTGATTGGACAGGACGAAAGAGTAGGTGACCCAGGGACCACCACCCCTCTCCCCAGAGAAAACCAAACTCAAAGCATGTGCCTTATACTCAAGGAACCACGGGTTCCTGCCCTGTGCCAAGAAGCGTGCAGATAATGCCCACTCCAGGCCTCCTGCACCTCGCCCTGGGCACAGAGGGCTGCCACAAGAGCAAGAGGAGCCTTGCGCTGGGCACACCCTGCAGAGGGAGACCGGCAGTGAGGACTGCTTCCTGGCATGGCAAGACTTCCCCTGAGTGGACTCAGGCAGCTCAGACCCTGCATTCTGGTGCTGAAGGTATATTTATTATTTATTTAATTAAAGGACCGAGCGATAATCCGCCCAGACAAGACCCAGAGCAGCCGCACAAGAATGGCTCCTCTGCTCCTGAAAGACCATGATCCCAGAGACCTACTAACTACTTTCAGCACCCAGCGGCTTCTTACAGAAATGCCTCTAGACTGTGAACTGAGCTGCGACCCCATGCTGCCCCGGAAGGGGAAAGGATTTTCCTCTCTTGGCCTTTCCTTTCCACAGTGGCGGTGGCAGCGGCGGCGGTGGCCGCATGGCGACTGCCGTCTTATAGAGCCCACTAACCGGAGGTATGAGCTTGCAATGACACAGCTTCTGGCAGAAATTTCTCTGGACTTAATTACTAAAATACCAGAAATCCAAAACCTCATATGCTCTTCATTCTCAGCAATGGAAAACAAATTTTCAAATGGCGCCTTTTCAGCAGGTTTGATTGTTGGGGGAAAATTCCAAATGATAACAGTGAGTTTTCTGTTGAAATATTGAATGTAATCAAAGTATAGAGAGAGTAAAGTGAAGATCATGAGCCACACAGGCGGGGGGGATGGGAGGTATACTGGGGTTCTTGGTGGTGGAACATGTGCACTGGTGAAGGAGTGGGGGTTTGATCACTGTATGACTGAGACTTAAACCTGAAAGTTTTGTAACTTTTTTCATGGTGATTCAATTAAATAAATAAATAAATAAATAAATAAATAAATAAATAAATGGCAGAGCGATAGCACAGAGGGCAGGGTGTTTGCCTTGCACATAGCCGACACGGATTTCGATTCCTCCGTTTCTCTTGGAGAGCCCGGCAAGCTACCGAGAGTATCCCGCCCACATGGCAGAGCCTGGCAAGCTCCCCGTGGCGTATTCAATATGCCAAAAACAGTAACAAGTCTCACAATGGAGACGTTACTGGTGCCCGCTCAAGCAAATCAATGAACAAAGGGATAACAGTGCTACAGTGCTATAGTGCTTTGCAAAAACAAAATGCATGTATGGTATCATTCCTAAGTCTTCCTCTTTCTGGGGAACTTGTTCCCAACAGTGCTCAGGGGGCCATATGATGGCACAAAAATGAACCTGGGAATCCTGCATGCAAACTATGCACTTCATATACTGAGCATCTCTCCAGGCCCCCTTTATGTAATTGTTTTGGGGGTATCACAACTTGCAACAGTATGGCTAGCACTGCTCTCTGCTTACAGCACTAGACCCCATGGCAGTATCTCTCCACCACTCACCCAAGGCCCCTTCTCCCTTCCTCCTTTGCTGCCTCAGTCCTTGCTCTGTGGAACTATTTCAGGGTCCCGTGTTTGGGGGATCGCCTAATTCCTTTGCTTCTATAAAATCTGTATGAGACCAAGATCATCCGGCATTTGTCTTTTTCCATCTGGCTCACTTCACTAAGCCCGCCACACTCCAATTCCACCCACGTTGCAGTTAACGACAAGATTCCCTCTTTTCTCATAAGCCAGCAGCATTGTGTCTCTGTACAGCGGCTTCTTGATGCCTTCATCCCTTGTTGGGCATGTGGGTTGTTTCCCACGGTGGACAGAGGAGAGCACGTGTCCTTGTGAATGAATGTTTCCGTGCCCTTACCAAGGTGACCAAGTGACCAAGAGGGCACTCAACTGGCTCACATGCGTCAGCTTCGGTCTTAGTGGAAAATGGTTTGGAGACGTTTCAAATGGAAGAGCAGAGCTTCTAGAGGAAAGTAGATTTAGATCAAGGAAAGCGGCCGGCCGGGTGAATACGGGAAGCAGACACAGAGTAAAGGTGCGAGAGACGGAGGGAAAGGCTCCGGGGCCCGATGTGGGTGACAATTGCAGCAGGCTGAAGGACAGGGACTGGGACCATGGTCCCCCAGCTCTCCAAGCAGCTCCAGCTTTAGCCACACAGCAGCTGACAGGGCATGTGCCCTTTTCCCCCATCTCACAGAGCAGGAAGCTGAGTTTAGTTACGTGCTCGGGGGCTAAGGCGCTTTCCTCGCATGAAACCAGCTAGACCCCTGGAACCACTCCTGAGCACCCATCCAGAAATAGCTCCTGAGCACTGCCAGATGTGGTTCAAAAATCTAATAAGGAAATAAATAAATGTGCCCAAAGCAGCGGACGACAGGCAAGAGTTTGGAAAAGACTCAACCCCTGGCCCACGACTCCAAAGCCCACGTAAGTGACATTATGCTGCCCAGCTGGTACCACACCTGAAGTTTCCACCTGAGGCCCACGGACAGACCTCAGCGCCTCCTTAAGCACTGATAAGAATGTGTGCAGGCTGGAGAGATAGCACGGAGCGGGGGAACGAGGGTAAGATACTTGCCTTGCACCTGGCCAAACCCAATTTGATCCCTGGCACTGGTTCTCTGAGTCTCACCAAGAGTAGCTCCTGAGCACAGAGCCAGGACAAAACCCTAAGCACCCAAAAATAAAAACTGAAATAGAAGAATGTGCATATAAAAGTCCTTATTCTGGAATGTGCTCAGGACTTACTCCTGGCTCTGCACTCAGGAGTCAATCCTGGCAGAGCTCAGGGGGCCATATGGGTACTGAGGATTGAACGTGGGTCAGCCACGTCATGCAAGGCAAGTGCCCTCCCCACTCTACTATGGCTCCAGACCTGGCAGCCAGCCTTTGAGAGAGGATTTTAGCCATCCTCAAAGTGCCACGTGAGGATCTTTCACCCCACTCAACCCTTGCTCCTCAGCGTTCCATCCGCAGGCCTAAAAGCCAGGACAGGGCTTCTAGAACAAGAGCTCCACACAAGAATCCTTAGTGGTGGGAGGGCGTGGGCTTGGGTAAGAGAAAGGCGGAGATGAGAAAAGCCAGAAGAGAAAAGGCCTGGGAGAGGTGCTTGTCTGCAGGGGGAGGGTGGCCTCAGTGTCCCTCAGGCTCTGCTGAGAGCGTCTTCCTCTCCTCCCTCAGACGCTCCCTCATATCCCTCTCCTTGTGGCACATCGGGACTCCCTCCCCTGCAAGCTATCTAGAGGACTGGCCCTGATTCAGCCACACTCCCTCCTGCAGTGCTTTCTCTGACAGAGGACACCTGGGCAGGACCGTTGGTCCCAAAGTCCCTGGCTCCCTCCAGCCCGTGGCAGGTGATTGAGGGAGAAGCAGTGGCTGCCGGCCTTCATCCTGCCTCCTGCTCCTCTTCCCAGATAGACTGTGCAGCCCCCAAGGCCCCCGAGATCCCCAGCCCCTGGACTGGGGCTCGGTGGCAGAGGGCAGGGCACACCTGTTCATAGCATCCTAAACCCTTAGCCATAGAGGCGTTGGGTGACTTTCTGGAACAAGAGAATGAATGTGTCTGGGTTGTCTTCTTTCCCCTTCTTCTTCCAGCGCTGGGGATCTAACCCAGGGCCTCGGGCCTGTGACGTCTGAGCTCGGCCACTCGGCTACTTCCTGGCATCTAGATGCCCTGGAGCCTCCTCTCTGGTTCCCATGTCACCCCCTCCACTCTCCTGTAGGTGCCAGGCTCCAGGAAGGTTTGTTCTGGCTCACAGGGTGGGAGTTGGGGCACCTCAGCTGGCCCTGACACAGCCACGCCAGGCCCTCTCTGTGCCATCTGTCCTGCCTCATTTCTGGCCAGTGGCTTCTTCTCTGCTCCTGTGACTTCTTTTCTCTGAGAGAACTCCTGACGGATGAAGGAATACCGGGATTCCCTGGGTCTCCTTTGTGGTACAGCAGAGCTGCTGCTTCCGTGCGCCTCCACCCCAGCACAACATGTGACCCCAGACTCAGACAAAGTGAACACCAAAAGAGCTTCCACTGAGGGAACTTGAGCGATAGTACAGCGGGAAGAGCATTTGCCTTGCGTGTGGCCCAGCTGGGTTCCATCCCCAACATCCCATACGGTCCCCAGACACTGCCAGGAGTGATTCCTAAGTGCAGAACCAGGAGTAACCCCTGAGCATCGCTAGGGTTACTCATCAAAACAAGAACAACCAAAAATAAAGAATTTCCACTGGGACCCGAGAGGTATTTCAGCACCCCGGGTTCAATCCCTGGGACCCCATATGGTCCCCTTGTTCCTGGTCAGCCCTTCTGTGACCAGTTCTCACCCACCCAACCCTGCTGACCCCTCCAAGATCCCCAGGCCCAGTGCTGAGACACAGAAGTGAGTAATCAGTGAGCATCAGAGACAGGGGACCTGACTCTCGTGGGGTAGGGAAGGGGAAGCTGACAGCGTTGGGCAAGGTTGTGGCTCAGTGGGAGAGAAAGTACCTTCCATGTATGAGGCCTTGGGCTTGATCTAGGAACAAAAGAAAATGCCAAATTTATCTGTATGCCTCTGCTCAGCATTATCTGTCCCCTGTCCTCCATCCTTGTCCCTAACTGCCTTCCCGTTCCTGCAGGCAGCAGGGCATCAGCTGAGTGACCGTGATGTTCTTTGCTCGGCGCAGGTCCATCTGATTGGGGCCCTGCCCTCTGGTCTCGTGAGCGGTGAAGTGGAGGCTGTGATTAGCTCCCGGGGGAACAATAATATTTTCCCTGTCTGTTGTGCAGACTGAGTGCCGGAGTGGGCCTGCTGGTTCCGAGCACCTATTAAACCGTCATTCTTTCCACGTGACTGTTCCTGCTTTTTATTGTTATTGGTCACCAGGATTAGGGACCTGGTTCCTCCGCCACTGGGCCGGGGAGGGTCGGGCAGGGCCGGGCACAGCGACACGCGCGATTGCTCTCAGGAGTGGCTGGTAGGCTTAGTGCGCCCGAGGGATGCCAGCCAGTGCCCGTGGGCATCTCCGCAGGAGCACTGCCAGCCTGAGGGTCCCAGGCCTCAGGCGCACCTGCTCTGGGGGCTGAGCAGTGAGCTGGGGCCCAACCTGGCAGTGCTGTCCGGGCCAGCTCTGTTTCCCGGAGCCCAGGCCGAGAACGTAACACGGATCCTGGAGAGTCGGTCATGAGTGTTTACACCCCCAGTGACCCTAAAACGAGCCCTTCGTCCTGGGGGGTTACAAAGTCAGATTACTCAGGACCCTGGGGCTGTACCAAACTACGTCCCCCTCATCCCCCTTCATGCTCCGTGCCCTGGTTCATGGCTTCATTCCACTCAGTTCTCTTTTTCGACTGATTTTTGTTCGTTTGTGGGGAGTCACGTCTGGTAGTTCTCAGAGGCAAATCTCACTCCTGGTGGAGCCCGAGGACTATGCTGTGGGAGGAATGACTCTCGCCTCCAGTGCACAAGGCCTGCTTCCTGGCCCGCTGATCCTCCCTGCCCCATTCCGTTCCTGTCACCTCTCCTGGCTTTTTATTTTATTTTTATTTATTTATTTAGATTTTGGGTCACACCCGACGATGCACAGAGGTTACTTCTGGCTCTGCACTCAGGAATTACTCCTGGCAGTGCTCAGGGGACCATATGGGATGCTGGGAATTGCACCCGGGTCGGCTGCGTGCAAGGCAAATGCTCTACCTGCTGTGCTATCGCTCCAGCCCCAGTCTCCTGACTTTTTAAAATCTAAAACTGTACCTACCACACCCATAGACCATCACCACTATTTCCTTTCTCAGCCTTAATTTTCTTTCTTTTTCTTTTTTTTTTAAACTGTTGGCCAGCTTAGTGCTGGGGGATCACTCCTGGGAGTGCTGGGGGACCATGTGGTCCCGGGAACTTAACCCAGGTCTCCCACATACAAATATGCACTCCAGTTCTTAGAGCTGTCTTCCTGGCTTATTTATCTTTTGGGCAAGTTTATCATGACACAGCGTCCCATTACAAATACCCTGTCTGCATTTGTTCGTCATCATTCCTCCCACCCCCAAAGGCCAGTCCTGAGATGTCAGGACCCCTCACACACTCGTCAACCACAACTTCAGAGAACTGCCTGGTTGGAGGAAGAAGCTCAGAAATGAGAGAGAAGCACTGTAGCACTGTAGCACTGTCATCCCGTTGTTCATCGACTTGCTCGAGCGGGCGCCAGTAATGCCTCCATTTGTCTCTGTCGCATGCTAGTGTAGCTCAATAGTGGCTGCTCGCTCCAGGAACACGAAGTGAGGCCCGTTATTGTTACTGTTTTTGGCATATAGAATATGCCATGGGTAGCTTGCCAGGCTCTGTCGTGCGGGTGGGATACCCTCGGTAGCTTGCTGGGCTCTCCGAGAGGGACGGAGGCTCCAAGAAATATAACGGCAAGGGAGAGATAGTGCAGGAGGTAATGCAGGAGGTAATGTGTCGCCTTGCATGCAGCTGGCCTCTGTTAGATCCTCAGCACCCTATATGGTTTCCCAAGCACAGCTCAGGGTCACTGCTGAGCACAGAGCAAGGAGCAGTCCCTGAGTAGCACCAGGTGTGGTAAAAAAAACCCACCTGTCCTCCCCTCAAGTAACTGAAGAGATCGTGGGATCCAGAGACATGGCTCGGCGGCAGAGCATTCGCCTTGTAAGGAAGAGGTTCAGGTCCAACTCCAGCAACACACAGTCCTTTGTACACCTGCTGGGTGTAACCCCAAAACTAACTAAAAGGAATGGATCGTGAATGTGTTCACCACTTAGCCTAGCAACCTGTAACTGAATCTTCCTGAGGCCTCCAGAGCCTGCCTCAACTCCATCTCACGTGCCTGCCTTACCTTGGAAGGGTCACCTGCACAATTAAGAGGGTACCCCGCAGCTTGAAGACCAGGAACCAGTTAGGGGCAGGAGGAGGCCCCTTTCGAGGAGTCTCTAGGCTGCCCTCTGGTGGGAAATCCTGGAAGTGAATGTTCTCAGCGCTGTCTTTACTTCGGGTTTTCTTAAAGAAACCTAACATTTCATCCCAAATTCACACTGAGGGGCTGGAACCATAGTACAGCGGGTAGGGCGTTTGCCTTGCACGCGGCCAACCAGGTTCAGTTCCCAGCAACCCATATGGTCCCCAGAGCACCACCAGGAGTGATCCCTGAGTGCAGAGCCAGGAGTCAGCCCTGAGCATCTCCGGGTGTGACCCAAAAAGCCAAAAAAAAAAAAAAAAAAAAAACCCAAATTCACACTGAGAATGCACTGCAGAGTAAGGACAAGTCTGGGTCAGTCTGATGGTCTCACTACTCTGCTATTATGTCTACCCCCTGCTACACATCAGACACTGTGTAGATGGGAAGTGAGTGGTGTGCAGGAGATTTTCGGTCTTAGAATGAATTTAATCCAGCAAAGTTTTGTTCTGTTTTGCTTTTGCTTTTCAACACCTCACCCTTTGCCATTATTGCTGTTGCTTTATTAATCCACACGCCTGTCTGCAGTGCTCAAACACTTTCCGATAGTGCTTGCAGCGGGAGGAGGGGGCTACCCTGCTCAGTGCCCTGTTCAGCTGTACACAGCCAGGGTCGAGCTTCCTGGCGAGGGCGCCCATCTGGTTGTGATGCAGCCAGAAATCAGTTGCAGTGCTGAGGGTCACAGACAGCAGAGCTGCAAGTACTGTCTCTGCCCATTGGGGCACCAGGGATTGAACTCTTGGTTCTCTGCTTATAAATCAGATGTTCCAAGACACTGGGCTATTCCCGGGACCCTGACAAGTATTTTGGAGTCAATGATAAGCACTTGGTAGGCGTATAATTGAAAATTAAAGAGAGAAATGTACAGTGCAAGAGTGTATGTATATATATATATACCCAGCAAATCTTCTGTCAAATAAATTTGAAACATGAAACTGATAGAGTTCAGATGTCTCTCCTCGGCTCCAAGCTCAGGGTGTGCCCCCCCTCTAATTTAACTTTTATCACATTTTATTTTCATAATTGATGTGTTTGTTTCTTCCCTCCATACAGAGTTCCTGCAGGGCAGGGAGGACTGAAACTACTTGGAATTGTCGCCTGCTACTCCACACAGTATATGCTCAATAAATGATTGTTGTAGGGGCAAATGAATGAACAAATGAATGGTTTGGCGTTTCCCTGCCTGGAGATCTTTAAAGAAGAACAGACAACCATCTCTTCTGTCTATCCAAAAGCATTATTCGTCTGCCTAAGGCTGAGGGCTGTGCCCAATGTTTTCTCAAGGGAACTCGGCTTCTATAATTAGATTCTACCTCGATACTAGTTCTGAGTTCTTTCTTTTGTTAGCCAAGCATTTATTGACTATTTGCCATCTCCAAGGTACTGAACTATTGTTCTTTTGATCTGTGATCCTACGCTATTATTTGATTCTTGGCTTGTGTTGACATAAAATGCAACTGTGTTCCCACCACATTCACTCCTGGGTTAGGTCAGCCCGGGCCAATGGGGAAGATGCAGCATTGTCTAATCTGAATGGATAAAGGGGCACAATGGGTTCCTTTGTGTGACTGTTCCATACCATCCAATCCCACTCAACCTCCTCCCCAGATGATAAACAGTGTGTCTGGGGACCAACAACGCCACCTATTAATAGGCACTGATTTGTTTGATTATCTCCTGCCTCCCCCTTCTTTCTCCTACTCACCCACCTGTTCAGTCAGACTGGGAAGACTTGGTTGGGGCCAGCAGTCCTGACTTTTGACCCTGTGACACTTTCAGACAGGTGAGTTACCTCCCTCGGCAGTCACTTCTTTCCTGGCAGATTGGGGCGAATAATGAGCTTTACTGAATACTGGAAGTAAAGAGAGGTTTAAAACCAGACGAGGCCCTTCGTATGTCAACACGCTCAGACTTTACAAGGGGAGAAAGATATAAGAGCCAACATAGTGTGGAAATTAAGTAAACACAACATAAAGAACTCTAGGTGCTTGCCTGAGCCACATCTCTCAGTTTCTCTGTCCTGTAAAAATTTGGGGGGTGGGCCAGAAAAATAGTACAACAGGTCAGGCAATTGCCTTGCACACAGCTGACCTGAGTTCAATGCCTGGCAGCCCTTGGTCAAGTGATTCCTGATTCCTGAATACAGAGCCAGAAGTAACCCCTGAGCATTACTGAATGTAGCATTAAAAAAAAAAAAATTGGGTTGGGATTTCTGGAGAAGTAATCTAGGAAAGAAGACGCTTCGGTGACTTCGGTTCAATTCCCAGCGCCTCATGTATGGTCTCCTGAGCACCGCCTAGTCTCCTGAACCCCAGGAACGGCCCAACACATGCCCTACCCCCCACGCCCAAGAAAATGTTTAATGTTATTGTCTTAGGGGCCAGAGAAAAAATGGAGAGAGACCCCAAACACAGCTGGGAGTAGTACCCTGAGGACCACAGGGTGTGTCCCAGCCCCCCATCTCATCCCTACTCCCCAAACATTTCTCTTCTCTTTCCTTTCTTCCAAAATTTTATCTCACTACTTTGGGGAGTTGCGAAGGGTAAATCAGAGGGGTGCGGATTTCCTTGTCCCTCCATCCCAAACCTCCCTGCACACTGACTGGGACAGGTGTGTGTTCGTGGCACCCCCATGGCTATGAGGCCCAGTTCTCTTAGGAGAAAGCCCCCCCACTGGCTACTCCACTGGCTGATCCCCCCCTGCCTGTCTACCACAGCTCCCTCTCCCGGGATTGAAACCGTGAGCCATCCCCGTCTGCCCTTGATTGCCCAAACTCCCATTCATTAGTGAATTCAGTCACTCATAAAACATGTATGTGATGTATGTTTATGTCAACCTGACTGGCTCAGGGAGACCCAGAGAGCTGGTAAAACCTTGTTTCTGGGTGTGTCCATAGGGTGTTTCTGGAAGAGTTTAACATTTAAATTGGGAGGGTGAATGAAGAGAATCAGCTTCAAGGGCTGTGGGTGGGGTCAGCAAGCCTGTGTGTTCAACATGACCCAACGATGGGGGCCAGGGATATGGCTCACAGGGAGTTCTCGACCTACAGGCATGAAACTGGCTCTGATCCACCACCACCACACAACGCCCCCCCTCACCACACACACACACACACACACACACACACACACACACACACAATCTTTTCGTTTTTATATTTATTTATTTATTTGCTTTTTGGGTCACACCTGGCAATGCACAGGGGTTACTCCTGGTTCCGCACTCAGGAATTACTCCTGGCAGTGCTCAGAGGACCATATCGGATGCTGGGATTCGAACCCGGGTCGGCCACGTGCAAGGCAAACTCCCTACCCACTGTGCTATCGCTCCAACCTGACATCTTTTCTTTTTTAAATAAAATTAAACTTTGCTTTGGGAACTCACACAGTCATGCCCAGGGGTCATTTCTGGCAGTGCTCAGGGATCATACTTGGTGCTAGGGGTCAAACCAGAGTCAGCTACATGCAAGGCAAGTTCTTTAACCCCTGTACTATCTCTCTGACCCAATAAAAAAATTTTTTAATGAGGAAAGGATCCAAGAAGACAGGTACAGAACAGACTGTACCCACAAGAGCCTTCAGGCCTGGGAAGTAAGGGCAGATGGAATCTGGTTCCAGGAATAACTACACCCAGAACAAGGTGGCAGGGCTTGGCCACAACTTGGGAACAGAAGAGACGTCACTGAAGGGGCCAGAGAGATAGTACAGTGGGTAGGGTGTTTGCCTTGCATGTGGCTGACCTGGGTTGGATCCCTGGCATCCTATATGTTCCCCCAACACCGCCAGGAGTAATTCCTGAGTGCAGAGCCAGGAGTAACCCCTGAACATTGATGGGTGTGACCCAAGTAACCAAAAGAATGAGAGAGAGAGAGAGTAAAAGAGAGAGAGAGAGAGACAGACAGAGAGAGAGAGAGAGAGAGAGAGAGAGAGAGAAAGAAAGAGAGAGAGTTGTCACTGAAGAGCAAAACAACTGGTTAGAGAGAGGAAGGTCATTCCAGAAGGGAAAGGATGCTTGGGACCAGTGGCCTGAGACCCTTACTCTCTGATCTGCAATCTCTGTCCCTCCAGACTGAGCCCAACCCAAGTCCTCTTCCAGGAAGCCTTCCCTGACTAGTCCAGCTCCCATGACTGAGCTCGTGGCATCGTCTATAAGGCTATTATTTTGGCACTTACTCATATAATTGCTTAGTGACATGCATCCTTGTTGTCTGACACTATTATGTAAGTTGGTATGTAAATTCCAAGTTAAATTCAGAGAACGTATTTTTTATTCTTTATGTTCACTCATTCACCCATTTGTTTTAGGGTCTTTTAAATTCCAGGCTCACCACTAGAATTCTATTTATCCTAGTAGTACCAGGGGGTCCGTTTGTTGATGGTGTTTTTAGGCGCTGGGGATAGAGCCGGGCCCTTCTTAAGTGCTCTACCACTGAGCTATAACCCCAGCTAATTCCTTTGTTGTTACTGTTGTCTTGGGGTCACACCCACAGGTGCTGGAAAAGGGAAGTGGGGCTCCCACCTAGATGCTGGAGGTCACTGACAGCAGATCAAACCCAGGACTTCCCTTGCAAAGCATTCACTGCGGTCCTTCAAACTACCTCCTGCCCACAATTCTTAAGTGTTCTTTAATTATTTCAAAATTCTAAACTTAGGGGCTTACCTTTCATCTGTTTTTTCTCAAATCAATTATATGGGTTTGAATTAGAGTTACCGCAAAAGTAAAATGGGATCTAAAGGATGATGGTGTTTTTCCAGTGCTGGGCATAGAACCCAGGGTCTCACAAGTGTAAAACAAGTGTTCTACCACTGAGTTCTATCCCCAACCCTACTAAGGGATGATTCTTTTTTCTACTTTTTTTTTGCTGTGGAGTGGGTCATACCCAGCTGTCTCTCTCTCTCCTGTCAGTGTTGGGAACCATATGCGGTACTGGGGATCAAACCTGGGTCAGCCACATACAAAGCAAGTGCCTAAACTCTGTAGTGTCTTTCTGGGTCTCTAATTAGTGAATTTTTGTTTGATTGGGGGCCCCGCCTAGCAGTGATCAGGGGTTACTCCTGGCTCTGTGCTCAGGAATTATCCCTGTCAGGAAACCATATGGGATTTCAGAGATCGAACCTAGGTTGGTCATGTAAATGGCAAATGCCCTACTGGCTGTACTATCTCTCCAACTCCCTTTTAGATAAATTTTAAGGATGGGGCCCTCAATTTCTTTTAGAACTTCTTCAGCTCCCTTTTCCCCTACTTCAGTTCTTTACTTGATTGAAATTAGGCCATTGGTAAGTCTGGGCTTCTGTCCCGTGAAATTTGCCACTCAAATGCTCCCTTAGAGATCTCAGGGGCATTTGGGGTACCAGGGATTTGAACTGTGTTGACTGCAAGCATCTTTCCTCCTGTACTAGCTCTCCAGTCCCCAATGAGTATTTTTAATCATAAGTTTAAAATTGTAAAGCATAGGGCTGGTTCTATGTATTAATATCCTTTGTAAATAAACTTATTAGCCTGTCAGAAAATCTACTTTATTTTTTCTTCATGTTTTTTGAGCAATACCTGGCAGCATTCAGGGCTGACTTGTGGTTCTAAGCTCAGGCATCACTTCTGGGGAGACTCAGGGGACCGTATGGATTACCTGGGATCAAACCTAGGTCAACCACTTGCAAGACAAATGTCCTAGCCACTGTACTATCACTCCAGCCCTAAGTCTATCTTTCTTTCAGTTCCTTTTCATTCCATTTTCTCTATAGCTTTGGGTGGGGGGTGGTATAGGGAAGAGGTGGTCACACCTGGCTGTGCACTCAGGGGTCACTGCTGGCAGGTTTGAGGGATCATATGGGGTAGTGGGTATGGAACCTGGGTCAGTCACAGATAAGACAAACACCCTATAGCTGTACTGCCTTTCCCCAGTCCCTTCCCCATAGCTTTTGTTGACCTCAAGCAAAAAGCAATGGTACTTCCCAACAAATGTGGGTTTTTTTTTTGTTTGCTTGTTTGTTTTTGCATTTTGGGTCACACCCAGTGATGCACAGGGGTCACTCCTGGCTCTGCACTCAGGAATTACCCCTGGCGGTGCTTAAGGGACCATAAGGGATGCTGGGAATCAAACCCAGGTCAGCTGCGCGCAAGGCAAACGCCCTACCCGCTGTGCTATTGCTCCAGCCCAACCAACAAATGTGTTTTAGATGGAAAGAGTCCAAAGAAAACTTGGAAAGTGCCATCCTTTAAGAACTCACACTTGCACAGCCTTTGAAAGGGCTGCGGGCAGAGGTCCCTCCCTCTCCTGCTGGGAGTTTGGGGAGCAGCAATTTCGCTCCTACTGGAGACGCCAGACATGGTGGGACTACTGTGGCTGACTGGGAGTGGGGCCAGTCTCCCCCTAGGCCCCAAAACTAAGTTAAATAGAGCTATCTATTATCTATTAACTGCTATAAGTTTTTTTTTTTGTTTTTTGTTTTTTTTGCTTTTTTTTGGGGGGGTCACACCTGGCGAAGCACAGGGGTTACTCCTGGCTCTGCACTCAGGAATCACCCTTGGCGGTGCTCAGGGGACCATATGGGATGCTGGGAATCAAACCCAGGTCGGCCGTGTGCAAGGCAAACGCCCTACCCGCTGTGCAATTGCTCCAGCCCCAAAGGCTATAAGTTTTATCTTATGAAATTTTTTTTATTGAAATCTTTTTTTTCTATTTCAGTGATTTGGTTTGGGTTTGGGGTTTTTTGGTGTTCCTCCAAACGGCCATACTCAGTAGTGTCAGGGCTATTCTCCACAGGGTACTGGGTGCTGGGGACATGCTGGACCAGGGACCACCCAGGATCCCCCGGTGCAAGGCATACACCCTGGACCCCCAAGTACAGAGTGCAGAGTGAGTGCGCACTCATGTCCTATGTGCTCTCTCCCCTCCCTATTTTACTAGACTTTGGTTTTACCTGGGGGGTACACCTGGCAATGCTCAGGGTTTACTACTTGCTCTATGCTCAGGGGTCACTCCTGGAAGAGCTCGGTGGCCATAGGTTGTGCCAGGTACTGAACCCGAATTGGCCTTGTTTAATTAAGGCATACCCCCCTCTACTGTGGCTCCAGCCCCAATTTTATTATATTTTAAAAGCCTTTAATTATGTCTCTAATCAAAATATGTATATAAATTGGGGGGAAAGGGTATTTCCTATGACCATATTACCTGTTGTATTCAAAATCATTATCCTGATTATTATAAGGCACAATTGATTTACAAACATCCACTATTAAACAGAAAAGTAAACTT
Organism: Sorex araneus; assembly: GCF_027595985.1. Lineage (NCBI taxonomy): Eukaryota > Metazoa > Chordata > Mammalia > Eulipotyphla > Soricidae > Sorex > Sorex araneus. The sequence goes on along the minus strand of NC_073303.1, from coordinate 32,822,292 downwards.
TTGCTGAAAAATGCATCTCTCAGTGCTGGAGACAGTTTGAAGCCCTAGAACACATGCTTTGCCTGCAGGAGTTCAGGATTCGATCCCCGGCAACACAGAGATCCCAAGCCCTGCTGGGAGCAAAGACCATGTTGGAGCAGCGGGAATGCGACAACAACATCCAAGTCAGACCAAACCAACAAATAAAACAGGAATAAAACCATAAGCTATTAGAGAAAAACCCAACTTAGTTTATCGTTTTCAAAATAGTGGTCCCAGAGTGGGTGAGCCGTGGGTCTGCAGTCCTTAATTGCACTCGTACCAGGTGCACGGGTACAGCGGTGATCCAGGTTCAATCCCCACCACCTGATATGGTCCCCTGAGCCTTGCAAGTAAGCCCTGAGCACCACCAGATGTGGGCCAAAAACAAACCACCAAAGGACAGGAATTCAAATTCCTTCCACATCTCCATAGGCGATGTGAGGCTATGAGGAGAGAATCTGAATATTCAAATACCTAACTATTGGCAAGGAAACAGCCTAGATTCAAAATGAGGAAAACATGGTTTTTATTTTTTCCTTTCTTGCAAGTACCATGTCTCCTGCGCGTCCCCAGATGTCGGCCACCAGGTGGCAGCAGAGAGCACAGCCGCCAGCCCCGCCCAGGAACGCCGAAAGGGGTGGAGGCGGGGGCTGCGCGGCGCGAGGTAGCAGGTGTGACCCCCGTCCGAGACAGGGACGGGAAATACGGAGCCCCGTGCGGGGCTCGAGGACAGAAAATAATGAGAACAACGTGGTCGGAATAAAATGGAAGGAAATGAGGAGGGACATACAGTGTTAGGCTAAGTTAGGGCGAATTCCAAGATCAGAGGATAGAGTCGGATGTAGGCGCCTCTGCTGGATGCCAGGAGCCTCCGCGGGGGCGTGGGGGGGTCCCCTGTTATCGATATTCTTCCCGGGGAGGGTCAAGGTCTGGCTCCTCCTGAGCCCCGTGGTCCATCTCTGGGGCAGGTGGCCAGGGGTTCTCTGGAGGCTGGGCTCCCGCGGGCCAGGGGTCGTCGGGCCGGGGAGGCTGAGGAGGGTTGGTTGTAGGGGGCTCAGGAGGCCAGACCCCGGAATCCGGCAGGTCTCTCCAGGGACGACTGAGGCCTGGAGGTGGTGGGTCCTCAATGAGAGGGGGCGCCCCAGGCCAGGGGTCTCCTGGGATTGGAGGGCCCTGAGGCAGTGCTGGAGAGTCCTCCTCTTGGGCCTCTGTGGGTGGGGGGGACGGGTGGTCTCCATTGCCTGAGGTGCCTGTGGAGGAGAAAGGTAAGAGGTGATGAGGGCGGACCCCAGTACCAGACCCAAGGATGGGTCAGAGCTGAGCGCATCCCACAAACACCTAAAAGGTGACTCTCAAAGGGCTCTCACCTGGATGGCAAGTGGACACGGAAACCCTCTCCTGAGCCACCAGGCCCTCAGTCTGATCTACTACACTGACAGGACCCCCAGAATACCAGCCAGCCCTGGCTAGAGCTCTCTACCAGCAAGGGCTGCGCCTCAAAGCCGTCAACACCTGGACAACCTCCACCCTCTGGCATGACCCACATCTAAACGCCCGCGTGGAGTAGCTGCCCCTGATGGTCCCCTAACAGGCACTTTCCCGCCTCACCACAACCCCCAACTCTTCCTTTTACGCAATCTCAGTCTCCTTCATCCCGAGCATCCACCTCACTCCTGCCCCCTCTAGCCCATCAGCACCCCAGCTTGGAACCGCACGCCCAGCCTCTACTGCCACCTCACCTTGGGCACACAGACATAGCAGCACGATCCCCAGGAGCTTCCAGTTGATCATCATGGTACCTGCAGGCCCCCGAAGTCGGGGGGTGAGCAGAGTCTGGGTGCCTGGGATCTCCAAGAGGCTTTATAGGGAGGAGGGGGGGAGGAGTAGGTCGCTCTGTGGGGAGGGGCCCTAAGCAGTTACACAAGGAATCCCATCAGAACCGAACTGGTCGGACCCGTTTGGAGATCAGCCTGGTGTGTAACTTCTGATGGCGTCCCTCATTTCACTCCCTCAGCTCAGGAACCCAACACCCCTGTTCAGGATCCAGGAATAACCCAGACCTCGGTCACCCGCACTTATTGTCCCAGGCCCCTCCAGATATATTTTGGAGCATCCAATGTCCCCATCATCTCTGTAATCACAGGACTGCCACCTTTCATCCCCGGGAGCCCTGGAAGCCAGGGCAGGGGTGCCAAGCATGCGTGGGGAAGCCGGGTAATTACAGGGGCCGGAGGGCAGGACGCGGGGTGGGAGGGTGGTATAAAATGGGGGGGGGGGGATGTTGCTCCCTTTGAACTCCTGAGATGCAGCCAAGACATCTCAGGATCGTCTTGGGCCCCCTACCCATATGCTTTGAACCTTCCCCTGGGGCTCCGTTCTTTCCTCTCCTGAAGACTCAGGTTGCCTGTGTTCTTTTTTTTCCTTTTTCTTTTTTAATTTTTAAATGAATCACTGTGAGAGTTACAGACTTACAAACTTTTGTGCTGACGTTTCAGTCATATAATGATCGAGTACCCATCCCTTCACCAGTGCCCATTCTCCACCACCAATGGTCCCAGTATCACCCCACCCCACCCCACCCCGCCTCTGTGGCAGGGCATTCCCTTTTGCGCTCTCTCTCTCCTTTTGGGGGTTGTGGTTTGCAGTAGAGGTATTGAGTGGCCATCGTGTTCGGTCTATAGTCTACTTTCAGCTCGCATCTCCCATCCCGAGCGGGCCCTCCTAGCACCCTTTATTTGGAGGTCCCTTCTCTATCTGAGCTGCCTTTTCCCCAAGAGCATGAGGCCGGCTTCCAAGTCGTGGAGCAATCCTCCTGGTACTCATCTCTACTATTCTTGGTGTGAGTCTCCCATTCTGTTACTTTATATTCCACAAATGAGTGCACTCATTTGTGGCTGTGCTCTTGGGTGAGCTTTCTTCAGGCTCATGAGGGCAACCCAGCATTAACCTTCAAGCAATTTCACCCAGGAACTTCCTAGAGTGACCGAGAGACTGAGGAAGAAAATCTCTGGACACTCCGGAGCTTCTCCCCCACCTCAGGGCTGTTCCCCTCAGTCATGGCCTATGGCTCAGGAGGCAGCGGCCTCTCAGCTGTTTCCTCCTTCCTCTTATCAGCACTATCCCCTCAGCTGCTTCCTCCTTCCTCTTCATGTCCTCCTGAGTGCCAGCTGAGCCCATCCTGCCCCCTCATCCGGGTACTCAGTTGGTCCCTCTAGAGCTCCTGGTTCAGGAAGGTCTCCTCCATCTGGGGTCACTCAAAAGCAATGCCTCAAAAATGTAACTCTGTCCCTGCAGGAAGGGACAGCACCTCATCCTGGGACTCACAGTCAAGTCAAACCCGGCCACCAGGACACCCCATGCACCAGTACACCCTCTTTCCACCTCCCAGTAACCCTGCTTATCTCCCTCCCGAAGGGACCAAGACCTCTCAAGAATGTAAATCCAGGGGCTGGAGCGATAGTACAGCGGGTAGGGCGTTTGCCTTGCACGCGGCCGACCTGGGTTCGATTCCCAGCATCCCATTTGGTCCCCTGAGCACCACCAGGGATAATTCCTGAGTGCAGAGCCAGGAGTGACCCCTGTGCATCGCCGGATGTGACCCCCCCCAAAAAAAAAAGCAAAAGAATGTAAATCCAACTCTGAGGCTGCTTCTCGGGACCTAAAAGCCATCCCGGGGCTTCTATGATCTTCGAGTAAAATCCAAACTGCTGGGTCCTGGGCCTGTGCGCTGCCCACTCCAGAGCTCTCCTCTCAGGCCTCAACCCATGGCCCTTCTGAGACGCTGGTCCTGTCACCCTGTCTACTGCCACCCGCCCCACCATCCATTTCTGCCCATTACTGGCAATTCTCTGAACAGGCAATTTAAATGCTCCTACTTGCTCACTTAGGTATGTGTCCACTGTCTTTCCCACCAGCAAGGATCTGTCAGGCCACCCCTGGGACCCAGGAGCTGTGACGCACCTGCCCCCAGGCCCACTGCTGAGATGCCCACTGAGAGAGGGAATGTTTGGTCCGGCACCCATCATCTTCCCGAGGGAAAACCAAAACTGAGAACACAGAAAACCTGCAGCTTCTCAGAAAAGAAGTCCCAAGAATCCTATCAAGGGGGTTGCAAAAAGAAACTTCTAGAGAAAGACCTGTGTATAGGACCACTTCTCAGATTTCCAGGAAGAGGCATCTGCGGGGAGAGTTCCTTGTAGTCACAGATCAAAATTCCAGTCAGTCGCTCCTACTACTCTTTATTGAGTCACAGATTTCACAGGCACCTTGGTGACTGCCGCCCTGAGAGGGAAGCAGGGTGTCCCCCACCCTCTTCTCTGCGGTCCCCTGGCTGCCCCCGAAGTCTGGCTGTCAGTGGCCCGGTGGAACAGAGGAGTTCTGGTTGTCTCCCTGAGAAATGGCTTCCTCCTTGGAAATGGCCTCACTCAGGCCCTGCAGGTCATCGAGCAGGACGGACAGGGACCCTGGGAAAGAAGCCCGGACAGGAGTGACAGAGAAGGGGCTGCCGGGAGAGCAGCAGGGCTGCACTGTGGGTGAGGGAGACTGGGGAGAAGGCTCTGGAACCAGGTGGTAAGGAGGCTGAGAGAGCTCACGGGCATCCCCGTCACTGGTGTCCTGAGCACCTCCAGAAGGGGCCCCAGACACTGAGCTGGGGGTCACCCCTGAGCACTGCCTGGTGGGGTCCCAACATTGAAAAAAAATGAAAAAAGAGGGGCTAGAACGATAGCACAGCGGGTAGGGTGTTTGCCTTGCACTCGGCCAACCTGGGTTCGTCCTTGGCATCCCATATGGTCCCCTGAGCACCACTAGGAGTAATTCCTGAGTGCAGAACCAGGAGTAACCCCTGAGCATCGCTGGGTGTGACCCAAAAAGTAAAAAGAAAAAAAAAAAAGAGAGAGAGAGACTGTAGCTGGTAGGGCATTTGCCTTATGGACAGCTGACCCAGGTTCGATTCCTGGTACCCCAGAGGGTTCCCCAAGCACCACCAGGAGTAATTCCTGAGCACAGAGCCAGGAGTAACCCCTGAATCGCCAGGTATGCCCTCCCCACAAAAGATAAAAGAGGGTTCTCAGGGCCACAGGACAGCGGGCCTGCATCCTGGTCCCCTGCCCACCTGCCCTTCCCGCTTGGACTGTTACCTCTTATGGACTCTCTGGTGTAGAGTGTTGCAGCTGAAGGAACAGACGCCGAAGGCCGGAGGGGCGTGGGGCTGGGCGCCGGGGGCGCCCCCTTGTCCAGGAGGGACGGAAGGACTGCCAACAGCCGCTGCTGCTTGTAATGGGAGAGGAGACCCTCCTGCTGCAAGGTGGCCTGGGAAGGAGAGGGTTAAAGGCCTCCTGGCCCAGGCAGAGCCTCTGTCCCCCCTCTGTCCCCCCACCAGGGTCAGGCGGAGGGGCCTGCTCTCGGTGGTCCCCTACCAGCATGATGTTCTTGTCCTTCTCCAGCTCCTGCACGCGCTGGGTCAGCCGCAGCCCCTCCTCCTTCTGGGCCTCGTCGTGCAGGCGCCTGAGCTCCTGATTCCGCTCCTTCTCCCGCGCGGCTTTGCGCTGCATCTGGCGCAAGGTGACCACTGCGGGGAAGCCGGCACAGGGGTGAGGCGTGGGCAGCCCCGAGGAAGTGAGACACCAGCAAAGGGAGACGGGAGGGAGGGCAGGCACTCGGGGTCCCCGGCTCTGTGGCTCGGTTTCTTCTGCACAGGAGTTGGCGGGGGGGGGGGAAGGGGTGGCGGGGGTCCGCATGCTTTAGGATGCATGGATCTGTAGGCCCAAGGTACCATCCCCATCCTGAGCCTTCCCAGAATTCCTTAGGGAAAAAGCTGACGATGGGCTGAAGCCTTGTGTTCATAATGGTCACTTCTCCCACCCTTTTCTGGAGGGGGGAGGACCAGGAGAGGAGGTAGAGCCACAGTGGCAGTGCTCTGGGTTTACTCGAGACTCTGTGCTCAGGAGACCCTACACAGTGCCAAGGATGGAAGCAGAGTCAGCCGTGCGCAAGGTAAAGCGCCTTAACCCCTGTACTATCTCTCTGGCCCCCATGTTCACTTTCTTAAAGTGTGGCAATGGCACCAATTATACAAATACCTGACTGGGGGCAAGCAATAGTAAAGCAGGGAGGGCTTCTGCCTTGCACTCAGCCAACCTGGGTTTGATCCCTGACATCCCATATGGTCCCCCAAGCACTGCCAGGAATAATTCCTCAGTGTAGAGTCAAGAGTAACCCCTGATGGGGCTGGAGTGATAGCACAGCGGGTAGGGCATTTGCCTTACACACAGCCAACCTGGGTTCAATCCCCAGCATCCTATATGGTCCCCTGAGCACCACTAGGAGTAATTCCTGAGTGCAAAGCCAGGAGTAACCCCTGTGCATTGCCGGGTGTGACCCAATAAGCAAAAAAAAAAAAAAAAAGAGTAACCCCTGAGCATCGTCGAGTGTGACCCAAAATGCCAATAAATAAATAAATAAATAAATAAATAAATAAATAAATAAATGGCAATTTCCTCTTTGTAAGTGCTATCACTGAAAGGTCACGTCTGCAACTTACTACGGGAGGTGAGTATGTGGTGCTGGGGACTGCACCAGGCACCTGCAACCAAAGCATGTTCTCCAGTCCTCTGAGCCATGCCCCAGCCCTACACCAGGCGAAGCTTAGGGTTTACTCCTGGCTCTGCACCCAGGGACCACTCCTGGAGGTACTCAGAGGACCACCCATGGTGCTGATCAAACCTGGGTCAGTTGCACGCAAGGCAAGCGCCTTACCCACTGTGCTGTCTATCTCTCCACCACCCAGCCCTACACTTTGATTCAAAACAATGTCACCGTCACTGTCACTGTCGTCCCATTGTTCATCGATTTGCTCGAGCAGGCGCCAGTAACATCTCCATCGTGAGACTTGTTACTGGTTTTGGCATATCGAATACGCCACGGGGAGCTTGCCAGGCTCTGCCGTGTGGGCGAGATATTCTCTGTAGCTTGCCGGGCTCTATGAGAGGGATGGAGGAATTGAACCTGGATCGGCTGCGTGCAAGGGAAATGCCTTACCCACTGTGCTATCGCTCCAGCCCTCAAAACAATGTATACATATTATATGTGAGAGCGGGTGCGGCAGAGGTTGGTAACTGCTGCACCCAGTTAGAGGAAGCATAGCTCGTCTAAGTGTTGGAAAAGTTTTCTTATGAGTTGAGGGCAGGCGCCACAAGTTAAGCTGTGCTGAGTATGGTCTCCACAGACTGTGTGGTCCAGAGTCACAACTCCCAGCTACACCACAGCTGGATGTGCAAACATTGCAACTAAATGGGGTGCAACCCCTGGCAAGTATCCCCCTTCAAATATGTGTGCCTGCCACTGCCAGGAAGCACAAGCCCCAGCAAGTAGGCATGCTAGGCCTTCCCTGGGCCCAGCGATACCAGAATATACGCAAACACCACAGCTAAAGAGGAGCGTGACCCCAGGTACACAGGGACAAGCCACACAACTAAAGCTGTGTGAGCACCAGTGAGGGAGCACAGCGATGAGTGAGCGAACACCACAGACTGAGCCGTGAGCCCCTGAGCACTGGCACAGGGAGAGCCTGCCACCCCACCAAGACAGCGGGAGGGTGCCACCCCACCAACACAGGGCAGGGAGGGGCAGGACAAGTGTGCAAGTCAGGACGGCAACAGCAGCAGTTTGCGGAGCCCGTCTGAGGCTTGGCAATAAGGGTTGGTTCACCTGAGACATCATCAGTGTCAATGTGGTAACGTCGCGCCTTGCAGGCATCCAAACAACAGGCGCTGACAAACCCCTGGTGGCACTGCCCTCGGTACAAGCCCCTGTGTCCCCGCGGGGCTCACCCGCCTTGGCGTGCTCCCGCCGGGCCTCGTTCAGTCTTCTCTCTGTTTCCAACAGCTGCTCGCGCAGCCGCGTCTCCACCTCGGCCACCTTCTCCTGCAGAGCTGGGGTGAGGGTGCAGGTGGGCTGTGTGGCTCCGGCCGTACTCCCCGGCCACCCTCCCAGGGCAGACCTGCTTCCCCTCTCGCCCACCTTGCCCGTAGATCTCCTGCTGCTGCGTCAGCTCCTGCCGGAGACTGGCGGCCTCCTCCGTGCTCTCCTGCTGGCCCTGGCGTGCAGCTTCCAGCTGCAGCCCCACGCTGACCAGGGACTCCTGCGTGCGCTGCAGCTCCTGCTCCAGCTGCTGGGCCACCTTGCTTAGCTGCATCCGCTCAGCCTCCCCTGCGAGAGATGGAGCTCACACAGGGCTCTTCCCCTCAAACACAAACGCGTGTGCGCGCGCGCACACACACACACACACACACATACACACTTGTGCACACCCACACACGCATGCACTCATGCATACGCACACCCATGCATGCACACATACAAGCACACACACAAGAATGCACACACATATATACGTTCACATGCATGCACACAGGCATGCATGCGCACACATACACACACATACACGCATGCACATACGCACACATGCGCATACGCATGTACATGCACACACATGCATGTACACACATGCAGACACACGCACACACACAGTAGCTCAAGCTCAGGCACCTTGCTGCCGCGCCCGGCCCACTTCCTGCTGGATGATGTGGGCACTCAGCTGCAGCTCAGCATCCAGCCGGTTCCGTTCTTCCCGCAGCTGCTCCAGCTCCTGGCTCATGGCTGCGTCTGGTGGGGGTGGGGGGCAGCTGAGATAGGGAAGAAAAACAGAGTCGGGGCGGAGGTGGGGGAAATCACCCAGCTGCCTGACCCTCATCCCACCTCCTGGGGTCCCAACACCTCACACCCTGCACCTCCTCCCCTGACCCACCCCCAAGTGCCCCCAAATTCACCTCTCCTCACTCTCCCTCTCCTGGCGCAGCTGAGCAAGGGCCAGTTTCCGAGCCATCAGCCCTGGGAAAGAAAAGATAGACATGGTGCTGAGTTTGTGACGGGAAAGGAGGAGGCTGAGGAAATATGGGCAGAAGATGCTGGGAGTGAAAGAGGGGGTTGGGGGGGGTTGGGGGAGGGGATGGAGGGCAAGAGAGGGAACTGGTGAGGACATACAGGCACTGGCATCACCCGACCCACCCTGGATGGTGTGGACCTTGCGAACAGCGAAGCTGATTCGGTTGCTGAGGCTAGGCAGTCGCGCGAGGGCCAGGTCCACATCGGCCACGGTGCTCTGCAGCCAGGTCTGGAAGCTGGAGAAGGCACAGGTCACGGCCGCCCCGCCCCGCTCTCCCACCCAGCCTGCTCCTTTCTCCCGGGTGGCTCTGCCCGTGGGGAGGAGAGGGAAGGGAACTGGGGTAGGAAGAGAAGCACCGATGCACCCCCCCAGCCCCTGCCGCCAGACACGCCCGAGCTCCTCATCTACCAATAGGGCAAGTCTGAGAAACTAAGCCCTTCAGTGACGGTGAGATAAAATGAGCCAGGGCCGGACACGTGGGTCAAAGGGTTGGGGACCACCCTCTGCCGGAAGGAGGCCTGAGTTCCATCCTCACCACCACAGTGTCCCCTAAGTACTTCCAGGACTGACCCCTGAGCTCTAAGGCAGAAGCAGCCCCCAGCAATGCCAGGTGTAAATCAAATATTTTAGTAAATAAAATAAGTGAAAAATAAAATTAATGCACTTGCTCGTGCAAACACCAAAGCCATTCCTGGGCCCCAAGTACAGCCGTTTCTCATTTGGGTGTGAGCAATCAGTGTCTTTAATAACAGCCCTGAAGTAAAACCAATCGGAGCCTCATGGGGTCATGCCCCATCTGGACCCAAATGCCTGGCACAGTAAAGGGCGCAGTAAAATCTCCGTGGGGAGGGGCACCAGGGACGTGGCTCGGTGGAACGCACTTGCAAGGCCAGTGCAAGGTTTGGTCCCAGCACCACACACACAAATAAAAGCTCCGCGGGGGCTAAGGTGAATGATGTAAGGCGGAGAGTGTCCACATCCAGGTCTGGGGGATCCCCTGTATGCCTTGCTGGGGGTTTGGGGAGACTACAGCTCAGAGTGTCCGTCGTGGTTTTAAATGGCCCTGAGCTCTGAGAACACTCTAAGGCGTTGCGTCTTTTCCAACAGCTGAGCAGCTGATTCCTCAACAGCAGTAACCAGTTACCTCCCCACCGGGGAAGTCTGGTCCGCCTGCCTTCTCAGCTGGCTGTGCCCACCGCAGCGTGGTTCATGTAAACAAGAAGCCTAAATGCAGGGAGAGCGGGGCAACAGCCGGGGCAGGGCGGGAGCAACAGCTGAGTCCACGCCCGCCCACAGGAGCCACAGGACCGCCCAGGCTGGGAGCGGCTCCAGCGCGCCCCGTCTCAGCACGATCTGCGCAGGCGCCGCCCATCCCAGCCGCGGCTCTTTTTAGGCCATCGCAGTCACAGACTCTCAGTCACCTTAGGGTCCATCTTCTTAAACTGTGGCCATGTGGGATCATGTAACTTTCAAAAACTTTTAAAATCAGGGGGCTGGAGCAATAGCACAGCGGGTAGGGCGTTTGCCTTGCATGAGGCCGACCCGGGTTCGATTCCCAGCATCCCATATGGTCCCCCGAGCACCGCCAGGAGTAATTCCTGAGTGCAGAGCCAGGAGTAACCCCTGAGCATCGTTGGGTGTGACCCCAAAAGGAAAAAAAAATTAGAAAAACTTTTAAAATCATTTTGTTTGTTTGCTTGTTTGCTTTTTGGGTTACACCAGGCGATGCACAGGGGTTACTCCTGGCTCATGCACTCAGGAATTACTCTTGGCGGTGCTCGGAGGACCATGTGGGATGCTGGGAATCGAACTGGGTCAGCTGCGTGCAAGGCAAACGCCCTACCTGCTGTGCTATTGCTCCAGGTCCTTAAAATCAGTTTCTTAATGATTTATTATGAGTAAATGCTTGACCTGCATACGGATTTTATATACCTATATAGCGTGAGTCATGTAACACTGTCAGGTGGGGCTCACCGCAGACCCCGTCTGACAGGCAGGGGACAGTGTAAGCCAGGAGAGTATGGAGGGGCTGGAGAAACAGTACAGCAGGTCTGATTTGGGGCACCACATACGGTCTCCCAGCCTTTCCGGGAGTGACCCCTGAGCCAGGACTAATGAGCACCACTGAGTATGGTCTCCGCCCTCCCCATCCCCCCCCCCGAAAAAGAATTAGAAAAATTTGAAGTTCATGATAGCTTGAGTCAGTTTAAGCCGTTGCTAAATAAATTGCAGTACTCCTGCATTCTCCCGCTTCTCACTCTTTGGAATTGTGGAGGAGACCAAGTGACTTCAAGTAAAATGTATTTTATGTTTAAAACATTTTCTCAGGTAAAAGGGGTTGTGAGCACAAACCATTTAAGAAGCCTGGCTTGGGGTTGGAGTACAGTGGACAGGGCGTTGCCTTACACATGGCCATCCCCAGTTTGATCCCCGGTACCACACACGGTCCCCCAAGCCGCCAGGAGTGAACCCTGAGTATCCTGTGTGTGGCCCAAGAACAAAAAAAAAAGGAGGGGGGGAAAGGAGGAGGAGAAGGAGGAGAAAGAGGAGGAGGAGGAGGGAAGGAAAAAGGAAGAGGAGGAGGAAGGAAGAGCAGCAGCCCCGGGGACTGGAGAGAGCACAGCAGGCAGGGAGCTCGCTTTGCAGACTGAACTATCACTCATAGGATCTCCCAAGTACTGCCAGGAGTAATTCCTGAGTGCAGAGCCAGTACTAAGCCCTGTGCACTGGCAAATATGGCCCCAAAGCAAACAACAACAATAAAAAAAAAAAATGGGGGCAGGGGGGAGTCCTGGCTTGGAGATGTGGTTTTCAAGTTTTCCATACCTGTAAACCAATAGCAACCCCTAGAGCCACAGGTAAAGATCATTGGCCCACAGACCTGGCAGGAACCCACAGAGTGGTTTAATCCTGGTGGGCTCTTCAGCAATAAGTGATAAACAAGAACCATTACAGCTATGTCCTAATACCAAAGTTGAACCTGGTCCACATACAGCTGCCAGGTGGCACCTCCTCAAAATAGTCTCTAATCCCAGGCAGGTCTGATCACTGTCATATTTTTTCCAGTGAGCGCATAATGCACCGGAGAGGACGGTGGGCAAGGACCCACCTGCAAGAGAGCCTCAGGACACAGCCAGCTTTTACAGACTGGGGGGACAGCAGAGCACTGTGCTGACCCCTCCCCGCCAACCCAGGGGCCTGTGGTGGCACAACATCTGAGTCTGAGGAGGGTGTTCCCAGCTCAAAGTTTAAGCTTCTCCTGAGAGAGCCTTCTTTTTATTTGTTTGTTTTGTTTGGGAGCCCCACCCAGTGGTTTACTCCTGGCTCTGCCCTCTGAGGTCACTCCTGGAGGGACCAGGGACCACATGTGGTGCTGGGGATGGAAATAATCGGCAGCATGTAAGGCAAGCGCCCTACATATCTCTCCGTCCCTGAGGGCACATTCCACAGGTTATATACATGTCAGAGGGAAACACCTAAAAAGCTGACACTGGGAGCCGCAGACTAGCAGGAAAGTGGCAACTATGTTAGAATCACTGTTACAACAGTAGGTGTACAGTTTAACATCCAGGTTACATTTGTTTACAAAGAAACAGGGTACCCATTAGTTTTTGTCTATTTTTATTTGGGCATCACACTCAGCGGAGCTCACAGCACCAACTGAGGGCTCCTGCACAGAAAGCCTGTGCTCGAACCCCCTAAAATGCTAAGTGATGGAAGACCAAGTGTCGGCACCCCCATCCTGAAACGACTCTGAGGGTGGCCATCCTATTAGCTCAAGTCACTCCCAAATGGGAGGAACCCCGACCTCACACTTTAGGGGGTCACACCTGTGGCAAGAATGTGGATGGGGGGGCCGGAGTGATAGCACAGCAGGTAGGGCGTTTGCCTTGCACGCAGCCGACCCGGGTTCGATCCCTGGCATCCCATATGGTCCCCCAAGCACTGCCAGGAGTAATTCCTGAGTGCAAAGCCAGGAGTAACCCCTGAGCATCGCTGGGTGTGACCCAAAAAGAAAAAAAAAAAAGAATGTGGATGGGGTCCCAGGAAAACAGCGAGCCTGAGGACTTTGCAGGGCTCACCACCAGGAGCCCCGCACACGCACCTGCTGGCTTCCCACCCCCTCCTAGAAATGGGGAAGCAGAACTCTCTCCCCTCTGCTCTGGCTCACGTACCTGACCACAATGTTGGCCACAAGCTTCAGCTGCTCCTCGGTCTCCGCTGTCTGCTGCTTGTGCCGGCGTCCGGCCTCCTGGGCCCGGGTCAGCTCCACCTGCAGGGTCTGGGAGGGACATATGCTCTGCCCGGGGTCCCCTGCGGCCCACCACACCACCCCCAAGGGATGACCTCTGGCACCAACCTTGGCGCCCAGCCGCTCCACCTCGGCCTCGGTGGCTCTGTCCTTCAGGGAGTGCTGCAGGATGGCCTGCTCCTGGCTCTGGGAGGCGGTTCTTTCCTGGAGCTCTGCCACCTGGGGCAAGAGAAGTCTGAGACTAGCGAGGCAGAGCAGCACATGGCCCTGGAATGAGGGGCAGGTGGCAAAAGGCTCTGAAAAATCATTCGGGGGAAGATAAGAGCATCTCTAGCCGATGGGGCTGGAGTGATCGCACAGTGGGTAGGGCGTTTTCCCTGCACGCGGCCAACCTGGGTTCGATTCCCAGCATCCCATATGGTCCCCTGGGCATTGTCAGGAGTAATTCCTGAGTACATGAGCCAGGAGTAACCCCTGAGCATCGCCAGGTGTGACCCAAAAAGCAAAAAAATAAAAGAAAAAAAGAACATCTCTAGCCGAGGGCAGAGTCTGAGTCTGAGTCCACATTTCCTTCCAGAAGCAGGTTCCATGTGCTCCAATAGTCAAACAGCACGAAGAGCCACACTTCACCCAAACCACCTGTCCTTGGACACTCAACTGTTCTGTATGTCAGGCTGGCCCATTATCTTTTCCCTTTTCCTTGCTTGTTCTGTGGGGTAGGAGGCTTGCTCTGGCGCATGTTCTGCGGTGCTCAGGAGCTGCTACCAGCTCAGTGCCTGGGGGATGCAGCTGGTGGTGCCCAGGGGACCAGGCAGTGCCGAAGAATGAAGCGGGGGGTCTCCTGCTTACGAGCCTGCTCTCAGCTCACTGAGTTGTCTGTGCGACGCCCCTCCCCCACACTGGTGTTTGCAGACGGCTCTGCTGGGCACTGTTGGCCGGCCCGCTGTGCCCCTGCTCCAGGGCGAAGCTCCACGAGAACCAGCCCTGGCCTCCTGGTTCCGGCTGTGCTTCCACTATGTGAAATCACTCAAAAAATACTTAGGGCAGCTGGACAGACAGTACAGGGGGTAAGGAGCTTGCCTGGCACCTGGCCAACACTGGTTCTATCCCCAGCACCGACAGGATTCCCCAGTCACTGCCAATGGTCTCTGCTAAGCACAGAGCCAGGAACAGCCCCTGAGTACCACTGGGTGCCCAGAAACCAGGGGGGAAATAATATACAGGGGCCAGGGCTATGGCTTGGAGTAGCGTATCCGCCTTGCATGGGAGGCTGTGAGTCCAGCTCCTGGCAGCATCCCGTATTCCCACCTGAAAGACCAGCACTGCCAGCCTGAGAGGGGTAGGGGATTTGCCTCAGACACACAAGCCGGATTCAATCTCCAGCACCCCATAAGGTCCAGAGCCACACCAGGAGGGACCCTGAGCTCAGAGCCCAGAGCAAGCCCTGAGCACTCCTGGGTGTGCCCTTACTCCCAACACCCCCCCCAAAAAAAAAAGGAGGGGGCTAAGGGGAGAGAGCGGCAATGCCAGGCATATAGCCCGATAGTAGCAAGTGCGCGCCCCCTGGTGGTCAGTGCAACAGGCAAACAACCCCCATATCAGAGCCAAGTAAAGTATTTGGGCTTGTTGCCAGGGACCAAATCAAGGTTGGCTGCGTTAAAGACAGCGCCCTACCCGCTGGACTATCACTTCTTGCGGTATGGTGAATCCAACCCAGGGCTTCACACATTCAAGATTTATCTTCTACTCCCTGAGCCGCATTCCTGGCCCATTTGTTTTATTTTGGGGGTTTTGTGGTGGTGTTTTTTTTTTTTTTGGTTCTTTTTGGTTTTGAGGCCACACCTGGAGATGCTCAGGGGTTATGCCTGGCTCTTCACTCGGAAATCATTTCTGGGGGCCATATGGAATGCTAGGGATTGAACCCAGGTCAGCCATGTGCAAGGCAAGTTCCTTGCCTGCTGTACTATCTCTCTGACTACTTTTGGGTTTTTTTTTTGGGGGGGGGGGTTTGTTCTGGGTTTTTTTTTTTTTTTTTTTTGTCTTTTTTTGAGAAGCCATACCTGGCAGTGCTCAGGGGCCACTCTTCATTCAATACTCAGAGGTTGCTCCCAGTCGTGCTGGAGGGACATGTGACATTGGGGACCAAACCTGGGCCTCCTACATGCAAAGCAGGAGCTCCAGCCTATTGAGCCACCTCCCCAGCTCCCATTGGTTGTTTTAAAATATAGAACTTGGGACAGAGAATGGTACAGCGGGTAGAGCGTTTGCCTTACACGTGGCCAATCTGGGTTCAATCCCCGGCACTTACATGGTTTCTCAAGGCCATCAAGAATGATTCCTGAGTGCGGAGCCAGGCTTATGCCCTAAGCACCATCAGGTGTGGCCCAAGAGTAAAAACAAAAAAATATATATAAATAAAATATAGAACTCTAGAAGTCTGAAAGATGGTTCAGAGGCTTAGAGAGCATTTGCCCAGCCAAGAGTCCAAACCCCTAAACCACACACAAGTACTGAAGTGATCCTGACAGCCCTGTAATTATTAGGAATCCCAGCATGAAAGGACCCAGCTTGGCGCCTTAGGAAATGCCCAGGGCAAGCTTGAGATCCCAAACTCCATCCCCAGTGCTTTGCGTGCACCAAGGTCATCCTGATCGCCCCATGGTCCCAAATCCCTGGTAAGGGAAAAAGAGTCAATTTTAAAATATTTCAATAGGGGCTGGAGCAATAGCACCTCGGATAGGGTGTTTGCCTTGCACGCGGCCAACCTGGATTCGATTCCCAGCATCCCATATGGTCCCCTGAGCACCGCCAGGAGTAATTCCTGAGTGCATGAACCAGGAGCAACCCCTGTGCATCGCCGGGTGTGACCCAAAAAGCAAAATAAATAAATAAATAAATAAAAATATTTCAATAAAGAGGGACTGGAGTGATAGTACAGTGGCTTGTCTTCCACGTGGCCAACCCAGGTTCAATCCCCCGCATCCCATATGCTCCCCTGAACCTGTCAGGAGTGATCCTGAGTCAGAGTGAGGAGTAAGCCCTCAGCACCGCTGTGTATGTTGCCAACCCCCAAATAAGTGTCATGACTACATGAAGAGCAAGGAGTTAGGGACAGAAGATGACCCAAAGGACTGAGTGTGTGATTTGCACATGGGAGATCCCAGTTACATCCTTGGCTCCCGTGAGAAGTGTGTGGGTAGCCACTGAAACCAAGAAAAGAGAAAAAGAGCTAGGAGCTGGGAGAGACGCAGGGGGCAGCCCCCAAGAGACCTGCGCCTTCAGCTGCTGCACGTGGGCCCGGTGCTCCAGCTCCTGGGCCTTCAGTTGCACCATGAGGGCAAACACCTTCTCCCGCCAGTTCTTCAGCAGAGAATGGCACTTCCTGGTGAAGTCGGGCTCCAGGGCATCAGAAGGCTGCACCTGGAGGTTTGGGGGTGGAGAAAAGGCCAGAGTGTGGGGGCTCCGGGGAGAGCGGAGGAAGGAGGTGGCATCCTAGTTCTCCCTCTGCCCTGCCCGAGCCACTGGAGTCACAGTGAAAGGAGAGCGAGGTCCTCTGGCAGGCGTCCCGGGAGGCAGGCGGGGGTGGGGGGTGGGGGACCTACCTTGCGGGCCAGCTCCTCCTCCTGGATGGACAGGATGTGCAGGAGACTCTCCACACGCACCTGCAGCAGCTCGGCCGTGGTGCGCAGGCCGTCCCGGTCCTCCTGCAAGTGCTGAGGGAGAGGGAGGGAGCACTCGGCCTCAGGGGTCCACGCTGGCCATCTCTGCAAGGCCATCCCGCGCCCCCGTCTGCCCTCCCTCCTGGGGACTGCTCTTCTCCCGGGTCTCTCGTCCCTGAGGCCTCTCCATGCCCCCGCCCCGGCCCTCTCACCCTCTCACCTGCATCGTTTCTAGAAGCTCCTGGCGTTCTGATTCCCATGACTGGCTTTGGACCTCGGGAGGGACATGATCCCCGACATATCTCCTTAGTTTCTCAACCAAGGTCACCTGAGCCTCCAAGTCTTCTTGAGTCTTGCTAGCGTTGGGGTTGGGACAGAGCGGCCATCAGGGAGGGCGCCCTGGAGGCCTGCCCCTCCCATCAGTGCTGGGCTCCCCTCAGCCGACTCCCCTTTACCTCAGCTGCTTCTTCAGCAGCTCGGCCTCTTTCTGGGCTGCGGACAGCTCATTGGCTTCTGCAGCCCTCCTGGTTTCCAGACTGTTCAGAGACTTCTCCAGGCTTTCGGCTTTGCTGTTCAAACAGGAAAGCGCCTCCTGGTGAGCTTGTGTCAGTGAGGAGAGCTGCGCAGAGAAGAGACGGTTCCATGAACCCCACATGGAGCTTTCCAAACCCTGCCTGGCCCTTGTTCCCAATTTGTGACCTTTGACATCAGCCCAACATATCACCCAACCAGGCTTGGCAAGTGAAGAGCAGCCTGAGAGCCTCACTCGCCCCATCATTCTTCAGTCCATCACCGACATGGTCAGATGTCCCCACAAGACATATCTTGCGTCCCTCCTGCACTGGCACCCACCCAAGGAAGCCAGCCTCTTCCCTTGGCCTCTGCCCTCTCCCCCTAGCCCATCTCCTACTGCCCTCTGAGTGCCAACATACCCCAGCCCCCTGCCCTCCTTCTTTCACTCCAAATATCACGTGTCTCTTTCCAACCATGGAGTCTACCTGAAGGCTCAGATTCCCCAATTCCTCAGGGCTCATCAGACAAACCTCCCAGAGTGAACGGACACTGTCCCGTCACCTGCTTACATCCTTCGAGCACTTACTATCCTCTCCAAGGGCCTGACTTCTGATGGGCTGACTATAATGCAAAAGAAAGTTCTGGCAAGCAGAAACTTCTCATGGTACCCCAGACAGTGGAGAGGGTATCAGGGGACACTGAAGGCACCTTGGGGCAGTCCATGGAGTGTCATTTCCCATGCATCCCTCTAGCATTATTGCCAGTGACATTTCAGGACATAAATTACAAAAAAAAAAAAAAAAAAAAACTTTAGGCAAAAACTACAAATATATCATCATTTCTGTCTAAAATCTTTCAGCCAAAAAAAAGAAGTTTGGCAAAATAAAATGAAATAAACTCTTTCAGCAGTTCGTCACTGCTCCTAAAATACAGCCCAGCCTTCACTCCAGACCATCACCCAGAACCCCTGTGGCCAACTTTCCAGGTAAGTATTCTCACAATGTCCACTTCTCTAATTGTTTTATTTTGGGGCCACACCTGGTGCTCAAGGGGACCCTATGGGGGGCTGGGGATTGAATTCAGTATGCTACATGCAAGGCAAGTGTCCTATCTACTTTACTATTGCTCTGACCCAAATGTCCACTTCTTGTCATCAAAGCTTTCATGAATCTAAAGGCCTTTTATATCTTTCTATAAATTGTCTCCTTTGTTCATTTTCTGACTGAACTGCTATCATTTCCTTATCAATCTCTAGGTATGGATTAGGTATTAATAATAGAAGCCCTGGGCCAGAGATATGGTACAGTGGGATAGGCATGACCCAGGTTCAACCCCCGGCACCCCATATGTTTGGGGTTTCTTTTTGCTTTTTGAGGGGTCACACCCAATGATGCTCAGGGGTTACTCCTGGCTCTGCACTCAGGACTCACTCCAGGGGACCATTTGGGATGCTGGGGATTGAACCTAGATCGACTGCATGCAAGGCAAACACCCTACCTGCTGTACTATCGCTCTGGCCCCAGCACCCCACATGGTCCTGTGCACAGAGCCAGGAACAAGCCATGAGCATTGCCAGGTGTGACCCAAAAAATGAAAGTATAGAAACCCTTTCCTGTGATATGAACTACATAAATATTCTTCTCTAGTTGTTTGTCCCTAATTTCCCCCTTTGTCATTCCAAAAGTTAATACTATAAAGTCAGTGTATCCATTTTTCTTTCACTGGCTCTGGATTCTCAGTCATTCCAGGGTGATAAAGGAAGGCACCCCGACTTGCTTTCACGGTGTGGCCTCTGCAGACCCCTTCCCCATCCTTCATGGCACACTCCAAAACTGCAGCAGAGCCACTGGGATTGAACCCAGCTGAATATGTGTCCCCACAGGGCTGCAGGCTGCACTGTGAGGACCAGGAATCGGAGGATCACTCCCCCTGGGCCCCAGCTACCTCAAGAATGGCAGTGTAAGGGCTAGAACGACAGTACAGAGGGTAGGGTGCTCGTCTCACATGCAGCCAAACAAGGTTTGATGCCTGGCATCCCATACGGCCCCCTGAGCCTGCAATAGTGATTCCTGAGTGCAGAGCAAGGAGTAAGCCCTGAGCACCGGCAGGTGTGGTCGTACACCCCCTAATCCCTCCCAAAAAAATAGAATGGCAGAGAAATGACAGTTCAAGTGAACCCTCCTTCCCGATCTGAGTTAGAAACCCTCTATCACCACACCCTCCCACGTCCCAGTGCTCCCAGATGATATGGGTACCAGAAGGAAAAGGAGGGAAAGAACATCTCAAGTCATTGAAAGCGACCTGAATCCAGGGAAAGATGCAGTCTGAATGGGAACCCAATACCCAAGTATTCCATTTTCAACGCCACCTGTTCGTTTGTTTTGCCAGTTTGGGGGACCAGCAGGGGCTACTCGCAACCCAGGATTTGCTCTTGGGGCTCTTCCGGTAGTGCTAGAGGGACTGCTCAGAACTGGGGATCAAATCTGGGGCTTACATATGCATTGCATGTGCTCCAGCCTGTTGAGCCATCTCCCCGGTCCTAGGCCTCTTCTTTAATTGATGTTACCCAACATCTTCTCATAACCACTTCCCTTGTGATACCTATGTTCTGGGGAAGCTGTTACCCAGCTCACCTGTGTGTAGGTGAATCTTCCCACCCCGAGTTCACCTGCTCTCGGTGCAGCCTCTGCACCTCCTCCAGCTCCCGCTGGCTCCCTTCTTCCAGGTTCTTCCGGACAACCTCAGCCCCAGCCAACGCAGCCCTCAAGCCTTCAGCTTCCACCCGGCCAGCCTTCTCTGCCCGCGCCAGGGCCTCCAGCTCCAAGGACTGGGCCTCCAGCCTCAATTTCTGCTGCAGCGAGGATTCTTGAAGGACCCGAACTTCATCCTCCAGCCGCCGCAGCTCTTGCAGCTGCCGAGAGATCAGCTCAGCCTGCTGGCTCAGGGCGTGAGACCCCTGCAGATCCACGGTCCTGCAAAAACAGGTTGGCACAGATTAAGACCTGGGAAGGTGACGAAGGGCATAACTGGAAACATAAGAAAAGAGTCCCTCCATTCCCGTGTGGGGAGATAAGGGCTGGAGCTGAGCTCTTGGGTAATCTGCATTGATATTAAGTCCTGTCTGGGTTCACATGGTCTACAGAGTAGCTGAGACCATGGAACATGCTCTCAAGTGAGAGCCAGGTACAGAGAACCTGCCACACATTCTTAGCTGAAGGAGCTGGAAAATCATGCAGACCTCTGGATTGTGATTTAAGGTCTGGAAGTTGGAAGGTGGCATGGTGAGAGTTCATGGGTTCCACTAATAAGAGATGAGGCCAGGGACCAGAGCAATAGTACAGTAGGTCGGGCATTTACCTTGCATGTGGCCAACCTGGGTTCGATCCCTGGCATCCCATATGGTACCCCAAGCACTTCCAGGAGTAATTCCGGAGTGCAGAGCTAGGAGTAACCCCTGAGCATCACTGGGTGTGACCCAAAAAGCGGAAGGAAAAAAAAGAGAGAGAGAGAGAGAGAGAGATGAGGCCAGGCACTAGTTCAAGGCATTTATTGAGTGTGAGTTCTACTGGGTGAGGAGTCCTAGGGGATAGCACACAACATAATCCCAACCTTTGGAGAACTCAGTCTACTACTGTGACACCAAGTTGAAATCAGCATATAGCATAGCTTTTGCCAGCTCTTTCCGGGAGGCCCAGAACCACAGGATATTTTTTCTCCTATGCTAGGGGTGGAACCCAGGGCACCTGGTAACCAAACTAGCAAGAGTCTCCATCTCTTGGCAGCCACTCTAGCACTCCATAGAGTTCAAGGGAGACCTAGCTGCAGCCCCATTCTAGAGCAGAGATGCTCAAACGATCCTTCTTATTCTAGTCACCTGCACAGATTTGAAAATTCCTAATAATGAGCTGGAAAGATGCAGACTTTGTATTCAGGTTTGATCCCTGGCATTGTATGGTTCCCTGAACACTACCAGAGCATGAAGCCAGGAGTAGTCTCTGTGCCTCTGTGCAACATCGTATGTGCCCCAGCCACCAAAAAAAAAAAAAAAAATTCTAATGAGGGGCCAAAGAGATAGTGCAGCAGGTAAGGCACTTAACTTGCATGCAGTTGACCTGGGTTCGATCACTGGCACGACAGAAGTGACTTTATTATTTTTTTTGGGGGGGTGTCACACCCGGCGATGCACAGGGGTTACTCCTGGCTCTGCACTCAGGAATCACTCCTGGCGGTGCTCGGGGACCATATGGGATGCTGGAGATTGAACCCAGGTCAGCTGCGTGCAAGGCAAACGCCCTACCCGCTGTACTATTGCTCCAGCCTCAGGAGTAACTCTTAAGCACAGAGTCAGAATAAGCAAGTGAGCACACTCAGGTGGGCCCAAGAGCCAAAAATTAAAATCCTAACGTCTAATATTTCTAATAACATATTGGGGCCACAGCAATAGTACAGCAAGGTAAGGTGTTTGCCTTGCACATAGCTGACCCACATTTGATCCCCAGCATCTCATATGGTCCCCCAAGTACCTCCAGGAGTGATTCCTGAGTGCAGAGCTAGGAGTAACCCCTGAGCATTGCCAGGTGTGGTCCAAAACAAACAAAATAATAATAATCTGTCACTGTCATCCTGTTTCTCATTGATTTGTTCAAGCGGGCACCAGTAACGTCTCTCATTGTGAGACTTATTGTTACTGTTTTTGGCATATCCAATACGCCACAGGTAGCTTGCCAGGCTCTGCTGTGAGGGTGCGATACTCTCAGTAGCTTCCCAGGCTCTCCGAGAGGGGCGGAGGAATCAAACACAGGTTGGCCGCGTGAAAGGCGAACGCCCTACTGCTGTGGTATCACTCCAGCCCAAATAATAATAATAATAATATTTTTAATTATATAGTTGACAGCCAGACCACAACCACAACATTAAACCAAATTAATCTCTGAGAGTGGGATCCAGGCTTAAGAATTTCTAAGTTTGGGGCCAGAGAGATAGTATAGTGGGTAGGACACTTGCCTTGCAAGCAGTCAACATGGGTTCAATTCCATGCACCACATATGGTCCCCACAAGCCCACCAGGAGTACTCTGTTAGTGCAGAGCCAGGAGTAAGCCCTGGGTACATTGAGGTACAGGTCCAAAATAAAAAAACAAGCAGGATTTCTAAGTTTATTCAGGTGACTCCAGAGTGCAATTAACCTTGAGAATCAACATTCTAAGGTAAAATGGCAGAATGACAGTCCAGTACATTTGGAAAAAGATACACATGAAACATCAAGAATAAGAATCTTGGCCAGAGAGATAATACAGCAAGTAGAGTGCTTGCCTTGTATACAGCACACCCAGGTTTGATCCCTGGCACCGCATATAGTCCCCCAAGCTTGCCAGGAGTGATGCCTGAGCAGAGAGCTGGGAGTAAACCCTGAGCAAACTGCCAAATGTGGCCCAACCCCCCTTGCACCTCCCCAAAAAAAGAATCATCTTTCCAAACACATGGGCCCTTACCCCGAAGTCAGCTCCAACAACACGTATTCTATAGGACTGAATCCACACCACCACATTGCAGTTTATACTCTAGTTTGAACCTGTCTTATACTAACTGATCAGGATTAGCTGTTGGTCAATCTAGCATTTCCCTTCAGATGTTAAATTGTTTGCTATCAAGATGTCTTATACAATTTTTGTTTTCCCCATCCTGGAATCTAGCATACTGTCTTAATAATTATGCATGTGGGGTCTGAAATGATAGTACAGCCGGTAGGGTACTTGCTTTGCTCGTGGCTGACCCAGGTTTGAACAGCACCAGGAGTGATCCCTGAACACAAGTGGGTGTGATCCCAAAACAAAAAAAAAAATTATGCACTGTAGGCAATTTTATGTTGATTATAGAAAAAGGAACAAGTTCTGGAACTAAGGGCTAACTTAGGATAGGAACTCTATATTATTAAAGAAGATTCACTAGAAGCAAGCCTGGGAAAACAGCAACAAATGATCCTTACCTGCTTCTCCGCTGTGGTTCTTGCCCATCGCCAGAAACATCCTGCTCCCACATCCCTGAGGGTCTCTGGTTGTCTGATCTTCTCTCCAAGACATCTTGATGGATGGGGGATGGAGCCAAGGGATTGTTTGAGACCCATGTGGAAGTCTTCCTAGGCGGAGCTTGAAAGTGGGATGGAGGAATCAGCCTCGTTGTATCTGAGGAATCACAAAGACAGTCAATTTCCTTGGGAGAACAACCTGCAGTCCCCGAGCCAAGTCCGCACTGACCTGAAGGCCGAAACATCTCCACATTATTGGAAATCTCTAGATTCTGTTTCCAGTCGTCTATGTTCTCCTGGACAATAGGAGAAACAAGGAAACTCCAATTTAATTCTCAGGCCACCTTCCAAAGAGAGAGTCCTTATTATAACAGTCACCATCCTTAAACAATAGCCAAGTCCACTGACTCTTAGCTCTTCTTTTCCTAGTTTCCTAAAGAAGGAGGAAACCCCTTTAACTTGCTTGGGGCTGGAGCAATAGCACAGCGGGTAGGGCATTTGCCTTGCATGTGGCCGACCAGGGTTCAATTCTCAGGATCCCATATGGTCCCCTGAGCACCGCCAGGAGTAATTCCTGAGATGCAGCGCCAGGAGTAAGCCCTGAGCATCACCGGGTGTGACCCAAAAAGAAAAAAAAAAAAAAAGATAAACTTGCTTGACCCAATCAGGCCCCTGATAAACTATGGCAATGGCAATAACCATGACATGCATGGAATTCACTAAGAGCAAAGGGAATCTTAATGTTAATGTTAGGATTAGTCTTAGGCATTACTGATCATACTTGTAGGATCCTGGACTTTGCCTTTACCCTCTTCTTTAAAGGTTTACAGTCTCTGCGGTTCTGGGTTGGAGGTAAGAAAGCAGGTGTGCGGTGCAGGGGCTGCGAGCCCAATCTCCAGAGTTCTCTCCACGGTTCAGCAAGACCCTGGGGTAGCCCATCCAGACACCACCAAGCCATGACCCCGGGGTCCTTCCCTATCAAAGCGCTGGCCCAAGGCCTGGCCCCAGATGAATGCGGCCACATGAGGGGCGCTCACTTCTACAGGTCCCCTGAGAATCGGTCTAGACCCTGGCAGAAAAGCCAACCTTCCGATCTCATCCAAACCTTCCTGTCAACTCAGTATCCCTCTATTATCCCTTCAACTTCCATTCCCATAGCCACCCGCCTCTGTTCAGTGTCCCAGGGCACTAGAAGCTCTGTGAGCCCTGTCCACTCTCTCACCCTAATTCATCTATGTCTCCCCCGCTCTCTTTCTAATCTGGCTTTTCCTGGGAAAAGGTCTCTGGTCCCTCGCTGCTCACTTCCCTGATCTCCAGCTGATTTTCAGCTTTCCTACAAACTCCTGAGTGTTCATTCAGTTGGACCCTGAGCTCCAAGGCTGTCTGCCCACCTGATCTATTCCTCTACTTGGTCCCTGCACCCCACATCCCCTATGAGCCCCTATACCCACCCCCGACCCCCTCTCGGCCCCTTCCCGCCCCCAACCGACTCTACAGAACGCCCCTTACCCAGCGCGAGAGCGCCCCCTTCAGCCCTTTGGCCACACCCCCTACACCGCGATCTGGGGACCGGCCTCCGCCCTAGACCGCGCCTGCGCAAAGCGGGCGGTTTGGCGGGACGCAGTCAAGCCGTTTCACCCCGGAAAAAGGAAGGGAGGAGGTGCACGCAGGCGCAGTAGTCCTTAGATGTAGGCCAGATAAAGGCGTTGCCCGGACTCCGCGCCCTGACGACTCCTCCCAACCTCGGGAACCCGGGAAAACTTGTGAGCTAATCAGACAAGGCCGAAGGCGGGCAATCGTGGCTCTCCCCGCCCCCCAGCGCGCTGTCCAATGGAGCTGAAGAGGTGAAAAGAGCTAGCCAATCAGGGACAGCTTAGGGGGCGGGCTCGCAAGGCGCGAAGTTCGACCCGGGCATTTCGAAGGCGGGTTCGGCACTGCGCGCGCGCGGAGGTCGCACCCTTGCGGGCCGGGTTTCTGCGCCTTCCCGGCTGTCAAACAGCCGCGGGAACGCCAGCGGGGTCCCGGTGCAGCCACACAGGTTCCTTCTGTTTGGAGACCACTCCGAGACGTCACTGCCTAGCAAATCCGAAACTCGGCTGGATCGGGAAGGGAAGAGGTGGGATTTGCCTCGCGTGTTCTCGGGGAGCTCTTTGCTGTTTTTACCCCACCCGAAGAAGCCGGGAAGTGGGGGGAGGGGGTGCTGATCCGCTTTGTCACACTGCCTTTTGGGGGTGACAGTGGATTCGCTTGCCACTGAGTGCCAAGCTAGTAGACTCGGGGAGGAGGAGGGTTAGTCTAAAAGCTTTTCTCCAAATTACAGCGGTGACGAGTTGCACCCAATCGGGAATTCCGCGCGCGCGCACACACACACCTGTATTTTGCATTTATTCAGAACCTCGCTAATAATCATTGATTTGCAGATTAAAGGTTCTCAGAATACTTTGCAACCTGGACCTGGGTCGATCAGGTTCATCCAAGGTGCCAGAGGTTGTTCGTTAGAACTGCACGGGGACCCTCCGCGATCACAGCTCCTTGACAATTTGTTGTCGAAGGTCGAAACTGCACAAAGTACAGCTGAAGTCAGCAGCAGATGGAAAGTGAAGCCAGGCCACCTCGCACGGTTCGGGAGTGGGAAAGGTGATGGACTTGTGAAGTGTAAAGGTGGCGCGTCAGGGGCACCGCCCATGCTGCCCTGCTTCCAGCTGCTGCGCATAGGGGGCGGCAAGGGCGGCGATCTCTACACGTTCCACCCGCATGGGGCTGGCTGCACCTACCGCTTGGGCTGCAGGGCCGACCTGTGTGATGTGGCCCTGCTGCCCCAGCGGGAGACTAGCCTCATCTCTGGAGTCCACGCAGAGCTGCACGCTGAGCGCAGGGGTGATGACTGGAGGGTCAGCCTGGAGGACCGCAGCTGTCAAGGTGAGTGAGCCGGTCCTTGAGCAAGGCAGGAACGTTTGAGGCTCCTGCCTAGCTTCCCGAGAACTTCATGTCAGAGGCTCTCAGGGTTTAGCAATTAAGATCTAGGAGGTAGGGGGCTGGAGCAATAGTACAGTGGGTAGGGCATTTGCTTTGCACGCAGCCGACCCGGGTTCGATTCCTAGCATTCCCTATGGTCCCCCGAGCACCGCCAGGAGTAACCCCTGAGCATCGCTGGGTCTGACCCAAAAAGGGAAAAAAAAAAAATCTAGGAGGTACATCCCCAATGGCGCAGCATGTGGGAAGCATCATTGAGCACGTCCTAGGGCCACCGCAACTGAGCTCAGGTTTGAAGGCTGTTTCCAGATTTGCTGACACTTCGTTTCTAAATGCTGATCTTACTTTCGTGATCCCTAGAAAGCCTGGGTCATGAATCCAATTCTGCCACAGACCCCAGATGAAATCTTACACCTTTCACTTCACTTCTGTCTTAAGTTTCCTATCTAAGGAATGTAGGTGAGTGTGATTACCGCCCCCACTGCACAGGCAACAGAAATGAGGCAGAGGCTCAGCTACCCAGTTATGGCTGTAAAGGGTAAAGCCAGAATTTGAAGCCAGAGCTGAGCTTGAGTTGAAGCAGGGTGGGTGAGTGAACACACAGTAGAAGGGGTTCCCAGCCCACCAGGAGCTGCTTTATCTGATGTCACCTGCTGAGGGAGTCCAAATGTGAGCAGAATTGTTTTTTCCTCCTAATCCCCAGAAAAAATAAAGGAAGCTATTTCTCCACCTTTTTTTTCTTTTCTTTTTTTTTTTTCTTTTTTGGTCACACCCAGCAATGGACAGGGGTTACTCCTGGTTCTACACTCAGGAATCAGTCCCAGCAGTGCTCAGGGGACCCTATGGGGTGCTGGGAATCCAACCTGGGTGGCCACATGCAAGGCAAACGCCCTACCCGTTGTGCTATTGCTCCAGCCCCTAATCTTTTTTTTTTTTTTTTGGTTATTTCTCTGGTACCTACCATCAACAGGGACCCTCGTCAACAATGTCCGACTCCGGAGGGGACACAGGCTGGAGTTAAGTGATGGTGACCTCCTGGCCTTTGGCCCTGAAGGGGCCCCAGGAAGCAGTCCCTGTGAGTTCTACTTCATGTTTCAGCAAGTTCGAGTCAAGCCTCAAGATTTTGCGGCCATTACCATCCCACGGTCTAGGGGAGAAGAGGGAACCAGGGCCGGTTTCCAACCCATGCTGCCCCCTCAGGGAGCTCCACAGCGTCCCCTCAGAGCCCTCTCCCCTGCCCCCAAAGCCACATTGATCCTCAATTCCATTGGCAGCCTCAGCAAGCTGAGGCCCCAGCCCCTCACCTTCTCCCGAGGTGGGGGCAAGCCCCAGGGCCAGCCTCCCCCGACTCTCCCCGGCAATGCGGGGAGTGCCACACCTGCCCCACTTCCGAGGAATCGGAGGAAATCCGCTCACCGAGTGCTGGCAGAACTGGATGATGAGCAAGAGCCTCCTGATAGCCCCTCGCTGGTCCTGGCAGAGCCCAGGAAGAAACTCCGGATAGAAAAAGGCACCCTGATGCCCAGTGGGTAAGTGCAGAGACCTCAGTGTTTGCCTTTTCCTTCTTAGGGAGAGGCCAGAAGGCAGCCCTTTGCCACCGGGATGCAGATAGGAATACGGGATAGAGGTAGCACAGGATGTGCATGACTCCAAGATCTGGCTTGACTCTCTCTAGGGTCACCAATGGTCCAGGGACAAGTTATTGGCTTCTCTAGGTTTCCAGTGACTCTGATTTTTATGTCACTTTCTTCAGAAATCTATGTGGGCTTCCTCAGAAGCACCCAGTGGGCACTCCTGTGGCTCTCCCTGCAGCTGGGGTTGGGGAGCCCTGTGCAGCCTCCTATTGCTGCCTACTCCAAGAAGAGACAGTGGTCTGGGTTCACTGTGATGGTTGTGACATCTGGTTCTATGTGACCTGTGTTGGCTGCAGCATCCAGGCTGCCATGGAGGCCAACTTCTGATACCCAAGGGGTTGTGTAGGCAGCCGGACCTAAGGCCCACCGCCAGGGCACCAGAGCACAAATCTGGCACCTCCAAGGCCATGAGTGGACTGTGGACGTACCAATGGGTCCTAAGAAATGCCCCCTTCTTCCCTTGCCTCCCCAGGAGGGAATGACCACAGGGGAAGGGCTCCTTGCTATGGATATGGATTCAAGGCCTGGAGGAGGCCCTTGTGGCCAAGAGGACAGAAGAGATGGTTCCTGCCAAAGATTCTGCTGCCTCCACAAAGTTTCAATGAGCTGGAAATCCCCATGTCAGCAGCCTCATTGTCACAGTTCCTAGAATGTCTGTAATCAGAGCATCCATCAGTACAAAGGCCACAATGGGAAGATGAACGCCCCACGTGGAATAAGCAAGTTCTCATGGTTCTAAATCTTAAGGAGACATTCCTGGGAAGCCTTACTTGGTGGCTAAGACTTACTCTGCTTCTCACCCTGCCTGGGGCCTGGCTGACCTAGAGCTCTGCTTCTGTTTTCAAATAAAGATTAAGCAACTCCACTCTCTCCTGGGTGTTTATTCTTAGTGAGGGAAGAGGTGAGGAAGCAAGATAGAGAGGAGTACAAAGCAGCTCCCTGAAAAGACACACAAATATATGAATTGGATAGGAGACAAGTTTTTTTTTGTTTGTTTGTTTGTTTTTTTTTTGCTTTTTTTGGATCACACCCGGCGATGCACAGGGGTTACTCCTGGCTCGGCACTCAGGAATTACCCCTGGCCATGCTCAGGGGACCATATGGGGTGCTGGGATTTGAACCCGGGTCGGCCGCGTGCAAGGCAAACGCCCTACCCGCTGTGCTATCTCTCCAGCCCCAAGTTTTTTTTTTTTTTTAAAAAGGGAGGGGATGGAGTGATAGCTCAGTGGGTAGGGCGTTTGCCTTGCACGCAGCCAACCCGGGTTCGATTCCCAGCATCCCATATGGTCTCCTGAGCTCAGCCAGGGGTAATTCCTGAGTGCAGAGCCAAGAGTGACCCTTGTGCATCACCGGGTGTGACCCAAAAAGCAAAAAAAAAGGGAGTAACTGAGATCTCTAGTTCAAATGAAAACAGATTCATTACTATTGAAATGGCTGGTGGAGCTGAAGAGATACAGCAAATAGGATACTCACTTTGCAATTGCCCAACCTGGGTTCCATCCCCCGTATCTCATACAATCCCCGAAGCACTGCCAGGAGTAATCCAGGAGTAAACCGAGAACAACCAGGTATGGTCCAAAAATCAAAATATAAATAAAACAGCTAGGATCTATTCAAGTTCACGTGGAGGGGGGGAATACCTTAATATTTCTAGTGTTACCCAGAAAAAAGAGAAAGCCTGAGGATGTGGCTTCGTGGTCAAGTATATGCAGGAGACCTGGGCTCAATCCCAGGTACTGCAAAAGGAAAAAGAGAAAACCCGGTAAACCAGCTACCTCATCAGATGTTGACCTGGTCTAGGATGGACCGACCTACCTGTTTTCTCTGAGCCTTCTCCAAGCCCAAATTCCAATCTGGCTGGAGATATTACAGGGGTTAAAGCTCTTGCCTTGCATACAACTGACAGTTTCTGTCCCAGGCACAGGGCACGGTTCCCCCAGGCACCAGTAGGAGTGACCCCTGCTAACCCTGGGGTGTGGCCCCCAAACCATAAACATATCTCCAGTCCTTATAAGGAAAGCTTTACCTGGGTAGTCTTAATTCTATTCTAAACATCCACATCCACCCCTTCTGCCTGGCCTAAGTAGCCAATCAAGTTTTTCTCCTATCAAGAAAACAAGGAGGGCTGGAGCAATAGCACAGCGGGTAGGGCGTTTGCCTTGCACGTGGTCGACCCGGGTTGATTCCCGGCATCCCATATGGTCCCCTGAGTACCACCAGGAGTGATTCCTGAGTGCAGAGCCAGGAGTAACCCCTGTGCATCACCAGGTGTGACCCAAAAAGCAAAAAAAAAAAAAAAAAAAAAAGAAAAGAAAACAAGGATAAGTCAAGAACCTTAAGTGCAAACCAAAAGAGTTCCCTGGTACCATGAAAGCAAAAGGTGAAATGCAGGACAGACTAAGTACCTAGACATTTGCTTTCATAGCGAATATCTACCAAGCACATATCCAGAGGAGGGAGGAGGGAAGAAAAAAGTCAGCTCCAGATGCATAGCAACTGCATTTGTTGGCCTTCAATTCAAACATTCCCCCCAAGATTCTGTCACCTGCTCCTAAGAACTATCTCGCTTAGTGAAATGAGTCTGAGAGAGTGGGACAGACATAGAATGACTGCACTCATTTGTGGAATATAAAATAACATAATGTGAGATTGACACCCAAGGACAGTAGAGATAAGGGCCAGGAATATTGTTCCATAACTGGAAGCTTACCTCATGACCTAGGGGAGAAAGCAGCTGGAATAGAGAAGGGATCACTAAGTCAATGATGGTTGGAGGGATTGTTCAGGATGGGAAATGTGTGCTGAAAGCAGATAAAGGACCAACCATAATGGCCGCTCAGTATCTGTATTGCAAACCATAATGCCCCCAAATTGAGAAAGTATGGGGGGAAATGTCTGCCATCGAGGCAGGGGAAAGGTTGGTGGAGAGGGGCGGGATTCTGGGAACATTGGTGGTAGAAAATGTGCACTGGTGGGGGATGGGTGTTTGATCATTTTATGACTGACTCTCAAACATGAAACCTTTTTAACTGTTATCTCACAGTGATTCAATTAAAAAAAAAAAAAAAAAACTAGCTTGCTCCCGTCCTATGGCAGGGATTTAAACAGCACCTTGATTTCTGGGTCGGTTATAGCTTCATTCCCTCTTCAGTAACCAGAGACAAAAGTATCCACCTGCTGTGTAATGTGTCCCAGGCTTCTTTATTTAAGAACAAAGTGATGAGTGAATTGGGGATTAAAATCAAGAGCATCCTTGAATTTCACCTTCCCTTCAACCAGTCCCCAATCTTCCTGTCCCGCCCACCCTGTGTCCCCAATTCCTTTCTTAGTGAATGAAGAACGCAATCCCCAAAGCTCTGGTACAAACCCCAGGCTCTTTCCCTAACTCTGCCCTTTCCTCTGCCCCTCTGGGACAGCAGGCGCCTCAGTTTGAATGCATGGGAGAGCCCAGAGCAGTGACAGCCATCGGGGCAAAGGCCTCACCCTCGGGGAAAGGGACCGAGGAATAGAGTGTAGTGAAGGGAGAGCCCCCGTAGCCTGCGGTACCAAAGTGGGGCCCTGGTGCCAGAGGAAAGGATACGGGGGCCCCCGTGAAAGGAGACCCAGCAGCCTCATAATCCTCCCGCTGGGCGTAGTCACTGCTGGATCGCTTGCCCTTCTGGCGGCGGTTGCAGAACCACACTCGGACCACCTGGGAAGGACACCGGAGCGGGGCATGAGCTCAGCAGCTCGGAGCGGCGGGGCTGGCCAGGCTGGGCCCCTTCTCCCCAGGCCCAGGGAAAGCCAAGGTGACTGGGAAGGAGGAGACCGCACTCACGTCCTTCTCGAGCCCGAGCTGCTGGGCGATGTGGCTGATCTGCTGCAGCGTGGGCTTGGGGCACTGCAGGAACATACTCTCCAAGTTGCCCCTCACTCGGTTCTCGATGCTAGTTCGCTTTCTCTTGCGGGCCTGCACAAGGGTCTCTGCTTTGCATATCTGGCCGAGAGGAGAGAGGGGGACACAGGAGAACAAGAGGGCAAGCTTTGGGGCTGGAGCAATAGCACAGCAGGTAGGATGTTTGCCTTGCATGCCGCCGGACCCGGGTTCAATTCCCAGCATCCCGTATGGTGTCCTGAGCACTGCCAGGGATAGTTCCTGAGTGCAGAGCCAAGAGTAACTGCTATGCATCATCGGGTGTGACCCAAAAGCAAAAAAAAAAAAGGGCAAACTTTGACCCTGCTGAGCAGCGGCACCACAGACTGGAGAACACGTTGGCCAGGGAATGTCAAGCTCATGCACTCCTGTGTCACTGCAGCCAAATGGTACAAAAAGAGGTGGCTGGAAAGGTTGTGTACATTAGTGGCTCTTTGGGCTGCGGTGACGGCTCAGAGGACTGGAACTCAGGAGCTGCATGCAGGAGGCCCAGGTTCATTCTCTAGCACTGAGAATGAAATACCACCAAGACAAGGCATACCCCAAGCATGCAGCCTGGAGAAGCCTCTGAGCAGTGTCAGGTGGGGCCCAACCAATGCCCATCAGCACCAAAATAAGCCACTGCAGGGCCACAGCGATAGCACAGCAGGTAGCGGCATTTGCCTTGCACACAGCTGATGTGGGTTCAATGCCCAGCATTCCACATGGTTCCCCTGAGCACCGCCAGGAGTAATTCCTGAGTGCAGAGCCAGGAGTAACCCCTGAGCATCTCCAGGTGTGCCTTCCCCGCCAAAAAGAAGAGAACAGAAACCCACTCCACCAAGATGAGATTCTTCTAAAGCTGAGGATTTACACCCACTCTAGGAGCGCTGCAAACTGGGGGTGGAAGCAGTGGAAACCAGCAGGTCTGGAGTCCTGCGCTCTTACCTCCTGTAGATTTTCATTGTTGTCCGCTTCCTCCACCCACTTTTGCAGCAAGGGCCGCAGCTTACACATGTTCTTGAAGCTGAGCTGCAGTGCCTCGAAACGGCAGATGGTCGTTTGGCTGAACACCTTCCCTGGGTAGGCCAGAGAGAGACCACGTGAGGCAGCAGCACGCAGGGCCCTGGTGACTGAAGCCCAAGACCCTTCTCCCTCCCTCCCTCCCTCCCTCCCTCCCTCCCTCCCTCCCTCCCTTCCTCTAGACAGAGCCCAGCCCCCAAAACACCACCCTGCACCCCCTGAGCGGAGGTAAAACCCAAGTCCATGAATTTTCCTTTCAGCAGAAATGCAGTTCCAGAACATGCTGAGGGAGACTCACCAAAGAGAACCCCCAGAGTGAGCCCCACATCGGCCTGGGTATATCCCAAGGTGATCCTCTTCTGCTTCAGAAGCTTAGCAAACTGCTCAAGTTCCTTCTGTAGCACTTTGATGTCCTGAGACTGCATTTGGAAAGGCAGTGGGCATGTGAGACCACATCCATCCATCCATCCATCCATCCATCCATCATCCATCCATCCATCATCCATCCATCCTTCCTAGTCCTTCCCATTCAAGCTCCAGGACATGACTGGGACCCCAAGGAATGGCTCTGGGAATCTCTGCCTCCAGGCTGGGCCTAACTAGAAGCAACCAACCGACCATCCTTCACCCCAGAAAGCCCACACCTGGGGTGGCTAAAGGTGCAGTGGCCTGGCCTCAGTGATAATATCAGTTGGGTAATGAAGGGAGCATATCAAACCCACAAAAGCTCACACTCACTCACACACCCACGCCCACACACTCACTCTCTTGACTGGAGAATAACCCAGTTTAAGGCTAAAGACTAGTCACTCTGCATCCTCCATTCAAAATGCTCTCCCCCAGCCTGCTTCGAGGGTCCCACACACCGACACAGCACGCGTACTAATGAACCCACTACAAAAACTGGTGTCACTGCATGAGGGAAAAACAAGCACGAAATGTTTGAATCTGTAAATGTACCCTCACTGTGACTCACTAGTTAAAAAAAAATTTAATTTAATTTAAAAAGTAAAAGCAAAAAAAAAAGGGTGTCATACAAGGTACGAAGTGTCATGTATATAGTTAATACACAATTCTTAAACATCGATTTTTTCCCATATTTTTACTGCATCCTTTTATAACACAGATGCATCCTCATTAATTTAATCTGCCTTAATCCAACAGTTAACCACACCTTTAAGCAACTAGCTACTCGGTGAAATTAGTTTAGAATTTCCATCCTTACATGGAAACAACTCCATTTGTCAGTATGTTGCTAGTATGTCAGAAGAGTTTGGGTAAAAAGTAAGCTAGGAGCAGGAATCACGGAAGGCTAACAGAGAAGGTCAAAGGCGGTAATGTTTGAGCAATTTAGAAAAGATCTGTATGGCACAGGGTGTGTTGAATAGGCTGCTGAGAAAACGGAAGAGGGCAGCAGCTGCTGAGGGAAGAGGGAGGGAGCAAAGATTTAGGGAGAAGCTTTAGAGCTTATGGAATGAAATCATCTGACACATTCAAAATACCCGCCCAGCTGACAGAGGAGATGCCGGCACAGGGACTGGAGGTAGCTCAGCAGGGAGAGTGGAGGAGGTGTAAGGCCCCGGGTCTAATCCCCTGCACCAAAGGGAAACAAAAAAACACCACAGATACTGCTGAGATGAAAAGTGGCAATATGTAGCTGATTGTATCTGTACGTGCTTCCAAAGAACTGCATGGAAGCTATGGAAGAAGGACTGACTGGTTGTGAGACCTTTTGAGGCATGATGTGCGACCGGAAGAAGTGATCCAGGAAGCTCTCTCAGGACACAGAAAATGCATAGTCAGAACTACAAGACATCTGGGCTTTGAGGGTGGGTGAGAGAAAGGACTGAGCACTCTGGCGGATGGAGACTCCAAGGCACACCAAAGAAGTTTGGGGACAAAGACCAAGACAGCCAGAAGGCCGATGTCAAACACTTTATTTTTTAAATTTTGGCTTTTTGGGTCACAGCCAGCGATGCTCAGGGGTTACTCCTAGCTCAGCTAGTAACTCAGGAATTCCTCCTGGCAGTGCTCGGGGGACCATATGGGATGCTGGGGATCGAATCCTCGTTGGCCGTGTGCAAGGCAAATGCCCTACCTGCTGTATTCTCACTCCAGCCCCATCAAACAGACTAATTTCTATTTCCAGCTTTCCAACTTCATCTGCTAGGTCGACAGAAACCACTCGCACCTCCTTCTGCGAGGTCTAAAGTCAAGGTCTCGGACCCAGAGATGTCCCATCTAGACTTATCCAGCTCCAATTTGGGGGGGTGGGGGGCGCAGTTCAAGTCCATCAGTTCAGCTAAATGTAGCAGTTAAAACCCGTGAAACAAGCTAATAATGCCTCCCTCGGAGATTTTGTGCCGTTAATGAGATAATGATGCAAAAAGGCAGCACACAGCCCCGCACTAAAGAAATAGACTGCAATTGGCAGCCATTATTATTCAAGGCTCAGCGGTCGCCTCTAGCTAAGAGTCTCGGGCTACTAGGTGGAAGGAAACCACTCACACCTCCTTCTGTGAGGTCTAAAGGCTTAGTACTTGATCTCTAATTGCTTACACTTGTTTCCAGGGACAGCCAGAGGACAGATACATCCTTAATAGTCCCCAACAGGGCTGGACGGGAAGTCCCCAAGGCCTGGGGGACAGCTACCTTTGGGCAGGGCCAGGACAGACCCCTTCCACCGCACCTCCCCGCGTCTCCCTCACTTGAAGAATTAAGGCCAAGATGGATCCTTCAAGGTTTCCACAAGGGGTGCCCCGGGGGGCTCCACTTTGCAAGCCGGTGACTCACTGGGCCGGAGCCAGAAACCGAGACAAGCCCGAAACTTGATGGGAGGTGGACCCAAGCCCTCACCATCCACTCTCGGCCACACGGTCACACCCTAGACTTTCAGGAACAATAACCCGGGGATCAACAATGTTTTTACCCAAGGCCAGCCTTGCCCTAAGGCCACGCACAGGGTCCGATAGGAATCAAAGACGGGTGGAAGGGGTTCAAACTCCAAGCTGGTTCTGATGTGGGGGTCCGGTAGGCCGGGGCGTGAAGATCCCGATCTGAGAAGGGCGGGGGACAGCAGGGCACCCCAACAGCCCCCTCCCCCAACATTCGGCGTGATCTGAGCCCTGATTTCCACTTCCCACCGAGCCCCTGCTCTCAGGACAGTCCCCTTCGCGGGTCGCCACATACTCCTGACCCCGGGGTGTCCAGGTGCCCGGCTGCCCCGAGGGGGGAGAACCGCGGGGACACCAACCCCCCCACACTCCAGCCACGACCCTCCCCGACCCTTGCGGTTCACTTGCCTCCTCGGGATTCTGCTCTAGCTTCTCCTTCTCCAGCTTCACGGCCACTTGGGGAACAACGCAGGGCTCCGGGGAGGCCCCTTCGGAGTTGCTCTCCGCCCCCGCGCCGGGCTCGCCCTCGGGCTGAGGGGTGTCCAGGCCAGCCTGGGGCACCAGCCCCATTCCCACCTGCGAGCCACAGTACGCCATCCCCCCGCAGAACTCGTACGGAGGGGGGCACGGGGGGATGCCCCACACCTCAGCGCCAGGCCCGACCCCCGGCCCGATCCCCGACCCGCCGGGCGGGCCTGGGAAGCTCAGCCAGGTCCGGGGGTCGACCCAGCCGGGCTCCGGCCCTCCCGGCCCGTCCCCTCCACCGCCCGGCGGGGGCGAGAAGGCAAAGTCGGAAGCCAGGTGTCCCGCCATGGGGAAGGAAGGCGCCCCAAGCCGGGGGCCTAGGAGAAGGAGGGCCCTGCGCGGCGCTGCCCAGCACCTCTCTCCCTCCCCAATCCCACCCACTACCCTTGACCCCAGGCCCCGCCCCCTGGATGGGTGGAGGAGAGACCGGTGGGGGTGGGAGAAACTGAGGCGGACGGTGGAGGTGGTATCTGTGAAGGGAAGCCCTGGGCGCCCCGACCAGGCGCCCGTCGGGGCTGCCGTCCCCAAGGTCCTCGATGGTCCCCCTGTCCTTCTAAACCAGCTGCTCCGACTGTCAGGTTCAGGGAGCCTCTGAGCGGAGGGGGCATCCCGGGTAGCTCCCCTAGATTTGCAGGAGCCCAGGTGTTTGGCCCCCTTCAAAGACCCACAACCCAGTCACCCCCAAAGCCCCTCAAACCCCGATGCTGGTGCGGGAACCGCTGATGCTACCCTCTCGATGGCCAACAGCCGCCTGCAGCCCGCCCGGGGCCAGGCACCTCGGTGGGCATTCCCAGTCAGGTTACCCGCCACCCCCAGAGTCCCAGCACCCCTCTGCCCAGACTTTTGGAAACGTCTCCATCGCTCTCCATCCCCGGTGCAGGCTGTCAATCAAGGCCTCTCAGACCCCAAGTCCTGCTGCAGACTCCCCAGCTCCTATCCACCTTCATCCCAGATAGGATTCACCCCAACCCCCTCCTAGGAGCCCCACTCAGACTCCGGGTCCAAGTTCCCCAGCCTCGCTCGGCCTGGACTGAGGGATCAGACACCCCCTCTCAGCCTTCCCCCCCCCCCCCCACTGCGCAGGCCTCATTTCAGTTTCTCGCCTCCCACTTCAGGGCCCTCGACGCCCAGTTGCCTGCTCGCCCTCCCCCACCCACATCCAAGCGCGACTCCTGCCCTAGGCTCTGGGTGGGGAAACTCCGGGAGGGAGGGGAGAGGGAAAAAAAAAATATCTGACTTCAGGTTCAAAGAAGCTTGGGAGGGACTGGGGGGAAGGGGCAGGACAATGGCCTTGGCTGGACAATCCCGGTCCCCAGAGGGGGCAGCTCTAACCCTAAACAAGTGCTCAACCCTTGAATGGGCCTCGATGGCTCCCCTGGGGACAGCTTCCTGCCCCCCAACCCCCCAAGCCCAATCCCCGCATGGAGAATTCCCCTCAGAGCGGCAAAAAGAGCTCCAGCAACACCCCCATCCCCCTCAAAGACTGTGCCTCAGACAGAGCCCCCCGCGGGGAACCAGGTATCCTGCTCCCCTTCCTCGGGAGGCTGGAGGTGTAGCCCGGCATCTACCCCTCCCCCAGGCCCCAAGCCAAAGGATGCGCTTTGTTTAGGGGGACTGGTGACCAGGAGGAGAGGCGGTGAAGAGTCTTAGGAGGGGGTGCAGGAAACTTATCCCAAGCTATCCCATGGGGTCTTTTTCTCAGCCCCTCTTTCTCTGAGGGGCTCGCGCTGCGGGCCAGGCAATTTGATTCTCGTTGCAAGAGAATGGCCCCCAGAGTGCCGGTCGGTGTGGGATGTCTGTCTTGTCTGCTCCCAAAATTTGCCCTAAATGGGCTCTGGACTGAGTTCTGCACCGCATGAAGGTGAGAACTCCGAGTCCAAGACCCGGCCGACAGCATTTGAGGGGGCGGATGTGCGACGGGGGGTTTCCGTGGCACCCTCCAGCAGCTCTGGCTTCTGAGGGGCCCGGTGGCCAGGGAGGACCCTCCTGACCGCCTGCTGTCTTCACTTACCGATGAGTCTTTTCACCTCCTAAATCTGGAAACACACCCAGTTCCTAGGACAGCTCTGAAAGTCATTTTTGAACAGCTACCACTAACGTGCGGACATTTCCCCACTAAACCCCAGGACTGTGGGAGCCTCTACACCTCTAAACCAAGCACTGCATAAAAGGCTGGAGGGGGTGGAGATGCTCTTTGGACTAGAGGGGCCCCTCCCCAGCCATCTCCCCAACCCCCAGGACAGAGCCATCGGGGCACCTTTGTCATGCATCCATCTGCTGTCTGCCGAGGAGACAGCCTCCCAGAGCGGGGGAGGGGCAGGCCCGGGAAGCCGCAGTGCCTAGGCACCCCTCAGCTCTCAGAACCCCCCCTCTCCACACCAGGCCTATCTTCCCAGAGGCTTTTAAAAACACCCTTTCCAATTTCCCCCCTCAAAACCATCTCGTTTCCCAATTACGATATACAGTCGCTCCTGGAGCTGAGTTTCTGGCTGGGGCCAGAGGCCTGGGGCAGAGAGCAGAAAAGAACTGGTGCCAGGCCAGCTTGCACTGACCAGCTGAGCCAGGCCAGTCCTGAGCTTGGAAGGCACTAGAAGTTCTGTACGTCTGCAGCCACAGCTGGCCTCTCCCAGAGAGCTCTGAGCTGGTGGAGGCTGAGCGGTGTCCCCACCCTCCTGTCAGGCCTGGAGGATGGGTGGCTCCACTTCTGCCCAGACTCCCCACCACACCCCAGCCCAGGGCTGCCGGCCTGCAGGGGACTGGAAACGGAGCAAATCCTCAGACCTGGGTCTCAGAGTCCTGAAAATCCTCAAGTTCCCCAAACCCATTTAGAACTGGGCCCCAGGTTCTGCACACACCTTGATCGCCCTGTCATCTGTCCTTCATACGACAAATGTGCATCTAAACAGTGGGGGTGCATGGGGAGGCCCACACTCCCAGGTGTGGCGGGACGGCTTGGTGACAGCAAAGTGTAATCAGGCCCTTGCTGCTGTCCCTGATGACATTCCCTCCCTAAGGCCTTGGATGCCACTTGGCTGGGAAGCAGCTGAAAAGGCAGCCAGGGGTGCTTAGGGAGGCGCACCCTACACGGGGACGAGCCACTTCTTAGGATTTCTGGGTGCTGTCTACCTAAAGACACAAGAGGGGCCGGATAGTACAGCAGGTAGGGCGTTTGCCTTGCACGTGGCTGACACAGGTTCAATCCCCCAGCATCCCATACAGTCCCCGAGCCTACAGGAGTGATCCCTGAACACAGAGCCAGGAATAAACCCTGAGCACAGCTGGGTGTGGCCCCAAAACAATAAATAAATAATGCAGAAAAGGGACAGAATGGAGGGCTAGGGAGAGGCCCAGGCTTATTGGGCAATTGTCTCCCTTAATTTCTAAATTCACGTCCTCTGCTGTTCCCTGCTAACCAATCCCAACTTCTCTAGAAAGACTCCATAAACACATGTTTTTGTCACTCCAGACACTTATGCACATGGAGACGTGTGCTTTGGGGAGGGGAAGGCAAGTGAGATTGTGCTGTGGGGAAGAGGGTCTAGAGTCACATTCTGGGAGCTGGAGGGATAGTACAGTCGCCTTGTACGCGACTGACCAGGGTTCAATCCCGACATCCCATATGGTCCCCAAGTACCATCAGGAGTAATTCTGAGTGCAGAGCCAGGACTAACCTCTTAGCATCACTGGGTGTCACCCAAAAAAGCCAAATAATAATAATAATAATAATAATAATAATAATGGGGGAGTCACGTTCTGCATTCTGTATACCAGGGTGAAGGCTTAGCTCTCACTCTTAAATATACTGTCCCTCCCCTCCACCTGTGCCTCTGTTTTCTGGCTGACTAAAGCGGACTTGAGCTAATAAATTGCTTCTAACTTGACATAATGATGTTCCCCACTCCCACGTATGCTCTAATCTCTCCTGGCACATTCTTGGCATAAGAATATAGAATTTTGGGGGCTGGAGCAATAGCACAGCGGGTAGAGCGTTTGCCTTGCACATGGCCGACCCGGGTTCGATTCCCATTATTCCACGTGTTCCCCAGAGCACCACCAGGAGTAATTCCTGAGTGCATGAGACAGGAGCAACACCTGTGCATTGCTGGGTGTGACCGAAAAAGAAAAAAAAAAATATATATATATATATATATATTTCTTGGGGCCTGAGCGATAGTACAGCGGATAGGGTGTTTACCTTGCACAGGGCAACCTGGGTTTAGTCCCCAGCATTCCATATGGTCCCCCAGGCACCGCCAGGAGTGATTCCTGAGTGCAGAGCCAGGAGTAGCCCTTGAGCATTGCCAGGTGTGACACACAAAAAAAAGAAAGAAAGAAAGAAAGAAAGAAAGAAAGAAAGAAAGAAAGAAAGAAAGAAAGAAAGAAAGAAAGAAAGAAAGAAAGAAAGAAAGAAAGAAAGAAAGAAAGAAAGAAAGAAAGAAAGAAAGAAAGAAAGAAAGAAAGAAAGAAAGAAAGAAAGAAAGAAAGAAAGAAAGAGAGAAGATTCCTTAGGAAGTAAGGAATTAGGAGGTAAAACTTCTCACCAAAGGGACCAGAGAGCTCAAGCTCTTAAGGTGGGAGGCACAGGCTCACTCCTGGCACCACCTGATCCCTGAGCAGAGCCCTGAACAACCCCCAGGGCACAGAGTCAGAAGTGGCCCTCTAGCATCTCCCCAGGGTGTGGGTAAACAAAGAAGAACAAAATAAAGCAAAGAAACAACAACAACAAAACCCCCAAATTTGGGGGCTGGAGTGATAGTACAGTGGGTAAGGTGTTTGCCTTGCAGTAGACCCGGGTTTGATTCCTTCCCAGCATCCCATGAGCACCACCAGGAGTAATTCATACGTAAAAGCCAGGAGTAACCCCTGTGCATCGCCGGGTGTGACCCAAAAAGAAAAAATAAATAAATAAAAACCAAATTCCTTGGAAAACAGAGGCAAGGGAGTGAGCAGGAGGAAGTGTGACTGTGATGGTGGTGTCCAGAGCAATGGCTCAACTAACTGAGCATGCAGGGGCTGAGTTCAATCCCCTGAATGCCCCCCCCCCAACAGAAATCGATCCCCCCACCTCTAAGCCAGGGGGAGCCCCTGAGCACCAGGGAGGCGTGTCCGCATCCTCAAACTGTATGTGTGAGAGGGTGAGGGGAGAGTTTGCAGACAAAACTGGCCTCCGCTTTTCCCTTGGTTGCTCTTTAAATCTCTGCTGTTAGAATCAGTCTTAGAGCAAGTTCTTCCCCAACTGGGGAGTTTCTCCTCTACTTTCCAACAAAGTTTCTTATTTATTTCTAAAAATATAGAATAAGGGCAGGAGCAATAGCACAGCGGGTAGGGTGTTTCCCTTGCACTCGGCCGACCCGGGTTCGATTCCCAGCATCCCATATGGTCCCCTGGGCACCGCCAGGAGTAATTCCTGAGTGCAAACCCAGGAGTAACCCCTGTGCAATGCCGGGTATGACCCATAAAGCACAAAATAAAAAATAAAAATATAGAATAGAAGCTGGAGAAATAGTACAGCAGGTAAGATGTTAGTCTTGCACATGCCTGACCCAGTTTGATCCCTAGCATGCCATATGGTCCCCTGATCACTGCCAGGAATAATTCTTGAGTGCAGAGCCAGGAGTAAGCCCTGAGCATCACCAAGAATGTACCCCCCAAATAGATAAATATAAAATGAGTTAATAAATCTCTGCTCTGAGATCCGGGGAGATGGCTAAATGGACTGTACCTCTGCTTTGTATGTACTAGACCTGGGTTTGATCCATTGTTCTCTATGGTGCCCTGAATACCTCTAGGAGTGACCCTCAAGCATTGGTCCAGGTAGATCTCTAAGCGTCACTGGGAGTGGTCCAAAAACTAAAATAGAAAATAAATATCAGGCTGGAGGATAATAGATAATACAACTAATAGAGCACTTGCCTTGCATGTGGCCAACCGGGGTTCAATTCCTAGCATCCCACATGGTCCTCCAAGCCCTGCCAGGAGTGATCCCTGAGTGCAGAGCCAGGAGTAAGCCATGAGCACCGCTGGGTGTGGCCCAAAACAAAAACAAAAAAAGAAAAGAAAAAATAATAAAAGAGGAGAAAAGAAAAAGAGAAAATAGGAAGAAAAGCCCTCTGCTCTGAATCCTCAGTCCCCTGTGAAAGGTCAGTGGCTGTGCGAACCCAGAAATTCCTCTCCTGGGCCACCCTGATAATCACCTCATATCCCCAGAGACCCCATGCCAGAGAGCTGTTGCTCACCCACCCAGAAACTTCTGCTTGTGTCAAAGGCATGTCAGAGAGCCACTGGCTCAGCACACTGGCTCAGCAGTCCCAAGACTGAAGGTTCCAGAAATGCAGGGTTCAGAGCTGCCCAGCTCTCAAGTTGGTTAGCTCGACGACTGAGCCACGAAAGCTGACAGCCCCACATATTGCAGGGGGAGGGTGGGCGGGGAGGGAGGCGTTTCCCTTCCAGCAGCTTCGTAGAGGTGTCTGCACTGAGGCGACTGGGACAGGGACAGTGACAGAGGCCTTCAAGCTTCCTAGACTAAGGCCACCAGGCGGTCAAGCAGGCACTATTCACATGGCATTCTGGGTAATTGCTGGTCACCCCCCTCCCTGAGTGTCCTAGGGTGCAAACCCTGGGTCAGAACTGGAACACCGTGGAAGGGCTGGCCAAGGGTGTGAGGAAGCGAGAAGGCAAGCAGCATGGCCAGGCTGGTCAGCAATGGAATGTCCCAGCAAAGGACATGGGTGAGATGCCGGGGCAGATAGTCCAGTCGAGAGGATGCGTGCCTTGCAGGGGCCCACCTGGGATCGATCCCTGGCATCCCATGTGGCCCTTTAGCCTGGCAGGAGTGATCCCTGAGCTCAGATCCAGAAGTCAGCCCTGAGTATTAGTGGGTGTGGCACAGGGGAAAAAGACACAGGTGATGTGAGGAGGGCTGAGGGCTTGGTGCTTCCAACTCTCCTGCAGTGCCTGCCACCCTCGGCCCACCTAGCACTGCTATCTCAGGCCGCCCTGCCCCGGCGTCCGGTTATTTTGGTAAGGACCGAGAAGGTTGGTGCTGGGGGAGTACAGCTCCTTTCTCATCTCCCCTCTGCAATTCCGCCTTCCCTGGCTCACTTTTCCTGGAGACACCAGCGTAGGCAGGCCAGGAAGCAGGAGCTCAGGCCTATCAGAGGGCAGGAGACCAAGCTTGGCGTGCGCAGGGCCCAGCCTTGATCCTTGGCACCCACACAGCTGCCTCCAAAGCACTGGGGAAGCCTCATTCATCCCATTTTTTTTTTTTTATTATTGACTCTGGAGCTCAAATAGTAGAGTACAAGCCTTACATGTGTGAGACCCTGCAGGGTGTAGCCTCTGTGACCCCTGAGCACTGCTGGGAAGGCTCAAAGAATACTCCAGGGACTGGAGTGATAGCACAGCGGGTAGAGCATTTGCTTTGCAACCAGCTGACCTGGGTTTGATTCCCAGCATCCCATATGGTCCCCTAAGCACTGCCAGGAATAATTCCTGAGTGCAGATCCAGGAGTAACCCTTGAGCATCCCTGGGTCACTGTCACTGTCATCCTGTTGATCATCGATTTGTTCAAGTGGGCACCAGTAACGTCTCCATTGTGAGACTTGTTACTGTTTCTGGCATATCGAATATGCCACAGGTAGCTTACCAGGCTCTGCCATGCGGGCGGGATACTCTCGGTAGCTTGCCGGGCTCTCCAAGAGGGGCGGAGGAATCGAACCCAGGTCGGCCTGTGCAAGGCAAACACCCTACCTGCTGTGCTATCACTCCAGCCCAGCCCAACATCGCTGGGTGTGACCCAAAAAGCAAAAAGCAAAAAAAAAAAAAAAAAAAAGACTCCAGGCTGAAGAAATGATGTAGGAGGTAAAAAGAATTTGTTGGTTCAATTCCAAAAACCACATATGGTTTCCCAAACACAGCCAGCAGTGATCCCTGAGCACTAAGGAAAAAGTAAGCCCTGAGCTCTGACCCAAAAAAAAAACAAAAAACAGGGGCTGGAGTGATAGCATAGCGGGTAGGGCGTTTGCCTTGCACGCGGCCGACCTGGGTTCAAATCCCAGCATCCCATATGGTCCCCTCAGCACCGCCAGGAGTAATTCCTGAGTGCAGAGCCAGGAGTAATCCCTGTGCATCGCCAGGTGTGACCCAAAAGAAAAAAAAAAAAATACAAAACTCCAGTGTGCTGACAAGAATGATCTAAGTACCGCAGCCACATCACCAGTGTTTGGGGCTGCTCTGGCTCACCAGCAACTCACAGGCCACTGTGGGCTGGAGGGTGTGAGACTCTGAAAGGCCAGAGCCC
This sequence comes from Sorex araneus, assembly GCF_027595985.1. Lineage (NCBI taxonomy): Eukaryota > Metazoa > Chordata > Mammalia > Eulipotyphla > Soricidae > Sorex > Sorex araneus. The sequence goes on along the minus strand of NC_073303.1, from coordinate 32,777,638 downwards.
AGGACTCCCGAGTGCCATGAGAGTGAAAGGCTTCGCTCCACTCCCTCCTTTCCCCCAAATGCCTGGAATTCCCGCCTCCACCTGATAAATCCTCGCCCCGTCTGCTCGACATAGCTTCCCTGTCATGTCATCCCCAGCAATCATGCTGCACCCCACCCTCCATCCCCTGCAGCAAGCGGCTCCCTCCTCCCGCAGGGCCAGCGTGCACCGCGCATGCCCCAGTCACGGCAGTGACCACACTCTCCCTCCTCAGATGTCACCCACTACACTGGGCCCTTCCTCCGCACGCCCCGAGCCCTGTGTCACGCAGCACAGCATCTCCTTGGAATCTCGGCCTCAATGCTTCTGCTGGCTCTTGCCCACAGCAAACAGAACTCAGCCTAATTCTCACTTTCCATTCTGGGCTTTGGAGATAATAATAGATGCAACCTCACCTTAAGATCAAGTGAGATAACGCATGCCAGCGGTAAAGTCAAATCTCCCATGAAATCCAAGAATTTGGAACCAGAGAGATAGTCGAGTGGGTAAGGTGCTTGCTTTACACACAGCCGACCCAGGCTTGATCCCAGGCACCTCCTATGGCCCCCCCAAGCACCACCAGGAGTGATTCCTGAGTGCAGTCAGGAGTAAGCACTGAGTGCTTATGCTCCCACCACCAACAACACCAGTTATTTTGCAGACCCTGCATTTGAAAAGGATTAATAGGGGCTGGAGCGATAGCACAGTGGGTAGGGTGTTTGTTTTGCACGTGGCTGACCTGGGTTCGATTCCCAGCATCCCATATGGTCCCCTGAGCACTGCCAGGAGTAACCCCTGCGCATCGCCAGGTGTGATCCAAAAAAGAAAAAAAAAAAAAGAAAAGGATTAATATAAATTTTCACCTGAGTGGAGCAGGAGAGATAATATAGCAGGTTGGGCACTTGCCTTTTACACTTTCTAACTTGGATTTAATCCCTGGCACCCCACATGATCCCCAAACCCAGGAGTTATCCCTGAATACTGTCCAGTGTGACTTCAAAATCAGAAAAATAAATGAAAATAAAGTACTATATATATTTTTTGTTTTTTTTGGGTCACATCTGGCGATGCACAGGGGTCACTCCTGGGTCTGCACTGAGGAATTACTCCTGGCGGTGCTCAGGGACCATATGGGATGCTGGGAATCCTGGGTCAACTGCGTGCAAGCAAACGCCCTACCCGCTGTGCTATCACTCCAGCCCCCAAAATAATTTTTTTTTTTTGCTTTTTGGGTCACACCCAGCGATGCTCAGGGGTTACTCCTGGCTTTGCACTCAGGAATTGCTCCTGGCAGTGCTTGGGGGACCATATGGGATGCCGGGGATCGAACCCGGGTCGGCCGTGTGCAAGGCAAACGCCCTACCCGCTGTGCTATCACTCCAGCCCCCAAAATAATTTTTTTAAAAAACTTTTCACCTGAGAGAAAGAGTGTGGATCAGAGACTACAAGGAACTTCCGGTCTTAGTCCCTGAAGGGAAGTGGGTTTAAGGCTGCCCTTCCCGATGCCCCATTCCTAATGGCCAGTCTTTCTGACAGCTGGCTACATAATAGGGTTGGCTGTCCTTTTGCAACATGTTAGTGATCTCATTGAAGGGGTTAATGGCCCCTGGGTGAAATACAACAATCTCTACACTCTCCTCTAAGGATACTTTTTTGTCCTCTAAGGATACTTTTTTGTAGCATTTTCAGCAGTTTTTCAAAACAAACAATACAAAAGATATTATCTCGGTTCTGCTTTGGGGCAGGGATTGGGTGTTCTGGATGGAAACATCTGAAATACGATGGTGGGAAGGTGTAATTGTGATGGGATCGGTGTTTGAATATTAAATGTAATCAAATATCGGGGCTGGAGTGATAGCACAGCGGGTAGGGCGTTTGCCTTGCACGCGGCTGACCCGGGTTCGAATCCCAGCATCCCATATGGTCCCCTGAGCACCGCCAGGGGTGATTCCTGAGTGCATGAGCCAGGAGTGACCCCTGTGCATCGCCGGGTGTGACCCAAAAAGCAAAAAAAAAAAAAAAAAAAATGTAATCAAATATTGTGAACCACTTTATAAAATAAAATTTGTTTTTTAAAAAATTAATAAATAAAATTATATATATATATGAGAGTTGGTTGTCAGGAGTGAAATTCCCCCAAAAAAGGAGGGGATAGAGCCAGAGACATGGTGCAGGAGATGAGGCTCTTGCCTTGCATGCGTCCCCTTCAGCTGCAGCCCTGATTCAATCCAGGGCTCTGCACTTGGTCCCCTGAGCACTGCCAGGGGTCACTCCTGAGTAGAGAAACAGGCACAGCCTCATTCATCTTTGACTGTTGCCCAAACTACCATCCTTCCCGCCTCACACAAAAATACATTAAGAATATTAAAATAATGGGGGCTGGAGTGATAGCACAGCGGGTAGGGCATTTGCCTTGCACACGGCCGACCCGGGTTCGATTCCCAGCATTCCATATGGTCCCCCGAGCACCGCCAGGAGTAATTCCTGAGTGCATGAGCCAAAAGTAACCCCTGTGCATGGCCGGGTATGACCCAAAAAGAAAAAAAAAAAATTAAGATAATGTCTGGCACTTAGCGAACAGTGCTGAATCCAGAGTAATGAGCATAGAACTCAGCATTAATAGAACACATGTCTCACCTGGGAGAGGCCCTGGGCTCAGGCCTGACACCGCAAATCAATTATTGAACTATAAAGAATGCACAGTTCTACACCCTTGGCTGCCCACCTTTCCTCTGGTTGTTTTCCCCTTGATGCTCCTTGGACAATGACCAGGGCTGGCTTCCGGTCTTTGATTCGAGAATCAACTTCTCCAAAGCTCCTGAGCCCCTAGACCAGTCCCTGGATATCTGTGTCTCTGCCCACCTGCCCTCCTTCTATCATCATAAGAAACAATTCAAGGAGCCTGAGAATTCATCAGGGGCTGGGGTCAGAGTGATAGTACAGCTGGTAGGGTGTTAACCTTACATGCAGCTGACCCAGATTCAATCCCGGCACTCACATGGTTCACCCAAGCCTGAGCAGAGCCAGGAAGGAGTAAGCCCTGAGCACAGTCAGGTGTGGCCCCAAAATAACAACAACAAAAGGAATTCATTGGGGGTTGACCAGTACTAGACAGGAAAATTGGGTCACTGAGGGCAAAAGGAAATGATGGGAAAAGGTCACCTGAAGAGGCATCAACACTGGGGCAAAGTCTCACCAGATTCCTGTAAGAAGTTGGTTGTGTGTGAGGCGAGAAGGTGGGTAAAGAGATCAGGAAGTGAACTATGAGAGCAAAATGCTGATTTCCAGGCCAGAGAGACAGTAGAGCAGGTAAAGTGTTTACCTTGCACACAGCTGACCAGATTAATCCCTGATACCATACATGGTCCCCTGAGCCCTGCCAGGAGTGATCCCAGAGCACAGAGCCAGGAATAAGTCCTGAGCACCTCTGGGTATTGGAATGTTATTTGCATGAAACTGCATCATTAACAGTACTGTAAATTTGTGAGTCATGGTACCTAAAATATTAAAAAAAAATTTAAAAGGTATGCTGGAATGATTGTACAGTAGGTAGGTTGCTTGCCCTGCATGCAACAAACCCAAGTTCAATCCCCATCCTCCCATATGGTAGCCTGAGCATGGCCAGGAGTAATTCCTGAGTGCAGAGCCAGGAGTAACTTCTGTGACCCAGTAACCCAAAAAGCCAAACAAAAAAAATTTTTTTAAAAAGGGGCCGGAGGGGCTGGAGAGATAGCACAGCGGGTAGGGCGTTTGCCTTGCACGCGGGTTCAAATCCCAGCATCCCATATGGTCCCCTGAGCACGGCCAGGGGTAATTCCTGAGTGCAGAGCCAAGAGTAACCCCTGTGCATCGCCAGGTGTGACCCAAAAAGCAAAAAAAATAATAATTAAAAAAAAATAAATAAAAAGGGGCCGGAGAGTGGGGCTGGAGCAATAGTATAGCAGGTAGGGCATTTGCCTTGCACACGGCTGACCCAGGTTCAATTTCCAGCATCCCGTATGGTCCCCGGAGCACCGCCAGGAGTAATTCCTGAGTGCAGAGCCAGGAGTAGAGCATCGCCGGGTGTGACCAAAAAGAAAAAAAAAAAGGGAATTCTGCAGATTCCCAGGAATTTAATTATGTAATTAACTGATAATACCAATGATATATATTGTATGACTTCTGTCCTCACTATCTGAATTCACTTCATTTTATAATGCTTAATTAAATTTTTTACTAAGGAAGGCTTTAAACTATTTAAGAGAAATCAGCTTGACTTGATTTTTTTTACTTGCTCCATTATGTTTCAATTTATTATTGTTTCAGTAACTAAGAATGAACTCGCTTCATCTTGACAGACCAAACATGGAAATTTCCTTATAAGAGAAAAGAAGAAATTAAAGTGATTTCCAAGAACAAAAAAATTTTGGCTCTTAGGGAAGACAATTGTTATTCCATGGGAGGATCACACACTAGAATTTGTGGAAATGTCACAGGGGGTCCTGCCAAGAAGGAACTCAAGGAAACTGGGGATGGTGACACTGTGAACCCAGGCCATTCTTGGGCACAGAGGTTCCAAATGTGTCAGTTCTAAGTCTCCCTCTCATTTAAAATTTTTGTTTTCGTTTTGGGGCCATACCCAGTGATGCTCAGGGTTTATTCTCTCCTATCTCCAAGTTCAGGAATCACTCCTGTTGGGGTTCAAGATGTGGGGCGCGGAGGTTTGAACCTGGGGGAGTTGTGTGTAAGGCAAGTATGCTACCCATTGTGTTACTGCTGTAGCCCAAGCCCTCCCTTTCTTTTCAGAACCCAGCCACATAAGATCTCCCATCGAGCAATATGAGATTCAACAGTCCGTTAGTAAGTGGAAGAGAAAGTTAAGGCACATGCCTTGCATGCAACCAGCCCTGGTGAGACCCCCAGCACCACATGGTGCCTTGAGCATCACGGGGTGCAACTCTGGTCGCCCTTGGGCACCACCAGGAAGGACCTGGGTTAATCCCTGACACCAAAGGTTGAACAGCACTGCACTGAAACTCTTTACCCTGCTGGCAAGGAACCACAGGGACTTTCCCCCTCCCCTGCACCCCAGATATCCAGAAAGCAAAGCACTGTGCCATTCCATATAGTCTGGTTAGGGTCGTTTGCCCCACCTCCACACATGCCCGTTGTTCCCAGAGCCCTCTGCCCGATGAACGCCCATCCCCCTGCCTGCTTCTCTCCCAGGCACCTCCCCTCTCACATTTCTGCACCTCAGGAAATAGAATTCCCTCACTCCTTCCCAGAGCCCCAAGAACCAACAGACAATTCTGGGGTGATAGCACCTCTTATGTTCTACTGCACTCCTCTGCTCAGTAGCACACAAGATTCTATTTAGCATCAGCGCCCCTAAACCTTTATTCCTCACACCGAGCAGGGAGACTGGGGTGGCAAAAGATCAACTTGATATAATGTTAGTCTCTTCTGTTCACTCCCCGCCATGATGTAGGACTAAGTATCGAAGCTAGTTTAAAGCTCAATGGTCAGAGAGAGGGTTTGGGTTAACCTGCCCAATCACATCTTCTCCCAGGCTCAGGAATCTCAACTCACCCGTCCTCTCTGGTTTAACTACCATAGAAAGCTTAGTTTGGGGGGGAATGATAGTGGTTCTGGTTAGCTGGAGAGGAGAGGTGCAAACAGTGAGATTCCCAACGATCACTCTGAGAGGCACCACCTGGCCTCGGTCCAGGCAGGGCTGCAGAGACCAGCATTGGGCATGGGAAGAGGGGGTCTACAGCAGGCCTGGAAGGCGGAGTGGGCCCCTCACTCCCTAGCCTGGGTTTCAGAAACAGCATCCCAGCACGCACTGTCCGCCCACCTGATAGGCCAAGCCGCGCTTTCAGGGAGGCTCCCATTGGGCTGTAGCAGGGTAAGAGGCGGGTCTTTCCTTTTTCTTGAATCCCATTGGTCTAATTGTAGTTATCCGGAATTCCTTCCCAGACATTACGGAGATACTATGTTACTGAGCACTTTGGTTTCAGCGTTTTGTTCTTTTTCTCTGCTTGAGATGAACATCCCCTCCTCACTAATTAAATATTCCTTTCAAAACTCTGCTTTCAGCCTGATATCCTAGCCTCTGACACTCCCAGCCTCTGCCTCAGACACAAGATAAGTTAAAGATGCACCATAAGTTTTGTTTCGTTTTAGGAAGTAAACTAATTTTATTTAAGAAGTAGGAGAGATGGGGCAGTGAGATAATCCCGCGGCTAGGGCCCTTGTCTTGCATGCAACTGACCCAGGGTCAATCCCGGCACCACTTTTGGTGCCCTGAGCCCCGCCAGGAGCGATTCCTAAGCACAGCTGACTGTGGCACAAAAACAAAACAAAAACAACAACAACCACAAAAAACTCGTATGAGAAAGAGGAAAGAAGGGAATACTATAAAGTTTAAAAAAGAATTATACATTCCCAAATGGAGTTCTGTTTATTTAAAAAGATTTTTTTTTTTTTTTTTGCCTTTTTGGGTCACACCTGGCGATGCACAGGGGTAACTCCTGGCTCTGCACTCAGGAATTACCCCTGGCCGTGCTCAAGGGACCATATGGGATGCTGGGATTTGAACCCGGGTTGGCCGCGTGCAAGGCAAACGCCCTAACCACTGTGCTATCTCTCCAGCCCTAAAAAGATTTTTTTTTGCAGAGTGCTGGGGGTCACGATCGGTGATGGAACCCCGACAGCCGAGTGCAACCAAGCGCCCTACTTGTACTATTGCTCTGGTCCCTCTTTTAACTGTTTTTTTTTTTTTGAGGGGGGGTGGTCCAAATGTAATTCTGGTACCTAAAATTTATTATTCAGAAAGTCTTTTTAATGCTGGGTTTTGAACCAGGGCGTCACATATGTGAGGCCACTGCTCTGCTCTATATTTTTTTCTTGTCCTTTTTCACCACTTGCTATCAACAAAATAAAAATGAAAATGGCAGTGTCACCCTATACATCAAAAGGACTGACAAAAACCAGTGCTGACAGAAATGTGGTGAAAATGGAGTGAAAAAATGTGGTGGAAATTCACTGTGAGAATGTGATCAGGTTCAGTCTCTCTGCACAATAGTATGCAAATTTCTTTAAAAAGAAGAAAAGAAGAAGGAGGAGGAGAAGGAGAAGAAGAAGGAGAAAAAGAAGAATAAAAAGGAGGGGCTGGATTGATAGCATTGGGGGTAGGGCGTTTGCCTTGCACACGGCCAACCCCGGTTCGATTCCCAGCATCCCATATGGTCCCCTGAGCACCACCTGGGGTAGTTCCTGAGTGCAGAGCCAGGAGTGACTACTGTGCATCGCCGGGTATGACCCAAAAAGCCAAAAAAAAAAAAAAAGAATAAAAAGAAGTTGGAGGATGCAAAAGAAGCAGAACAATAGAACATTTGCCTTGCACACAGCTGACCTAGGTTCAATCCCTAGACACTCTATGGTCCCCTGAGCCCACCAGTTGTAATCTCTAGGCATAGAGCCAGATCTAAGTCCTGAGCATTTCTGGTGTGACCCAGAAACTAATTAAAAAACAAACTCTGAAAAAAAAAAAACTCAGTACATGAAAAAAGGCAATAAAACAAAATACAATAATATGACATATTTTGGGGGCTGAAGCCATAGCACGGTGGGTAGGGCATTTGCCTTGCACGCGGCCAAGCCAGGTTCGAGTCCCAGCATCCCATATGATGTCCCCTGAGCACCGCCAGGGGTAATTCCTGAGTGCAAAGCCAGGAATAACCCCTGAACATTGCCGGGTGTGATCCAAAAAGCAATAAATAAATAAATAGTAATAATACGATATATTTAACATCTGTGCTCATTGCAGCTGAGTATAATAGCCAGGGTAGAGATGATATGTCCTGTCCTATTGGAAAACACTGGGTTGTCCTTGCTCCTCTCGCAGGGAGCTTAGGTTTATTGAGTTACTCCCACAACAGTGCTCCTGAGGCACACTCAATTCTATCAAGCACTAATAATACTATATTGCTTTTCTCTTTCCTTTATGTCATTTGCATGGTTTAGCAACGTCCTTTTTGTATACACACAGGAAGACAGTTGATGCTATGCTTTTGTAACATGCGAGTTAATTTACTCCAAATAATCTTTACTCCTGGGCATCCATCATATTTACTTGACATAAGCCTCAGTTGCCCTTACTTCCTAATAACCCCAAAAGGAGGGTACTGATGAAGGGACTGGATGGACCCAGGGTCAGCTGTAAGCTACCCTGGATCGAAAAGGGACAAGTTAAGTGTCATAAGTATCACTGTATTACTGTCATCCCGTTGCTCATCAATTTGCTCAAGCGGGCACCAGTAATGTCTCTATTGTAAGACTTGCTATTACTGTTTTTGGCATATCAAATATGCCACAGGTAGCTTGCCAGGCTCTGCCGTGCAGAAGAAATACTCTTGGTAGCTTGCTGGGCTGTCTGAGAGGGGTGGAGGAATCGAACCCAGGTCGGCCGCTTGCAAAGTAAATGCCCTCCCTGTTGTGCTACCACTCATAAGAAATATAATAAATTAAGATCACGGTCATGAAATAAACTCTGTTATGACCCAAAAAGAAGTAACTGAATAAGGACCCTGCTGAGGAAAGACTAACCTGTCCTGAGGACTGTAGTCTGAGATATATAGTGAGATGTGCCCAGGAAGAGTCAACTTTTAAGTTTAATATATCTCTTACTGTGTTCACACAAAATGAATAAAAATATTGCACTGTAGCACTATAGCACTGTCGTCCTGTTGTTCATCGATTTGCTTGAGCGGGCACCAGTAATGTCTCCATTGTGAGACTTGTTGTTACTGTTTTTGGCATATCGAATACACCATGAGTAACTTGCCAGGCTCTGCCATGAGGGTAAGATACTCTCAGTAGCTTGCCAGACTCTCTGAGAGGGACAGAGGAATTGAAACCAGGTTGGCTGCATGCAAGGCAAACGCCCTGCCTGCTGTGCTATGGCTCTAGCCCCAAATCACTGTCATCCCATTGTTTGATTTACTCAAGCGGGCACCAGTAACGTCTCTATTCCTCCCTGCCCTGAGATTTTAGCAGTCTCTCCTTACTCGTCTTTCCCAACGATTGGAGGCTCTATCAGGGTCAGGAGAATGAGACTTATCGTTACTGTCTTAGGCATATCGAATTTGCCACGGGTAGCTTGCCAGGCTCTGCCCATGCAGGCGGGATACTCTCAGTAGCTTGCTGGACTCTCAGAGAGGTATAGGTACTTACACATATAGCACAACGGTTAAGAATGTTGACTCAGAAGCTAGACTACCTGGATTTGAATCTCATCAATAAACTAGTCAATTTTCTAAGTAACCAAGTTCCTAAGTAACTCACCAATTTCCTAAGTAATCAAGAATAAAGCAATCACCAAAATAGAAAAAAAAAACAGCTAATAATGTTTATAGTATAACAAACATTATGCTATTAAATACAGTAAGTTTTGCTCTTCTGAGAATAAATAAACCAGCTTTCATTAAAATGTTATAGGGCATATTCGAGCATTGTATAACTGAGATTTAAACCTGAAAACTTTGTAACTTTCCACATGGTGACTCAATAAAAAATTAAAAAAAAAAAATGTTACAGGGCAAGTGACACAGCCCAGGGGACTAAGGTTCTTGCCTTGTATGTGGCTAACTCAGCTTCCATCCCCGGCACTGCACCTGGTCCCTTCGCACCATATGCCTGGCCCCCACCCCCACTTTATTTTATTTTATTTTTATTTTTATTATTATTATTATTTGCTTTTTAGGTCACACCTGGCTCTGCACAGGGGTTACTCCTGGCTCTGCACTCAGGAATCACTCCTGGCGGTACTCAGGGGATCATATGGGATGCTGGGAATCGAACCCGGGTTGGCCGCGTGCAAGGCAAATGTCCTACCCGCTGTGCTATTGCTCCAGCCCCTATTTTTTTTTTTAAAGAGAGAAAAATGATTCCTGATTTGTCCAGATTTATATCAGTGGTCCAAGAATAGATCAGATTCCAATACCCCAATTTTTACCACTCTACTATTAATCTTTTCGTCAGATGAAGGAAAAAATATAGGTTTCAAACTGAGTTACTAAAAACCCAAGACTTATTTTGAGAAAGGAACAACACGGTGCCGCATTAAAGCTCGTGAGCGTTTCACTCATCATTTTCAATGACCTGAAGAAACTGATCAGAAAAGCTAGCCTCTGGATTTTAGCCCTCAACTTCTCCCTGAGAAGTAACTTCCTCGTCCCCAAGAAGCAGTGAGGATTGCTTTGTGAAGCAAGGTTTGGAGACGGTGAAGGCAAGATCTGGAGACAAACCCTAAGTAGAAATATTATAGGAAGTAAATTTACTATGATTGATAAAATGGATTACTAGCCAAGGAAAGGGGAAAGCGATACACCTCAGCTAGAATCCCGCCCTTGAGTGGATCTCCTAATAATCTGAAGTGCTGAGCCCCCAGATGAGATTTTGTCCTTGAATTAATCTCTGAGAACTTCCCCTGAAGGAGTGGCTTTACCTCTGTTATGACAATGTTCAACCCCACCTATGTGTACCCCACTCTTCATGATTTCTATATAACTATGCTGTAAAGGGAGAGAGTAGACGAGGACTAATTCAGACTCTGGGGCTATGACTACTACTACACGGGGACTTGTCGAGGACTATGAAGAGGACCAGAATGATGGAACTATGATGACTGGGACTATGCCCAAAACTATGACGAAGATTGTGCTGAAAGGGGAGAGATCGAGGGGCTGGAGTGATAGCACAGCGGGTAGGGCGTTTGCCTTGCATGCGGCTGACCTGGGTTTGATTCCCAGCATCTCATATGGTCCCCTGAGCACCACCAGGAGTAATTCCTGAGTGCATAAGCCAGGAGTAACCCCTGTGGATTGCCAGGTGTGACCCAAAAACAAACAAAAAAAACAGTGGGGGGAGAGATCAAATTATGCTGGATAGGAGGGAGAAATAAGCTCACTCCCAACCAGTCTGGGACCCAGTTTCTCCCTTCTCCTGGTCCTTTGTCCATCTGTCGCTGTGGGCTGGTCAGGGCAACTCGACCGAACGCTCGAGTCCCACTTCTCCACCGTGCTTCTTCTTGGGAACTCACACTGTCCTGATTGCTGGTGGTTATTTTTGATAATATTTGCCCCCATATTTCTTCCCTCTGTTGTTGTAATCAGTGAGGAGGTTGCACACATGGCTGGTTATTATGGTCTTGCTAGGGTGCTCGCTGAGGGAGGCACATCTGGTTGCTGTGCTCACACCCTCTACCTCAGTGCTCATGGTGGATCACGTTCTTTACTTACGGTGCTCATGTTCCTTTTGGATGTAGTGCTCATGTGATTGTGTGGAGTCTCCCTGCTGGCCACAGCATTCACACATCTTCTAAGTTGTGGTGTTACTGGTTTGCCCCTTTCTTGTTGCTATTTTTGGGCCACACGCGGCAGTGCTCAGAGCTTACTCCTGGCTCTGGGCTCACTCCGGTGAAATGAGGGGACCATATGGAGTGCCAGTGATCACTGCATGCACAGCAAATGTGCTATCGCTCTGGCCCCTGCTTTGCACCATTAGATACTGTCTTATGGCTATGGGATATTGCTCGTGGTTCTGGGGCTTACGGACACAGACTACTGCTCTCACTTGCAAGGCAGGTGGCTTAGTCACTGAGCCCCATCTTTCCATTAACACCATCAGCACAAGCATTAATACAAACAACACAAGCAGCTCCTCATGTCTCAGCTGCTGTTCTCAGGGACGCTCCCTTCTTGGGTTCTCCAGCAGCGGTAGATGTTACAGTCAATGACTATTCCTGGTTTTGTTCTCAGGAGTGACCTATGGCAGTGCTTGGGGGACCATATGTGGTTCCAGTGATATAAATGTGGCCAACTTCATGCAAGACAACTTATAATTTAATTCTCTAGTCCTTCCTTCCTTCCTTCCTTCCTTCCTTCCTTCCTTCCTTCCTTCCTTCCTTCCTTCCTTCCTTCCTTCCTTCCTTCCTTCCTTCCTTCCTTCCTTCCTTCCTTCCTCCCTCCCTCCCTCCCTCCTTCTTTCCTTCCTTCCTTCCTTCCTTCCTTCCTTCCTTCCTTCCTTCCTTCCTTCCTTCCTTCCTTCCTTCCTTTTATCTTTCCTTCTTTTTCTTTATTTTTTGGGCCATTCCACACCGTGCTCAGGATTCACGTATGGCTCTGCACTCAGGGGTCACTCCTAGTAGGCTTGGGGACCATGTGTGATGCCTAATTTAAGGGTCAGCCTCATGCAAGGCAAGTGCCCTACTGTCGTACTATCACTCTGGACCCCCGTCTCCTTATTCTTAAATAATATGTGCAAGTGCCAGCCAGATATTGAGAATTTTGTACTCTTTTGCCTCTTACCTCTGCCCTAGTTATGGCACTTCATGTCCTCTGTCACCATTCCCCTGTACAGCCTCTCCTCTCTCTCTATGTCCCCAGCCCCAGAAGATGAGAATTTTTTTAGTGAAAGGGAGTGGGGTAGTATCCCAAAGAGAGCCCTGAGACTTAGAAGGAAAGGACTCTGGCTGGAGACTGCTACAGGTACTAAGGTTCCTTCCTGCTTTAAGCCAACCCCAGTTTGATTCCCAGCATCACATACTCCCTTGAGCTGGGCCAGGAGTGATTCCTGATAATGGAGTCAGGAATAAGCTTTGAGAACCATGTTTGTTGTTGGCTCCCCAATAAACAAACAGCAAATAAAAGAATTCACTTGATTATGGTAATAACTGATTAGAATAGTTGATTCCAGACAGATTAAGTATTAAAATTTAGGTGTTTTTTTTTTAATTATCTACAGCTGAAGAGAAGAACATGGATGTTTTCTTTATTTTATTTTATTGTTTTTTGGTGTGGCCCCCAAACCCAAACCCAAACCGAATGAAGCCCTCAAAAGATAGAGAAGTCATGGGGTGGGGGTGGGGTGCGGGGATGGTCCAGTGACTGAAGGCCCCTGCTTTGGATATTGTTTTGTGTGCCATATTGGGCACTATACCCAGGGTCTCACAAGTGCTCTCCACTGAACTGCGTTCCTGAGCCCTGAAATAGTTGTTCTTTGTTCCTTTTAGGAACTTGGGAGGGTCAAGTTAGTTCACACACTTACTAACACTCATTATATTATTGTTGCTACTACTATTGTTACAGTGACAGTGACTACTATTATTATTATTATTATTACTTTTTTGGTTTTTGGGTCACACCCGGCGATGCACAGGGGTGACTCCTGGCTCTTCACTCAGGAATTACCCTTGGCGGTGCTCAGGGGACCATATGGGATGCTGGGATTAGAACCCGGGTTGGCTGTGTGCAAGGCAAACGCCCTACCCGCTGTGCTATTGCTCCAGCCCCAGCACATCTTGAATTTTTTGCATCTCTCTCTCTCCATTCCTTCCTTCCTCTCTATTTCTTTCTTTCTTTTTTTCAAAGACCACCCTTGGGTGGTCTCAGGGACCATATGGGATCCCAGGAATCAAACCTGGATCAGCTGCGTGAAAGGCAAACGCCTTATCAGCTGTATTATAGCTCTGGTCACATATCTCTGTTTTTCTAAGAATATAAAAAATGTCTAATGGAGGCTGGAGAGATAATACAGGGATTAGCACCACCTAGAGCAATCTTGGAGCACAGAGCTGAGAGCTGTCCCAGGACTGCCATGTGTGGCTCAACCACCCCCTTCCCCTATACCCCTTCCCCTCACCTATACACACACATCATACACAGAACAAAACTCTTCTGGAATCCAGGACATCACACATGCCAGACAAGTGCTCTACCACTGAGCTCTTCACACCTGCCAAGAAATCGTTTCTTAATAAATACATCATTCTGGGGGCCAGAGCGATAGCACAGTGGGTAGGGCGTTTGCCTTGCACACGGCCGACCCGGGTTCGATTCTCAGCATCCCATATGGTCCCCCAAGCACCGCCAGGAGTAATTCCTGAGTGCAGAGCCAGGAGTAACCCCTGAGCATCACTGGGTGTGACGCAAAAAATAAATAAATAAATTAAAAATAAATAAATACATCATTCTGTAATTGCTTTTCCATAAACGTCATATGTTTACAAAATAATAAAAACACACAGGAGATATAGTATAGCTAGTAAGGCATTTGCTTTGCATGTTGCTGATCTGGGTTCAATCCCTGGCACCCCATATGGCCCTCCCCAATCCTGGTGGTCTGGGATTGACCCGAGTGCAGAGCCAAGAGTTAGCCCTGAGCATCATGGTGTGTACTCTCCCCCCAAAAACCACCATAAAACGTGGTAGTATAAGTACTTTATTGTTTTCATCTTTGAATACTATCTGTGATAGGAACATGATACAATTTGTCTCTTCCTCTTCACAGACCTTTGAGTTGGCGCTATCACATTCTATCACAGAACATTCTGGAACATTTCTCCTTGCTCCTTTGTGTACATTGCCCTAGGATATGTATACAGTAGTAAAATGATATGCATCTTTCCCAAATGTTCTTAGGAGTGACTGCAGTAACTCATAACCCTCATTCGCTCCCCAGCCCTCCCACACACTCAAAACTTCTGTGACATTAGGCAGCTCCCACCTTGTCTCTGCTGCTCCAGCTGCTCTGTCTTTATCTCCGTTGTAGCTCATTTTGCTCTCAGTGTTGGTGTGTTTCTTGTGCTCATTGTGTGTAACAAAACCAACAAGTAAAAGATTCAGCAGCAGGGCTGGAGCAATAGCACAGTGGGTAGGGTGTTTGCCTTACACGCGGCTGACCTGGGTTCAATTCCCAGCATCCCATATGGTCCCCTGAGCACCGCCAGGGGTAATTCCTGAGTGCAGAGCCAGGAGTAACCCCTGTGCATCATCAGGTGTGACCCAAAAAGCAAAAAAAAAAAAAAAAAAAAAAAAAAAATCAGCAGCTCTGATCTGATGGAGAGAAGCATGTCAAACTGGCTCTGACTAGGATGCTTTGGATGTCATCAGCAGACAGAATTGGAGTCCTTTAAATGGTCCAGCTGGGCATTCTAAATACATTAATTTTTTCACTGTTGGGCAAAAAAAGTTGGTAATGGGCTAGAGCAATAGTATAGCAGGTAGGGTGCATGAGGTTTACCCAAGTTCCATCTTTAGCACCCCCAGCACCCCAGCACTCTTTAGCACCGCCAGGAGTGATCCCTGAGCACAGATCCAGGAGTAATCCTTAAGCACCTCCCAGTGTGGCCAAAACTCCAATCTCTGCCAAAAACAGTTGGTTCCTGAGATGCTTTTACTGCCTTTTTAACTGTTACTCCTGGCTCTGCAGTCAGGAATCAGTCCTGGAGAACACAGGAAGACATATGGGGTCCTGGCTAGGGAGTCAAATAATAGCATATTCCTATCACAGATAATTTTCAAGGTAAGGCAAGTGCCCAACCTACAGCACCATTGCGACAGCACCAACGACCAGTTTCTTTATCTGGTCACTTGTTTTTGGACACTTGGGTCATTTCAATATTATTAGCTATTGTGAATAGTGTAATACAGGAGCACAAAAGTTTTTTTCTGAGGTTTTAGGTTCTCTGGGTAGCTGGCCCAGAAGTGGAATTGTTGGGTTATATGGAAGTCTTTAATATTTTTTGTTTGTCTTTTTCATTTTTTTGTCCACCCCCAGTAGTGCTCAGGGCTTACTCCTGACTGCATGAAAGGATCACTCAAGGCAAATTTGGGGTACCATATGAGGTGCTGAGAGTGTTCTATACTCTGTACTATCAATCCAGGCCTTGAAATTTTCCATCCTAAAAAAGTAAAATCATTGGGGCTGGAGCAATAGCACAGCGGGGAGGGCGTTTGCCTTGCACACGGCCGACCTGGGTTCGATTCCCAGCATCCCATATGGTCCTCTGAGCACCGCCAGGGGTGATTCCTGAGTGCAGAGCCAGGAGTAACTCTTATGCATTGCCGGGTGTGACCCAAAAAAGCAAAAAAAAAAAAAAAGTAAAATCATCGCACGAGTAGTTAACAAAAGCAATTTGTTTGTTGTTTTTCGAAATGAAATCCGTTAAATAGGAACCAAATAGGAGACTGTTTTCCTAGTGGTGAGACTAGGAAATCTAGTGGTGAGACAATCTCAGAGCGCCCTCCTGTGTCCAAATGTAGTAACTTCTCAAAAATTTGGTGTTCTCATGTAAATTTGCTGCTGCTTGCTAGACCCTTTGAGCCTATGTTTGGATGAGGAATAGGCTCAGAGCTCAGGTCCCAGGGCAGAAAGAGAATCAGCAGTTTTTGACTCACAACAGTGGGCTGTGAGGAAACCCAGCGGGGCAGCTGTCTCACACTGTGAGAGAAAAGAATGAAGAGACTCAGGTGAGTCACAGAAATGGTGACATCCTGAGCAAGCTCCCAGCATCCCTCTCAAAGAACCCCCAAACCCAGTCCAGTCCCCTCTGCCCAATCCTGCCCACTCCAGCCTCCAGAGTCTCACCTCTAGGGTTCGAGAGAGACTCATCAGAGCCCTGGGAACTGTCGCTGTCTGTGGAGGAACAAACAGGCCAAGGTCAGAGCCCCCAGGGGTGGGACTAGAGGAGGAACTAGGGGTGCGGGAGCCTCCCCGTGGGCACTGGTCTCTGTCCCCAGGATTCCAGGGCCCCAGCCCTGCCTACACTTACTTGCAGCCTGAGTGTACTGTCCTCCTTTCCCACCTGCGGGAAGGAAACAGCCCAGGGAAGGTCGGGGAGAGCACTGGGTCCTGAGGCCACAGAGCAACTCTCTAGGCCCGGATTCTGGGGAAATGTCTGAACTCTGAAGATTAAGGGCCAGACCAGGAAATACACAGGAAGGAGATGCTCCAGGACTGACCAGCCTCCTCCTGGCGGTCTGTGCTCAGCAGGGACAGAACCAGGTTCATCCCCAGCTTGTGGAGGTGAAAGTGTCTTTCATGAGAAACCCTGAGAGCGGCACACACAGGGGGAGTGTGAGCAACAGCACAGGGGCGGGTGGTGCTCCCGCTAATGAGGTAGGAGAGCTAATACAGGGGAAGACCCCCAGAGTGGGACAAGACTCAAGACTTGCCATGTTGGACAGATTCCCGCCCCCCACCTGCATCTTACCTGAGCGCTTCCTCCTGCTGATCACAGCTGCCACCACAGCTCCAGTGACCACAGCCCCGAGGAGAGCCAGGCCGACAATGATGCCCACAGTGAGGATGGTGGGCTGAGAAGGGGGCTCTGGGAAGGGAGGAAGGAGAGGGTCTGACCCCAGCCCCAGCCTGACCCTCCACAGTTACCCAGAGGGGCCAACCTTGATTCCCTGAGAACAGGCTCTGTGCCCCGTCCCCCTCCTCACCCCATCTCAGGGTGAGAGTCTCCGGCAGCCCCTGGTGCTGCACACGGCACGTGTATCTCTGCTCCTCTCCAGAAGGCACCAGCACAGCCGCCCACTTCTGGAAGGTTCCATCCCCTGAAGGCCTGGTCTCCACCAGCTCTGTGTGCTGGGTCAGGTCCTCCCCATCACGCTGCCAGGTCAGGGTGATCTCGGCAGGGTAGAAGCCCAGGGCCCAGCACCTCAGGGTGACCTCCCGGTCAGAGAAGGGATGGTGGGTGATGTGGCTTCTGGGGGCTTCTGAGGAGCAACAATGAGAAAATTCACACTTTGGGTCACTTCCACAATGAGGTTGAACAGGATAATTGGTTTGGAATAGGAGGTAAGAATCCAGACACAAGCTTGGCTGAAGAAACTGGATAAAATCCTATTCCTTGGAAAGTTCTAGAACAGGATTTGGGTAGGAGGTTCAGGTCTCTCATGAAACACTGACACTAGTCCTGCCCTGGGTGGAGGGTGAGTGACTGAGAGAAGCAGGAGTCAGAGTTGAGATCTGAGAAAGCTCACAGATGGCTGCCGGGTTCCAGGGGCCCCACATTCGTTATTTCAGAGAAGGTCGACCCTCACCCAGGAATGTTCGGCTCCTTCAAGGTCTTGTGGACACAGGGAGGGCCAGAGGGGAGGGCGAGTCTCTCTGGTACAGAACATGAAAACCAGGTGGGTCCATCCCTCTCCTGATTGAAGAAGGGCGCTGTTCTGACACTGAACCCCACTATATTCCCTCTCTTGGGGAGTTGGCCCGCCCAGGGAAGGTCAGGGGTCCTCACCACCCTGGACCCGGTACCTGCGCGCAGCAGTGTGTCCTTCCCATTCTCCAGGTGTCTGAGGAGCCAAGGCACGCAGATGTTCTCCAGGTAGTTCCTGTAGTACTCAGCCGCACCCCCCTGCTCCCACTTGCGCTGGGTTCTCCAATCCTGCGCCACCGTCCAGGAGCTCAGGTTCTCGTTCAGGGCGAGGTAGTCGGCGCCGTCGTAGGCGGATTGCCAGTACCCGCGCAGGAGGCGCCCGTCGGACCCCACGTCGCAGCCGGACATCCTCTGGAGGGTGTGAGAGTCTGACCCGCCCGCACAGATTAACCCCGAACCGAAAACGAAATCGGAGGCCGGTCCCCGCATATCCTCCCAGTCAATGGTTCGGCCTTGGTCCCTCGCTTCAGGGACGCTCGGACCCGCCTGGGGGCGACCCGGCCCGTCCCCCGTGTTGGCTCGTCCCTGCCCGGCCGCGCTCACCCGCCTCGCTCTGGTTGTAGTAGTCGCGCAGGTTGCTCAGGTTCACTCGGAAACCCCGTGCGGCGTCCTTGAAGTTCCGCGCCTCCTGCTCCCAGTACTCGGGTCCCTCCTGCTCCACCCACGGCGCCCGCGGCTCCATCCTCTGACTCGCCGAGTCGCTGTCGAAGCCCACGAACTGCGTGTCGTCCACGTAGCCGACGGCGATGAAGCGGGGCTCCCCGCCGGGCCGGGACACGGCGGTGTAGAAATACCGCAGGGAGTGGGGGCCTGGGGGAGGGGAAGGGGTGAGACCCCGCCAGACCCGCCGCCCCGCGCGCTCCGGGGCCAGGGTAAGGGAAAGGGAGGGGGCTCGGGAGACGGGAAAGGGGGTTGCAACAGACAAGGGTGAGACTTAGGGGCACGGGAGGAGTTGAAGATTGGAGGGATAAGCCGGTGCTGGCTGTGCCCGGCAGCCTCTCCCCCTGGCAGTCTTGCCCAACCTGCACAAACCCGGCCAGACTTTGGGGGGGGGGGAGTGACGGGCAGTAAGCGGGTCTAGGCCGGCGCCCAGGGCCCTGGGGTGCTGTTGGCTGAGTCCGAGGAGCTGCGACCAGGTCCCCAGAAGTGCTGGTCTGGAGTCCAGGGCCAGAGTGGGAGGGTCCCCCAGAGATCAGCCTGTGCCCCCCCAGGCTGGGGCCCCGCGGTGGTCAGAGGCGGAGGGGAAGGCGTGGGCGTGTAAGAAGCTGCAGAGGAAAAGGAGAGGACGGCAAAGCCGGTGGGAAGAGGGAGAAGGAGAGAAGGAGAAAGGGGAAGAGGAGAGGGAGGGGAAAGAGGAGGGGAGAGCGGCAGGAG
This sequence comes from Sorex araneus, assembly GCF_027595985.1. Classification (NCBI taxonomy): domain Eukaryota; kingdom Metazoa; phylum Chordata; class Mammalia; order Eulipotyphla; family Soricidae; genus Sorex; species Sorex araneus. The sequence goes on along the minus strand of NC_073303.1, from coordinate 32,758,254 downwards.
GGGGAAGAGGAGGGAGGGAGGGGGAGGCGCCCGCCGCCCCTCACCGTGTCCCGAGGGCCCCTCTCTGGACTGGGCTGCGGGCGGGCGGGGTCTCACCTTCTTGTTGATCTAAGTGCGGGACATCCGGGCAGGAACCGAGAAACTCTGTTTAAAGCCCTGATCGTCAATGCCTCGCAATCCCCACCCTTCCCCCAGCAACGAACTCCCCTCCCGATCCCGCACTTACCCGCCAGGACCCCCGAGAGCAGCAGCAGGAGGGGTCCTGGCTCCCACATGGTCAAAGAATCCCGTGGGCTCTCAAGTTCGTGCTAGCTAGCCAGTCAGTTATAACTGGAAGCTCATTGGCTGATCTCTGAAGCGACGCCCAATGGAAGTGAGGACTGGCCAAGCCTCACGGTATCTGGGCAGAAGACGCTGACGTAGATTCTGGCCGGCGGGCGTGATACTCTCGGTAGCTTGCCGGTCGGAGGAATCGAACTCGAGTCGGTCGAACTCGGGTCGGCCGCGTGAAAGGCGAAAGCCTAACTGCTGTGCTATCGCTACAGCCCTGCAGAGAGATGTAAGGAAGAAACTGGACCAGGAATACCCAGGCCTGATCTCTTGCCCCCAACACCACCCTGGGGACACTGGGAGCCACATTTGGGACCTGGAACTTCGCCCTCTCACCCGGTCCCTGACTTGATCTTTGACACACTGTCTCTCCGTGTCTAGGCTGAGAACTGACAGCAATTTTCCACGGTTTCATTTCAGTATCTCCCTATAATCTGAGGACCCCACAGATGCTTCTGTGCACTCAGGTTATGCCTATCAGGGGTGTTTGCCCTGCGAGGAATCTGAGTTAAAGCCCCTTTATTGTTGGTGGTGATGGTTTTTGTTTTGTTTTTGGCTTTTGGCAAGACCAGGCAGTACTCAGGACTAACTCCTGGCTCTGTGCTCAGGGATCACTCCTGGCAGGTTCATGGGACCGACCATATGTGGTGCCCTGGATCAAACCCGTGTTGGCTACATGCAAGGCAAGCACCTTACCTTCTGTAATATCTCTTCTGCAGAGTTAAAGCCTGAAAATGACTTCAACTGGAATAATCACTGTATCAGTCATCCCGTTGCTCATCGATCTGCTCGAATGGGCACCAGTAACATCTCCATTGTGGGACTTGTTGCTACTGTTTTTGGCATATCGAATACGTCACGGGTAGCTTGCCAGGCTCTGCTGTGCAGGCGAGTTACTCTCGGTAGCTTGCTGTCACATATTCTTTACAATAACAGGGTTCAGAACAAAACCGCTATTTTCATTAGGTTAAAGGAGATGATGCAATCAGTGTGGACTATTTTGAATTTAAAATTCAGGCATTGGTTCAGCTCAAGTTGTCAGTGTAGAGCAGGTAAAGGGGGATTCAACAAATTAATGCTAATAGGAAGTCTTTTTGGGGGGTAAGGGGTCACACCCAATGATGCTCACTGTACTCAGGAATTAGTCCTGACAGCGCTCAGGGGAACATATGGGATGCAGGCAATAGAACTTGTTTCTGGCAAGGTGCAAGACAAGCAACTTACCTGCTATACTATCTCACCAGCCCCTAGAAGGTCTTTTGAAGAAAAACCGTATTAGATTTTTGCCAGGGAGCAGCCCCAGTTGAGCAGGCCTGAACCAGGGAAGCCAGGAGGACTAAGAAAGAGGCAGAAATAGGCCTGAAAAACATGCGGTGAGGGACTCACATCCTGTGGACTGAGCCCTGACTGTTCTCCATGAATCATCATATTTATTACTTAGAATCCATAATCATCAGAACAACATTCTTTGGGCAAATACCTAACTACCTTAATCTTAATCTTAATCTTTTTTTTTTGTTTTGTTTTTGGGTCACACCTGGCGATGCACAGGGGTTACTCCTGGCTCTGCACTCAGGAATTACTCGTGGCGGTGCTCAGGGGACCATATGGGATGCTGGGATTTGAACTCGGGTTGGCCGGTGCAAGGCAAATGCCCTACCCGCTATGCTATCACTCCAGCCCCCTTAATCTTAATCTTAATTGTTATCCTGAATAGGACTGGAAGAACACTAGACGAAGGACAACAATGCGAGCAAGCCAGGTTCCAAAAAGGATTCAGCACGATCGACCATATCCACATGGTGACCAAGCTCCTTGAAGTTTCTCGAGAGTTCAAGATGCTGCTCTGTCTAATGTTCATCGATTTAAAGAAGACCTTTGATTCTGTTGAGACTGAAGCAGTGATCGAAGTCCTAGCCAAACAGGACATTCAAACTCAGTACATCAGGATCCTCTGTGAGCTGTATTACGATTCACCACCAGGATCTCACCATTCTACAAGGAAGTGATCACCAACGTAAAGAGAGGGGTTTGAAAAGGCGATACCATTTCATCGGAACTCTTCAGTGCCACCCTCAAGAACATCATGTGACATCTGGAATGGGAAGGAATGGGAGTGAATATAGACGTTGGCAACTACATCACCTCCTCTTCGCTGATGACATCATTCTAACACCAAACATCAGCCAAGTGGCACGAATGCTGGCTGACTTTGACCGTGAGTATGGACAGGTTGGACTGCAGCTGAATGTCATGAAGACAATGTTTATGAGAAACGGTCTAGTTCCTGACATTCCATTTGCTCTCAATGGAACAAACATCTCAGAATGCAGCAGTTATGTGTACCTAGTGGAGAACTCAACTTGACGAATGACCTGGCACCTGAGCTGCATAGGAGGATGAGAGTGGCATGGAATGCCTTCAAGAGCGTTGAAGAAGTTGTTAAGAGGACGAAGAACCTCAGCTCTGGCACATCTTTTCAACTCCACAGTTCTTCCTGTACTAACATACGCCTCAGAGACCTGGGCCCTACAAAAACAGGATAAGAACGCTAGTCAGGTGTCCTAAAGAAGAATAGAAAGAGCTATGCTTGGAATATCACATTTCACTCAAGTGAGAGGAAGAATCCGGAGTTCTGACCTCCATCGATGATCAAGAATCAGGGACACTATCTCATTTGCCAAGGCATCAAAAATCAGATGGGCTGGACATGTAATGTGATTTAGAGTCAATTGCTAGACTAGAGCTGTTACCTACTGAATACCACGGGACGTCAAAAGAATGTCTGGCTGCCCACCTACAAGATGGCCAGACTTTGTCAAAATCCTGAATGAACAGTTTGAGGCTTTTCATATTCCTGGAGTGAGCAGATGCCATTGGGCTACACTAGCACGTGACAGGGACCAATGGCGATGTTACTGACACCTGCTCAAGCAAATAGATGAGCAATAGGATGACAAGTGATACAACCGATACCTTAGTCTATCCAAGATAGACTTTTACACATCCAAGGGCCTTGATTCGTGGGGAAAAATATCTTTGTAATGGGCTTTCTCAAGGGCAGATTTTTTCAGGAGAGGAAGCAGAGATAGAGCAGATACAGGAAGCCCCCCTCCCTACCCGGGCAATATTCCACCTCTAGTTCCAGCATTCTGGGTTGAAAGGTTCCATAAAGGACCTACCTTGTCCATCTTTTTAATTTATTTATCTAGTCCACAACAGTTGTTTTTTGTTTTGTTTTATCATAGAAATGGCTCAGTTCTTCAAGAAGTCTTGATAAGACCGCCAAGCTGCTAAATCTTCCATGTAGACCAGTCAGGTTGAGCTCTGGGCGCTCCTGGAATGGGGTTGGGCAGATTCCCTGAACACCCCAGCCACCCTCCCCTGCCCAGGGCCAACAGTGCCCACCCACACCCAAAGTTTCAGGCATAGAAACGGCCCAGCTCCACACCTGAACCTCATCAAGCTGCCAAGCCACCAAATGCTTCCAGCTTCTGGAGCGACACCACATTCCATAGTAGTTTGAGCCACCTGACCCCAGCCCAGTAGGAAAACAGCAGATTTCATATAATCTTGTGTAGGATATTGCAAATCACAGTGTCCAAAAGGAGAGAGAGAGTGTGTGTGAGAGAGAAGTAAAGCACTGGCCATAGAGGCAGCTTTGTAAAGGTCTATCTCACAGTGATTCAATAAAAACATTAAACAAATTGTGTCGAAGGCCACCAAGCTCAATGAGCAAAAATAGTAACACAGAAGGCTCAGAGGCACAAAACATCCAGTAAACACTCAGACACTCAGCTTTAGTGACACCATTGTGAGATAGAACAATGATCACAGATTGACTTCTATTGATCTATTTCCCAATACTTTCTTCTTGTAACAAGCAATATAGAGTAAATTATTTTGTGCCCACTAGGGTTTCAGGGTTGTGGGTGGGAAGGAAATGCCAGTGTGTGCAACCAAAATAATGAGCAGCGCAGCCAAATGGGCCAACACCACATTTGGCTGTGCTGTGCAACCTTATTTGGTTGACCAGTGCAACCTCAGAGCAAAAGCGTGTGTGGGACCTCAGAGAGCAAGTTCACTTGTGCGATCTCAGAGAGCTAGAACTCAAGTGCTACCTCATTCATCCCAGCAAGAACTCTCACTACAAGGGAATTATTTAATGCTGGAATAATTTTATGTTCTAGCATGTGTTGTAACAGGCATGTGTTGAACTAAATTTCTTTGTACCTGCTTATGGGGCAGGCTGAGGGACTGGGTGGGAAACTGGGGACTTTGTGAAGAAAAGGTCATACTGGTGGTGGAATTGGCTTTGGAACATGGACTTCCTGAAACAACTGTGTAACAAACAGTTATGATCTGACAAATATTTTATAAGTGTCATAAAATTTAAAGTATTTAAAGTTATGTTTAAAAACTGGTCACATATGGAAGAATTAAAAATATTCTTTTTTTTTCTTTTTTTTTTTTTTTTTGATTTTTGGGTCACACCCGGCGATGCACAGGGGTTACTCCTGGCTCTGCACTCAGGAATCACCCCTGGCGGTGCTCAGGGGACCATATGGGATGCTGGGATTAGAACTCGGGTCGGCCGCGTGCAAGGCAAACGCCCTACCTGCTGTGCTATCGCTCCAGCCCCTAAAAATATTCTTAAGGCCAGGGCCAGAGTGCAGCAGGTCGGGTGTTTACCTGACATACAGCTGACTGGGGTTCAATCCTTGGCACCACATATGGTTCCCTGAGTCCCCCAGGAGTAAGCTCTGAGCACTGCCAGGTGAGACCCAAAAATAAACAAACAAAATTGAAATTTTCATACAACCTGAAGAACAGTTCTTAGTGTGAACATTACAGAGGGATTCATTCTAAAGGAACAGTGTGGGAAGGAGAACAAGGAGCATAGGTACTCTTTGGGAGAGGGTTAGGTGAATGAGGAGAATTAATGTTAATAACATAAGTAGCATAAGGAGGTGGTGGGTGGTATTAGGCACTTTGGTGGTGGTGAGATGCAGAAACTATATTAACACTGTACATGTCACCTTAATTACAACAATATATATATATTTATGTACAAAATAAAACACGTCTTGAAATAGAGAAATTGAGGAACATGTGTCATCGGGGGTGAGGGTGACCATCATCACTGATGACCAAATGGCTCCTGCACTCCCTGAAGTGCTGTTGAGAATGACACTGTGTCTGTGGGCTTCTGACACCCTTAGCGTTGGCCACCACACCCAAACTGAGGGGTTCTCCAGTGTATGGCAGAGCAGCCTCCTTACAATGCCACGTCATCCAAGTCTCAGCCAGAGGAAACTTTGGGAGACATGACTGGGATTTCACTTGGGGTGAATGATCCTGGGTTGGGATCCTAGGAGAGAAAAGAAATCAGTAACATAGAAATATAGTGTAGAACACCTAATCAGAGAGAGAGAACAAAAGGGAATTCCCTGCCATAGTGGCAGGGTGGGGTGGGAGGAGACGGGTCTGGGGAGGGGGGGAGGGATGTTGGGTTTACGGGTGGTGGAGAATGGGCACTGGTGAAGGGATGGGTTATTGAACTTTGTATGGGGGAAGCATGAGCATAAAGATGTATGGATCTGTAACTGTACCCTCACGATGACTCTCTAATTAAAAATAAACTAATAAAAAAATAAATGTTAAAAATGTTAAAAAAAATTATTTTATTAAATCACCGTGTGGAAGATTAAAAAAAAATAAAGATGCAGAGAGTGGAAATTAAAAAAAAAAAAGAAATATAGTGTAGAGATTTGTGATACTGTCCTGACATGGACTTATCAGCTGTAGAAATGTGGTAGTGATAAAAGATGAACAATTTTCCTAAGAAAAGGGACAGGGTGTGGAAGGAATGTTACCTTGTAGTTTCTAGGTTTGGCACTCGAGAAAGAGGTTTTGGAGCCATGATGGAACCTCAGACACAGCACAAGGCCCCAGAGGTTTCCCTTCTGCAACTCTCCATCCGGCTCCAGATCCTGACCCTAGGACAGCTCTGAAGGCACCTTCATCCCACCGATGTCCTCCTCCAGGTCAGCATTTCAGCCTGAGTCAGACCACAGCCCCACCCCTGCAAAGTAGGAGCCAGCAGAACAGCACCGCCCCCGTGTGGCCGTAGTGCAGAAAGACAACTCAGTCGGAATTGTGCTTCCTAGCACGGAGCTCTCCATGAGCTCCTAGCTGTGCACACTAGGGGGCGCCCTGTGGTGTATGCGGGAACTTGCTGCTATGTCTTTGGTTTTTAATCTTTGGAGATGTAGTCATGGGTCTCTGAAGCAAGGCTAGTAATAGAGTTTACAGAGTGGGCTGGAGTTGGTTTGTGGGGGTGACTGCCAGTGCTTCCATGTGTATTGGAAAGTGGGGGAAGGCAGCACAAACCAACTCCGTGAAAACCTGGAGATTTCAGTCACAAAACCCGCATACCCGAATTTTCAGCAGATTTTATATCTTGGTGAGGTCTGTCCTAAGACAGTGGAGTCAGGCTGGGAATATGGCAGCGATTTTGGATTGTGGAAGCAAGTGGCTGCTGGGGGCTCTGCTTGGACAGGCACAGGCCAACCTGCCCCGTCCGATCTACCCCAGTCTGTTCAGCCATGTGCAGGTCTGAGATTAACTGTGGCTTTTGGTCTCTTCTGAGATTTATTTCTGGGTCTCTGAGATAAGGCCAATAAATGAGCTTATATAGCTGAGTCACAGGTGGTTTTGGGCATGGCTCCCACATACCGTAACTTTTTGCTGTTTAATTTTTTGGTAAACTTGGTCCCAAGTTGTTGGGGTCCAGCCAAAGGCACAGCGGCAATTTTAGGGTTTCAGGAAGCCTGAAGACACCAGGCTGCTGATGCACTTGCTCCACAGGTATAGGTTGACCTGATGGCGGCATCATATCCTCCAGGAGAAAAGATATTAAGGATTTTTTCCCCATATAGAATAAGATAGAACAACGATCACAGATAGACTTCTATTGATTTATTTCCCAATACTTTCTGACTGTAATGAGCAATCTAAGGTAAATTATTTTGTGCCCATTAGGGGGTCAGGCTTGTGGGTGGGAGGAAATTCCAGTGTGTGCAACCAAAATAATGAGCAGTGCAGTCAAGAGTGCTGATACCACAGCTGACATGTGAAACCTCAGAGTCAGAGCGTGTGTGCGACCTCAGAGAGCCAGTTCACCTGTGGGACCTCAGAGAGCCAGTCCACCTGTGGGACCTCAGAGAGCCAGGCCACCTGTGGGACCTCAGAGAACTGGTCAGCCTGTGCGACCTCAGAGAGTCAATTCACCTGTATCACCTCAGAAAACCAATCCTCTTGTGCGACCTCAGAGAGCCAGTCCACTGTGAGACCTCAGAGAGCTAGAACTCAAGTGCCACCTCGTTCATCCCTGCAAGAACTGCCACTACAAGGGAATTATTTAATGCTGAAATAATTTTATGTTCCAGCATGTATTGCAACAAGCATGTGTTGAACTAAATTTCTTTGTGCCTGCTAAGGGGGCAGGCTGAGGGGCTGGGTGGGAAACTGGGGTCTTTGGTGAAGGGAAGGTCACATGGTGGTGGAATTGGCTTTGGAACATGGACTTCCTGAAACAACTGTAAAACAAACAACTTTGTAAACCATGGTGTTTGCAGAGTCTCCCCTCAAAAAAAGTGCTTTGGGGGTTAAGGGGCACATGCAGCTGTGTGGCACACACAGGCCTCAGCGCACCACAGCTGTGGCACTGGAGAACCTGGAGCTCGCTCAGAGGCCTTCTGAGCACTGTTTGGAAGTCCCCACCTCAAAATAGGAAGGAAAAAGGACAAAACTAATTCAGAACATAAACAGTGTTGTGGAAGAATGAATCCTTTGCATTGTATGTATCTGAAGTATATTCTCTGTCTCATCAGAAGCTAGCTGGATTTTCATATTTTCTCCTGCCTTTAATTTGTTGTTTTATGTGACATATATGGAAATAATAAGCTTTATTCAAATATGTAGGGCTGATATTTTTAACAATTGTGTCAGTTAATTATGAGCAGAATTATGAGGGTAAAATTTGTTGTTTCAAGAAATGAGGATACATGAATATTGGGAGCCAAAGCCTTATAGATGTATTAGGATTCTGAAATCACATGTTTAATATCCATTTGGTAAAAATAAAATATCAATTTGGCAGGTGACATATGGACTCAAATCTGTTGTGTTAACGAGGATCATAAGTGGATGTGGTCAGCGGGAATTCAGCCTTCCATGGGTGAGTCCGGGGCTCCCTTTGGGTACCTAGTGTAGGAGACATGAGACAGCAGATGGGATAGGTCATGAGGCTGACTGTGGGGTAAATTGGAAGCGTTTGTTTTGATTTATTTAGTATCTCTTTAAGGGTCCAATCCTGTTCAAAGCTGAGGGGACCTTGGACAGGGCAGGACCACTGGTGTCCTGCCCCTCCCTGGGGGGAAAGAGCATCCAGGTCCTGATGAGAGAGTGGGGAGATGATGGAGCTGTTCTCTCCTCAGACTCTGTTTATACGGGGTGAAAGTGATATAGGGACCAAACAGATTGGAAAGTGAATAAGGTGATTGCCTTGCTCACCACTGACCAGGCTTCTCTCCCTGACACCCCATATGGTCACCTGAACCCCACCAAGACTAATCCCTGATTACATACAGCTTTATCCAAAACCCAAAATCCATAATAGAACATAAGATAAACTCATCATCTGAGCATGGCGATGGGGAGGGACCTGACTGGTTGGCAGAGGGAGGAGGAAGTGGGGCAGCGCTCAGAGGTGAGAGAGTGACTGCCTGGGAAGGACTGGACTCTGCTGGGCTTAGAGACCCTCATGGGGCAGCAGGACAGGGCATGGAGCAGACTGGTGGAAAGTGCAGCAAAGTAGGCAGAGGTGCGAGGGTGCAGTTACTGTCACTAAGGACACACAGACCTTCCCCCTGTCTCAGGAGCTGTTATCTGTGGCGCTCCTGCAGGGTCTCTCCCTTTCTTGGAATCTGCTCATTTGGGGCATGTTGGGGAATTACTCCCTGCTGTATCAGGGTTACCCCAGGCTCTGTGCGTGGGGGCTGCTCCCAGGGATGCTCAGGGGTCCTTGAAATCTGGGTGTTGTAACAAGCAATATGAACTAAATTTTACAATATGTGTTGTGACAAGCTACCTCCCACATATGAAAATCTGAAAACTCAAGACCAGTGCCCAGGGCCGATACCTCCAGGCTGCACGGGCCTTGCTTCCCTTCTCTGGATCTTTTCATTCTCCCATCAGTGTTAAGGGATCTTATTCCAGATGGGAAAAAATTTTAATATCTTTTCTCCTGGGGGGTATGATGTCACCAATGGGTCAACCTGTACCTGTGGGGTGAGTGCATCAGCAGCCTGATGGTCTCTTAAGGCTTCCTGACACCCTAAAATTGCCACTGTGCCACTGTGCCTTTGGCTGGACTCCAACAACTTGGGATCAAGTTTACCAAGAAAGTAAACAGCAAAAATTAGGTAATGTGGGAGCCACGCCCACAAACCACCTGTGACTCAGCTATATAAGCTCATTTATTGGCCTTATCTCAGAGACTCAGAGATAAATCTCAAAAGAGATCAAAAGCTACAGTTAATCTCAGACCTGCACATGGCTGAACAGACTAGGGTAAATCGGACGGGGCATGTTGGCCTGTGCCTGCCCAAGCAGAGACCTCAGCAGTCACTTGCTTTCACAATCCAAAATTGCTGTCATATCCCCAAACTAACTCCACTATCTTAGGACAGACCTCACCAAGATATAATCTGCTGAAAATTCGGGTATGCGGGTTTTGTGACTGAAATCTCCAGGCTTTCACCGAGTTGGTTTGTGCTGTCTCCCCCCACTTCCCAACTCACATGGAGGCACTGGCAGTCACCCCCACAAACCAACTCCAGCCCACCCTGTAAACTCTATTACTGGCCTTGCTTCAGAGACCCATGACTACACCTCCAAAGGCATCAAAAGCCAGTGATGCAGCAGTGAGTTCTGGCAGACACCATAGGGCGCCCCCTAGTGTGCACAGCTAGAAGCTCATGGAGAGCTCCCTGCTAGGAAGCACAATTCCGACTGAGTTGTCTTTCTGCACTATGGCCACACGGGGGCGGTGCTGCTCTGCTGGCTCCTACTTTGCAGGGGTGGGGCTGTGGTCTGACTCAGGCTGAAATGCTGACCTGGAGGAGGACATTGGTGGGATGAAGGTGCCTTCAGAGCTGTCCTAGGGTCAGGATCTGGAGCCGGATGGAGAGCTGCAGAAGGGAAACCTCCGGGGCCTTATGCTGGTCTTGCTGCACACACAGCCTGCGCCCGGCCCTTTGAGCTAAGGTATCTCACTGGCCCCTGGACATGGCTCACTGTCTTGTAAGGTCTGATGTTTTATTAAATTCTTTTAATTTAATAAAAGAATTAAAAGATTATTTTATTGCTGATTTATCTCTATCCCTTTCCTTCCCATTGCTGTCACTGCTGTTGGTGCCTTCACTAGTGTTCACACACTTGGTTGTGGCGCTTGCCAGGGTCGCACACCTGCTCGAAGTACTCACACACTGTTCAGTTGTAACATCATTTAGGTAACATCATTTAGTTGTGGTGCTCCTGCACACTTGGTTGCGGTGTGAAAGACAGAACTATTTTTTGTTGTGGGGCCAGGGATCATACAAGACAGTGTCACCAGGATCACACGAGGACTGTGGAATGGTTCCAGGGGTCAAACTCATGCTCTCATGTCTGCAGGGCAGACAGTCTACACTGGGCAACATTCCCAGGCCTTAGAATGTCAACACTGAGCTATATTCCAGACATTCAATCTAGCCTCCTCTCCCAGTCAGGAAAGCTAAGCTAGTTCTGTGAGTTGGGGATAAGGCTCAGCGGTAGGGCACAGGCCTTCCATGTATGGAGGCAGGGGCCATCCTGGCTGTGCAGAAGCAAATAAACTTTAGTTCAGTGAAAAAATATTGGCCATGGACTAGAATGGAATTTTTTATTTTGAGTATTATCTGACAAATATTTTATTAGAGTCACAAAATTTAAAGTATTTAAGTAATGTTTAAAAACTAGTCACATACAGAAGAATTAAAAATATTCTTAAGGCCAGGGCCAGAGTGCAGCAGGTTGGGTGTTTACCTGACATACAGCTGACTGGGGTTCAATCCTTGGCACCACATATGGTTCCCTGAGTACCCCTAGGAGTAAGCCCTGAGCACTGCCAGGTGAGACCCAAAAATAAACAAACAAAATTGAAAGTTTTATACAACCTGAAGAACAGTTCTTAGTGTGAGCGTTACAGAGGGATTCTACAGTGTGGGAAAGAGAACAAGGAGCATAGGTACTCTTTGGGAGGGGGTTAGGTGAATGAGGAGAATTAATGTCAATAACATAAGAAGGATAAGGAGGGGCTGGAGAGATAGCACAGCGGGTAGGGCGTTTGCCTTGCACACGGCCGACTCGGGTTCAAATCCCAGCATCCCATATGGTCCCCTGAGCACGGCCAGGGGTAATTCCTGAGTGCAGAGCCAGGAGTGACCCCTGTGCATCGCCAGGTGTGACCCAAAAAAGCAAAAAAAAAAAAAAAAAAGAAGGATAAGGAGATGGTGGATAGTATTAGGCACTTTGGTTTGTGGTGAGATGCAGAAACTGCATTAACACTGTACATGTCACCTTAATTACAACAATAGATATATTTGTATGTACAAAATAAAACACATGTCTTGAAATAGAGAAATTGAGGAACATGTGCCATCAGGGGGTGAGGGTGACCATCATCACTGATGACCAAATGGCTCCTGCACTCCCTGAAGTGCTGTTGAGAATGACACTGTGTCTGTGGGCCTCTGACACCCCTAGCCTCGGCCACCACACCAAACTGAGGGGCTTTCTCCAGTGTAGAGCAGAGCAGCCTCCTTACAATGCCACGTCACCCAAGACTCAGCCAGAGGAACATTTAGGAGACATGACTGCGACTCTATTTGGGGTGAGTGATCCCGGATCCTACATCCAAATATAGTGTGGGGAGACTAGTGATACTGCCCTGACATGGACTTGTTAGCTGTATAAATGTGGTAGTGATAAAAGATGAAGAATATTCCTAAGAAAAGGAACAGGGAGTGGAAGGAAAATTTCTAGGTTTGGCATCACGGACTGGAGAAAGAGGTTCTGGGGACATGATGGAACCTCAGACACAGCACAAGGCCCCAGAGGTTTCCCTTCCGAAACTCTCCACCCTCAGCTGACCCCAGGACTGCTCTGAAGGCACCTTCATCCCATGGATGTCCTCCTCCAGGTCAGCATCTCAGCCTGAGTCAGACCACAGCCCCGCCCCTGCAACGTAGGAGGGAGTGGAGCAGCGGAGCCCCGGTGTGAAAGACAACTTAGTATGAATTGTGTTTCCTAGCAGGGAGCTCTCCAGGGCTCCCAGCAACAGGACAGTCTGTGCGCACTAGGGGGCGCCCTACCCGGCGTCAGGTGCTGCGTCAGAATAGTTTCACATATTCACTTAGAGACTCCTCATTCATAACCGTAAGCGCTGGCTCCCAGTTTGACTGAACAGTATGTGTATGAAAACTCTTGTTAATAGTATTGTAAACCCCCAAACATTAATCAATAACTTAAAAAAATAAACATGAACTACTCCAGGCCATAGCTGCTGCTGCCCAGAGTCAGAGTGAGCCCCACAAGCATACTGGAGCCCTCTGTGCTGAGATGAGATATTGATGCCCAGGTCTCTGTCATTTACTCCTATTGCTGCTGATTCCATCAAAACCAACTCTAAAGTTTCCCTCCCTAGAAAAAGCTGCAGGAGGAAGCAGGAAAGAGCCCCAGTGCCCTGGACCAGAAATATACTGAGCTGGAGGGAGGGGGATGTCTCATGGACAAGTGACATAGGGAGGTAATAGGGACTTCAGGAAATGGAGGCCAAATAATGTGGAGAGGGCGGAAGTAGAGGAATGGGACAGGGAAGGGCCAACTAGTGGGCACCTGAGAGGGAGGGATGGGTTCTCTGTGGAACAGGCAGGAAGCAAAGGGGTAATAGAGTGTGTTTGTCACCTGGAAGATAATATTAGAGCAGATGTTAGCTCTGTAATTGGCTGGTAAATTACAGTTCACTTTCTGGCAATTCCCCATATTTTGGAGTATGACATAACTTAAACTTGACTCAGGGAGGAGTAGAGAATAGGGGAGGGAATGTAGGGGAAGAAAAGAGAAAGATAGGGAAGGGGAGGGAAGGCAAGAGAAAGTAAGGGAAGGGAAGGGAAGTGGAAGAAGGGAAGGAAAGAGAAGGAAAGGGAGGGGAAAGGAAGGGAAGGGAATAAAAGGAAATAGGAGGGAAGGAAAGAGGAGGAAAGACATTAAGGATTTTTTCCATCTAGAATAAGACCCCTTAATGCTGGTGGGAGAATGAAAGGAACCAGAGACGGGAGCAAGGCTCGTGCAGCCTGGACGCATTGACCCTGAGTTTCCAGATTTCCACAGTATGTGAGAGCGACAGCTGTAGGCCATGGCATTGCTACCAGGAAACTTTTGCTGGAGAGGGGAATTAAAAAAAAAATCTAGCATATAAAAGGTGGCAATGTGTTATTTATGAGACCCTATCAGCAACAGCACTGTAAACAACAGTGCAAAACAAAAAAAATATGTTGGGGCCGGAGTGTTAGTACAGCAGGTAGGACATTTCCCTTGCTTGCATCTGACCAGAGTTTGATTCCCGATATCACATATGATTCTCTGAGCACTTCCATGAGTAATTTCAGAGCGCAAAGCCAGGAGTAACTGTGGCCAAACAAAACAAAACAAAACAAGAACCCATAATACTGTCCTTGCCCAAAAAACCCCTTCCCCTCATAGAGACAGACTGGTGGGTGAGAGGCAAATTGTCTGGGGGGCAGGGGGTGTTGGTAGAGATGAAGGGATCCGTGTTGAATCTTGTATGCCTGAAACCACAAGTAACTTTGTGATTTCACTGTGACTGAATAAAAAGAGAGAGAACAATAGTCCAGCATAGATGAAGTCTCTGCGTGTAATGCACAGACTTGACTATGGATTTTTTTTTTTTTTTTTGCTTTTTTGGGTCACACCTGGCAATGCACAGGGATTACTCCTGGCTCTGCACTCAGGAATTACCCCTTGTGATGCTCAGGGGACCATATGGGGTGCTGGGAATCGAACCTGGGTCGGCCGCGTGCAAGGCAAACGCCCTACCCGCTGTGCTATCGCTCCAGCCCCCGACTATGGATTTTTAAACATTTCTCTGTCAGTGACCAAAAATCCTCTTGTTGAAGCTACACCTCCACATTTTGTTTGTGTAGGGAGTGAGTGCAGTAGAATGTCTTAAAATTGATGCATTAAAAAAATAGAACCTATTTGGGGCTAGAGAGGTAGTGCTTGCTGTGCATGCAGCCACACCCTACCCCTAGTTTGATCATCCCCCGATTACTAGGATGCAAATCTACTTATTGGTGACACTGACAGATCCAGGTGAAGAAGATCTTGGCATGGGGCTGTGTGACTTGGAGGAAGATGGAATCCCTGCCTGAGGGAGAAGCATCAGAATCAAACAAGCTGTCAATGTCTGTGCAGCAGATGCACAGGGTGGGGAGGATGTGATGCTGGTTTCTTGGAGAACGTGGTGCAGTTGCTGCACTCTCTGTTTCTCTCTCAGGGATCCCCCTAGAACAGTTCTCCTGGGCTCCAGCTGTAGAGCTGTGGGGTGGCTCATGGTCATCAATTTTGGTTTTGATAGATAAATATCGGGGTTTTGGAGGGAGTCATACGAGTGGACAGGGCACTTGCTTGCACAAAGCCAACCCAGATTTAATCACCGACATCTATATGGCCTCTTGAGCATCACAAGGAGTGATTCCTGAGCTCAAGGCCAGGAATAAGCCTTGAGAACAGCTAGGTGATGCCCAAAGAACAAAACAAAACAAACTATTGATTCTCTGTAATCGTTGTTTTTCAGATCAAGAGGATGGCTTTCAAAGTCTTTTCCAAGTGGTTTAAAAAGTTCAGTATCTTGCTGAATTTTGTTATCATCCTTTGATATGGCCAAATTCTCTATCCACCCACCCCCACCCCCCACACATCCCCTGCCTTCATTGCTCCAAGTTCTTCATCATCTGTTGGGCAGAACTTCTGCTGCTTATGACTCCCAGGCCTCTCTCTTCCAGTCAGTGGGATTCAGCTCCTCTCAGGTCAGGGTCGAGACCACTTGCCTCTACCTGAGGCGTCTCCAGCTAAGACTCCAACAGCCTCTGCAGAGTGTGACCCCTGAGTCCAGGCAAACCTCCTACCCATAAGTTTTCTTACTTTATAATCACACATGGCCCCAGAGTAAACTAGTGGGTGGTGGGTGGTGGGGATGGCTTTGACATTGCTCCTGGATGTGGTCCTAGAGCCATGGGATTTGGAGCTTCAGGAAACCTGAGAATATAAACTTAACAAAAACATTTGTGCTTGGTACTGAAAGATGCAGGCTGGAGTGATAGCACAGCGGGTAGGGTGTTTGCCTTACAGGCGGCTGACCCGGGGTTCGATTCCTCCGCCCCTCTCAGAGAATCCAGCAAACTACCGAGAATATCCCGCCCGCATGGAAAAGCCTGGCAAGCTACCCGTGACATATTTGATATGCCAAAAATAATAACAAGTTTCACAATGGAGCCGTTACTGGTGCCCGCTCAAGGAAATTGATGAAAAACGGGAGGACAGTGCTACAGTGCTACTGAAAGATGCAAATACTACAAACAAGAAAAAAATCTTTGTTTTGAGATACAGGAATTTTATTTTTGGGGGTCACACCCGGCAATGCACAGGGGTCACTCCTGGCTCTGCACTCAGGAATTACCCCTGGTAGTGCTCAGGGGACCATATGGGATGCTGGGAATTGAACCCGGGTCGGCCGTGTGCAAGGCACATGCCCTACCCGCTGTGCTATCACTCCAGGCCCCGAGATACAAGAAATTTTTTTTGTTTTGTTTTCGGGTCACACCTGGCGATGCACAGGGGTCACTCCTGGCTCTTCACTCAGGAATCACTCCTGGCGGTGCTCAGGGGACCATATGGGATGCTGGGAATTGAACCAGGGTCGGCCGTGTGCAAGGCAAACGCCCTACCCACTGTGCTATCGCTCCAGCCCCAGATACAAGAAATTTTTTTTTTTTTTTCTTTTTGGGTCACACCTGGTGATGCACAGGGGTTCCTCCTGGCTCTGCACTCAGGAATTACCCCTGGCCGTGCTCAGGGGACCATATGGGATGCTGGGAATTGAACCCGGGTCGGCCGTGTGCAAGGCAAACGCCCTACCCACTGTGCTATCTTTCCAGCCCCCAGATACAAGAAATTTTTAAAAATAATACTCAGAGCGATTTTTGAATGAAAAACCATAACTACCACTGTAGGCATTTTGATTCAAGGAATTGGGTTTTTATAAAAATAAAGAGCACTGTATTTATGCCTCCTGCCATGTCTCCTGGAGCAATAATGCAGAACCAGCCCAGCAAGGCACTTTCTGCTCTGAGGCACCACTGGCACTGGGATGCCTCACTCTGGACCCTCTGCAACACAACAGCCCCTGGACACCAGGAAATTAGGAAAGAGCAAAGCAGACCAAGTAGCCCCACCCCCCCAGACACAGTAACACTGAGTGTGTCTGTCAGGAGGTGAGAAAAAGGGCCCCTGCCAAGAGATGTAGTTACTGAAGTCTGGGAGGACTCTAGCAGTGCAGGATGATCAAACAAACTATATTATGTTGGCAGGAGTGACTCAAGGGAGCAAGACTCTGCCTCCTTGGGCCCTTGTTTGCGGGCAGCTCTGTGCGTGAATATGTGATGTAATTTGACTTTCTTAGGAAGGATTCAGTTAGATACTATACAAATTTCCCTCGTTATAAATGAAGAAAAGAGATTTTAAAAGCTTACAACTATTTATTGACAACACACAATGTGAAGATAATCTTTATTTTGATAGACTCAATACTGGTATTCTGAATAAGAATCTTCAGGAAATCATGGAGGGCTTAACAGCCAAGGTGTTCATATATACAACAGCTCCCGGGAGCTATAGTAGCAGCTAAAAGAAATTACCACGTTGGGGCTGGAGCGATAGCACAGCGTGTAGGGCATTTGCCTTGCAACCCCCCAAGCACCGCCAGGAGCAATTCCTGAGTGCATGAGCCAGGAGAAACCCCTGTGCATCACTGGGTGTGACCTAAAGAGAAAAAAAGAAAAAGAAATTACCATGCTGAATAAGAACATACCAGCAAAGATCCTTTCTTAGAACTGAGCCATTTGAGCTGTTGCAATTCTTTGTAAGCACCAAGGGTACCACCTAAAACTTTTGAGATGTCCATGATGAATTTGCCATCTCAGATTGACGTTGAAAAGGAACTGCTAGCAGATGCCCAGAGAGATCTGAAGGCTGATGCCCAGGTCATGAAGGATGCAAAGACCTAGAACGTGATAGAGTCAGAGAACAAGGCTGTGCAGAGACTGGAGGAACAATTAATGAAGGCTGAAGTTCAGGACACAGACCAAGAAGAGAATAAACAAATTGTCTTGGGCTCCTCCAAACTCAGTGATCTGGACTTTAGAATCTCAGTGGCTTGGTATAAGAAGAAACGCATTTAATTGAGAACATTTACAGCAAAACCCAGTGGGGGAAGTTTGCCTGAGCTGTCAACATGGTCAGTGAAGATTCTGAATGGCAGGGTTCTGAAGGAAGAACAGTGCATCTGGGGAAGATGGATAAACCATGAGCCTCACTTGCCCTCCGACCTGAGAGAGACAGGCAGCAAGTCTTAGCAAACCAACATCTTGTGAAAAGCGAGACCTGGAGGTACTAGAAGAGACACCCTATGCAAAGCTTATTTAAAAATATTTCAAATATCAAAACTCTGGCTTTATAATTTGTTTTGAATTTTGTTTTCATTTTCAGGAGTGCATGGGAATTTGTTAAGTGTTCTGCCAGGCTAATTCACTCTTTCACTGAAGCATTTGGATAGTCTTAGCTACTTAATACAAAGTTCAATTATATTGGTACATTTATATAGTTAGGGTTTGTCATTATTTCTACATTTTAATAGAAATTTCCAAACTCCCCTGTCTCCTCCATTTCAGGGATTTAGAATTGAGCAGAATAAAAACCCAAGGCACCTGTTACAATCATCTCTATCTCTTGTTATGGGGATCAATTTTCATTAAACTTGAACCAGTTGTGACATCGGTGGTGTTTTGCTTCAAACACCTGTTCACAGAAATGCATAATGGAAAAATGTTTCCTGAGTGATCCTTTTTTAAAATTAAAATTTTTTTTTATTTTGCTTTTTTTGGGGGGTCACACCCGGCAATACACAGGGGTAAATCCTGGCTCTGCACTCAGGAACCACCCCTGACGGTGCTCAGGGGACCATATGGGATGCTAGGAATTGAACCCAGGTCGGCCATGTGCAAGGCAAATGCCCTACCCGCTGTACTATCACTCCAGCCCCGAGTGGTCCTTTTTAAAACTGTGATTTATTTTTAAATTTAATTATTTAAAATATTCAAGCTCTTTAAAAATCTTAAAGATTAGTAGACTGGGGTTGAAGACAGATGGGGGATTGATTAAAAGAACAATAAAATAATCAGAAACTGAAACCAGTTTCCCACCATTCATTTTTCCATATCTTTTGAGATAGATCTTTTTCTTTAAAACTGCAGAATTTCAGTGAAGGTGAATAAAATGTTCAACAGAACAATAAATCTAAAAAACCCGACTATTTGGTTCCAAAAAGAACACATATGAAAAAAAAAAGACATATGAAGATTTTATTTTATTTTTGCTTTTTGGGTCACACCTGGCAATGCACAGGGGTTACTCCTGGCTCTGCACTCAGGAATTACCCCTGGCCGTGCTCAGGGGACCATATGGGATGCTGGGATTTGAACCTGGGTCGGCCACGTGCAAGGCAAACGCCCTACCCGCTGTGTTATCTCTCCAGCCCCCATATGAAGATTTTATCGTTCTTTTGTAATTGTGTTAAAATTAGAAAAATCATAAAAATCAGAATAAAACTGTGAATACACTTTTGCCTTTTATATCAGTTTAGAGACACTGTTACTTTTTATTTATTTATTTATTTTTAAATTTTATTTTATTGAATCACCATGTGGAAAATTACAATGCTTTCAGGCTTAAGTCTTAGTCATACAATGGTGAAACAACCATCCCTTCACCAGTGCCCATATCCCACCACCGAAGACAAAAAAAAAAAAAACACAGTACACCTCCCATCCCATCCCCCCCCACCTTGTAACTGATAAATTTCACTTTACTTTCTATTTACTTTGGTTGCATTCAATATTTCAACACAAACCTCACCATTATTATTAGGAGCACCCCACTAGAGTCAGACCTGTTGTGAAGAGAAATGAGGTCGCGCGGCCGCGGTAGTGGTTTTGTATTTCTGTACTTTAACAACTAAGTCCAGGGAGATTTCTTCCGGATATTCGATCTTGCAAGCTTGTAAACCCCATCTGTGGTCGTCATAATATGGCAGTCCCCACGCCCTTCATCCCCGGGAAGGGACAGGCGAGAGAGAGAAATACCTTTCCCTTCCTGGGCGGGCATGGGGTCTCGGCTTAGTTCTCTGGCTGGAGACAATCTGCAAGGAGCTGCCCATGTTGAATTTGGTTCAGCTGGGTCTGGATTCACGCTCGTGCAGCTGCGGAGGGTCACATCTCGGCAGCCGAGGCACTGTTACTTTAGAGCATGAACAGTCTATTTCCCACACCTTTCCTCAAGTATCTTCTATTTTACTATGAATTCCCTTTTATTCAACTGTAGTTTTTTTTATAAAATAAATTTTTACAACTTGAGAGTAAAAAAAATTACACAAATAGTTTAGTAGCTTGAACTTGGTAGTCTATTCAAAGAATATGAAAATGCTAACACATAAAAATTATATATAACCTGAATGTTTATTTCAGCATAATTTTACAGTAGCTAAAATATAGAATCAAAGTGCCCACTGATAGGAAATTCAATAAAGAAGATAGATTGTTTGCATAATAGAGCAGCGGAACACAGCTACAAAAAAGATGAAAATTTGATTTGCGACAAAATGGAAGAAAATTAAGAAACTTTGTGAAGCAAAGTAAGTTATAGAAAAAAAGACAGGTATTGGATAATTTCCTCTACACATCTAAAGATAAAATAATTGGTGAGAAAACAAAACATAGAAAGACATGCCAGTGAATCTACTGTCATCTTAGATTTAAAATTATAGGGGGGGAGGAGGAGGTAGGGAGATATAAAGTGAGTCCTATGATGATCCAATGCTGCAGCACCTGCAAAATCCTCCACAACACCTGCCCCAGGCCACGGCACCTCTGATCTGGCACGAGATGAGGCAGTTTCACAGGTTTTCCTTTGGCCTTGAGCACAGTGAGACCCTTCCTCCACAGACTGGGAACTGGTGTGGAGTCACCCAGCTGCCAGGCACAGTGATGACAATTACACAGCAGAGACTGGGGCAGTCGGGATAGATCTATGGAACCAGGGGTCCCACTGTCAAGCTCATTATAATGGGGAAATTGGTGGTGCTCTGCGTGTTGGGCTTTTGGTCAACTCAAACCTCACAGCTTTGTAAATCATGGTGTCTTAATTAATAATTAAAGAAAAAGAGATGCCATCTTTATTCTGTTACTTTCAGAAAACTCATTGCCAGCCCCGCCAACCCCTATCTGCCCTCATAGTTTAAACCTAAGTGTAGAGCAATCTGCTCTATTTGGTGGAGTACCGGGAGTGCACCCAGCTCAAATCTGAACACTCTGGAAAGCTCGCATAGCCCCCATGAAGAGAACAACCACAGAAGAATGAGGTTTCTCTATGCCCAGAGGATGGAGAAGAGCACCCATTGGAATAACTTGTCCTAGTTCACAGAACCTCACATTTCCCACAGTGGCACCATCTTTCCAAAAACTGCTTCTTAGCCGAGTGTCCAAACATCTCTGCTGTTCTGTAACAGTCACAATTTGGTGTTCAGCTGCCAACCTATGCTCTTCACCTTCCTGTAGAGCTAAACTTCTTTCTATACAATGCTACTGAGAGAGATGGTGCAAAGGCTGGAACCCATCCTTGCATGTATAAGGTCAGCATCAAAGTTTGGTCCCTAGTAACTGCATAATGCATCATTAGGGGTGGCCAACCAGACACTCTAAGGTCCCACCAAATTCTCATCATTAGGTCTGAGCTCTGAACTCTTAAGCCTGCACTGCTAGGAAATAGCCCGGGACTGCTGAGAAAAATGGGTAAGTCACAGGAACTACTGCCTAGGGTCTCATCCTTAGCCACATCTACTGTGAACAACCTTCAGGTCGCAGAATCCTTCTCCACACATGAGAGCTTCCCAGCAGTCACAAGGGAATCTACTGTCTTAGCAGGTACCCACTCCCTGAAACATGTTCAAATCATCAACATCACACTTCCTACAGCTTCCTCCTGATCCAGGGCCATGACTCAGGTGACCACCAGTGATACTGGAGACAGATCAGTTGCCACCTTGATCCCCTACTAACCTGATGAGCACCCTCCAGGTGTGGCAAGTAAAGAAGGTCAGCTCATTTCAAACCTCACCCTTGCCCTGTGTTTGGGCCTCTCCTAACACCACTGCCTGTGCTCTGACAACCATGAAGAGTGGATGCCAGCACAGTATTAAACAGGAAAATTGCACCTGCTGTGCAAATGTGAGGCTGTGAGTTTTGTCCTGAGTCTTCACCAGGGCTCAAGCGCGGCCCTAGCAACTTTGCTCTTTGGACCCCAGAACCACACAGAGTTGCCCTCCTGGGAGTTTTGTGGCCAGGAGTGTGTGAGCAACACTGTGAGATGTCAGGCCCCTTGGTCAGGAGTGTGAGCCCAGAGAACAGCCTCAGGGACAGGTGTCACAGCCAAGCCTGTGTGTGACCATCCAGGCATGACGACAACAGCATCACAGGGAAGGGACAGAATGTTGGTGAATTAAGTATGCAAATGATAATATTTGTGATTTAGAATAAAATGGGCAAGGAGCAGGGCAAGGTTGGTAATCCACCAAAGCAAAGTAAAATCTGAGTGTGTATAAGGAAACCAGGAAGGAAGGTGCTGGAAAGGGGACACTAGCACAGGGAAAGGAGGTCAAATGTGTCAGGGTCCCCAGCAGCCTGCAAGGGTCGCTGGCTGCTCTGGCTTCCTTATATTCTGGGCAATACCCAAAAGTCCTCGGAAATGTGGGCCCAGGGCAAGTGGGGAGACACATCTGTGCAAAGAGAAAAGAGGGAGGGATCGAGAAAAGTGAGACCTAGGGAGAGGAGGAGTTGAAGGTTGTGGCACATTTTGGGGGACAACCAGGCAGGAAACTGGAAAACTCCCCGGGGTCCTGCACATCAATGCCAGGCAGCACCCCCTTTGCCCCCGCCCCCTGCAACGAACTACCCTCCCAACTCTGCACTCACCCGCGAGCGTCTGGGTCAGGGCCCATGAGAGCAGCAGAACCAGGAGTCTTAGCTTCCTCATAGACAATCGGTCAGGTTCTGACGCACGGATCCCCACCCTTATATAACCTGAGCCGCCTAGACTCTGATTGGCTGATTTAGGTAGCAACGCCCAATGGGAGTGAGGACTGGGGACTCATCATGATTCTCCAGGCAGAATGCCGACACAGGTTGCAAGTGAGTTTCCGTTGATTTCATCGCCCTGTTTTCTGATGGGATTGGGTGTTCTCTTCCTGTAGAGTTCAACCAGTGCCTTGCATATCCTTGATATTAACACCTTATTGGAGGGGTATTGGGTGAATACCCCTCCAATAAGGCGTAGAAAAAGAAATAGTTACCAGGATACAAAGATAGTCTTTGTATTCTGTAAAATGGAAATGGAAAAGGATTTTTCCATTCTGTAGACTATCTTTGTATTCTGGTAACTATTTCTTTTGAGGTGCAGAAGCTTCTTAGTTTAAGATCGTCCCATTTATTTATTTCTGTTTTCCACTTGCTTGGTCAGTGGTGTTTTGTCCTTGAAGAAACTTTAGTATCAATGTCATGGAGAGTTTGCCAACCTTTTTCTTCAGTGTACTTTACGGATTCTGGTCTGATGTTGAGGTCTTTAATCCATTTTGATCTCACTTTTGTGCATGGTGTTAGGTCGAGATCTGAGCCATTTTTTTTTTTTTTATATTGTTGTCCACTTTTGCTAGCTCCATTTGCTAAAGAGGCTTTCCTTGATCCACTTCACATTTCTTGCTCCCTTATTAAAGATTAGATGATCATATATTTGAGAGTGTGTCAGTTACCAAGTTCTAACCTGAACAGCTGCCTTGGTTATTATATTTTCAGTGTAAGTCTGTCCCTTCCTACTTAATCTCCAAGGCTAGTAAGCTTTGCCTGATTTTCATCCTTAGTTTTTGTTTTCTATCCCCCAAAATACCATTCCTATATCTGGCACAGTGAGTAAATCACTGGCAGAGACACTGATTTAATCATGTAACTTCAATCAACATGCTGTGCCGTGGTAGCTACAATACAATGTCTCCTCCCAGACATCAAAGCCACCTCCATAAGAAAATCTCACAGAAACTTCTCACTCTCCCTTTAGTGGCATCACATGGTATTTTCTGTCTTCAGACGAGAACATATTGGGGTCAAATATTCCATATTCTAACTCCAAGTTTGAAGGTACCTTAAAATTTATGAACTCAGATCACAGACAGAGCTAAGATTGCTAGAGCTTCAGGGTCACTGGTGGTTGCAAGCAGAAACCCAATGGAAATTCATGAAAGATGAGGAACAGTATGACCCCCTCCTCTCAACTGGGTTCAAAATGTAAATCCTTTTTTTCTCTTTTTTAAAATTTTATTTTTCATAAAGTTGTTAACAATAATTGATTACATTCAACATTTCAACAATAATCCTACCACCACTACACCTACTCACTACATTATTTCAAATTTTCCCACCACCATTCAAGTCTGCCCCACAAGCAGATGCTAGATAATTTATCTTCTTTTTTTTATTATTTATTTTATTGAATCACCATGTGAAAAGTTACAAAGTTCTCAGGCTTATGTGTCAGTTATACAATGCTCAAACACCCGTCCTTTCACCAGTGCCCATATTCCACCACCAAAAACTCCAGTATACCTCCCACCCCCCAACCCCACCCCGCCTGCATAACTGATAAATTTCACTTCATTTTCTCTTTACCTTGATTACATTCCATATTTCAACACAAAACTCACTATTGTTGTTGGAGTTTCCCACCCCCCAAAAAAACAGCCCTACTGACCAGGAAGCATTTGATAATTAGTTTTCCATTGCTGAGAATGAAGACATATGAAGTCGCGCAGCCGCTACCTAATCTCCTTTTAGGTTTAGGATTTCTGTATTTTAGTATTTTAGTAATTAAGTCCAGGGAGATTTATGTTAGAAATTGCATAATTTCCCTTCCTGGGGCAGTATGGGGCAATGGCTTAGTTCACAGTCTAGAGACATGGCTGCAAGCAGTTTCTGGGACCAAAGGTAGTCTAGCTGGCCTCCGGATCATGGTCAATCAGCAGCTTAGCGGCCACACCAAAGTGTGGCCGCCCGGTTTGGGTCTCGGCAGAGCGCGAGCTGGTATCGGCCCTGACCCGAGACTGCCCAAGCGTCCCGCTGTTCCAAGTACATAACTCTCTCTCTTTTTTCTCCTTCCCATGCCACCAAGTTCATACCTGCTTATAATCCTCATAATATGGTGGACACCATGCCACTTCTTCCCGGAAAGAGAATAAAAAAACGAGAGAGAGATGTTTCCCCTCATTAGCCGGCATGGGATAATGGCTTAGTTCACAGTCTAGAGACATGGCTGCAAGCAGTTTCTGGGACCAAAAGTAGTCTAGCTGGCCTCCGGATCGTGGTCAATCAGCAGCAAAGCGGCCGCATCAAAATGTGGCCTCCCGGTTCGAGTCTCGGTGGAGCATGAGCCGGTATCGGCCCGAGCCCGAGACTCTCAAAATGTAAATCCTTAATGACAGGGAAATCTGAGGAAAACAACACAGGACACAGCCCTAGAACAAGGACAAGAGCTGGATGAGTCTGAAAATCATCTTTAATACCACAGAGACTCCTCTGCACAGGGGTCTTGCTGGGCTTTAGGGGGTCAGTGACACACAAATGCCTCCTGAGCTCAGAGATGGGGACACACACTGAGGGAATGAGCTGTGAATGTGTGTACAAGAGAACAGGCAGCCTCCTGCACAGAAGCGACAAATAAACACCCGATGGGGTTGAGGAGCAGACGCAGGCCTGAGCCTAGACTGACCAGCACAGAAGCCCTCGCTGCTCACGGTCCTGGGACAGGATGAGGCCTGGTGTGACCTGAGTTCCTGTGAGCAAGGGCCTGTGGGATGAGGTGCTACTGAGGGACCAGGACAAGGAGCAGGAGAAATTACCCAGACAGATGAGTGACCACATCAAAGCCCACAATGACTGAGACAGAAACAGACTGGGCACAGGTCTGTCACCTCCCATTCCCTCCAGGTTCTCCTGTCACCTCAGGGACAGACTCAAATCAAAACAGAGAACACATGGAAGGTCTCAGGATTTCCATTTGTTCCTTCACAAGTTTCAGGGATTTCCTTTATTAACCCCTCAACCCCACTGTTGCGTGAACGTTCGTGTGGCCGGAGACACTGAGATAAGGAACTCGGAAGAAATGTGTTTCATGGAGGTCCAAGGCTCTCTCTGGCTGTTGGCCAAGGTAGAGAGCCCCGTGATCTCCTTTTAGCATCAAAAGAAGTTACAGGAAGAACATTGAGGCAGTAGAATATGCATTATTTTCTTGCATCTGCAGTCCAGTAATCTTGGCCTTTGGAAAGAAGATACAAAACCAAACTGAAACCTTTCTTGGGCTAAAAGCACTTGGATTTACATCCCAAAGACAAGGCTGGGCTGCCACATGAAATCTACATGTCAGTTACAAAACTAGGCAGGCATCTGAAATCTACATCCCAAAGACTAGGCTGGGCCAGAGCCTACAATTTACAGCATCAAAGGTCAGGCCTGGCTAACACTGATGATCTGCATGTCAAAGACCAGCCAGGCTTCTGTGAGAGAAGGAAAACTGCTCTTTTTAATATACTGAAATTATTTTTCTGAAGGCAGCTTGAAGGGGGAAAATGTTCAGCTTCATCCAAACCATTCAGGACACACCGAGAAATCTCACCCATTTTCATGAGTCCCTATGTTCCTGTACATAGTACGGTACAGTATACATGGGCTCGCCCTGATAGCTCAGTCCAGCCCCAACACCCCACAAAACAGGAAATAGAAAAATGCAAATCATATGCTTATTTCAGTAAGGCAGAAACTTTATTCAGGAAAACAAGAAGCTGACACAGATGGAGACGGCTGAGTCCTGTCTCGGCTGGCACAGCCCAGAGCATCAGGGAAGAGAACGCAGGTCAGTGTGGAGGGCCCGGTGGGCAGGGGAGGGCCAGTCTCCCCCCTCACAGAGTGTGACAGGACACAGACACACTCAGGTCCCAGGGAAGAAAGAGAATCAGCAGTTCTTGACTCACAGCAGTGTGATTGATGTTGGTGGGCCCCACGGGTGACTTACATGAAGTGGGGAGGAGAAAGACGGTCACTTTCTCCCCAGCCACCTCTACCACCCGGGACCCAGAGTTACTGGGTTCTTGTCTTCGCTCGCGGAAAAGAATTTCAGGAGTAGACAAGCAGTGAAGTAACAGATTTTATTTAGAGGTTTCTGAGGGAAGGAGGAAGGGATAAGTGGAAAAGAAAAACCAGTAGGAGTAACGCGCTCAAGAGAGAACGCGGGGGGCTGGGAGATAGCACAGCGGGTAGGGCGTTTGCCTTGCACGCGGCCGTCCCGGTTTCAAATCCCAGCATCCCATATGGTCCCCTGAGCACAGCCAGGGGTAATTCCTGAGTGCAGAGCCAGGAGTGACCCCTGTGCATCGCCAGGCGTGACCCAAAAAAGCAAAAAAAAAAAAAAAAAGAGAGAGAGAGAATGTGGGCTTCTCTAAGGGTGAAGGAAGCTCTACACACATTCTAGCACTGGACACGAAAGTATGAGAGTACACATCTCAAGGGGGGAGATGTGGGCGACACATGTGCTTGGGCACCACATGTGCTCGGCCATGTGGGCACAAGCAGCACGTGGGCTCAGGCAGCCTATGCGCGCACTTCCTTTGTTCACGGTGTCTTTTTTTTTTTTAATAAATTTATTTATTTTTAATTAATGAATCACCATGAGGGTACAGTTACGAATTTATACACATCTGTGCTTATGCTTCCCCCATACAAAGTTCGGGAACCCATCCCTTCACCAGTGCCCATACTCCACCACCAGTAAACCCAGCATCCCTCCCATCCTCCCCAATCCCATCTCCCCCCACCCCACCCTGTCACTGTGGCAGGGCATTCCCTTCTGTTCTCTCTCTCTAATTAGCTATTGTGGTTTGCAATAAAGGTGTTGAGTGGCCACTGTGCTCAGTCTCTAGCCCTCATTCAGCCCGCAACTCCCTTCTCCCACATGGCCTTCGACTACATTATACTTGGTGATCCCTTCTCTGAGTTGCCCTTTCCCCAGAATGTGAGGCCAGCCTCCTAGCCATGGAGTCAACCTCCTGGTAGTTGTTTCTACAATTCTTGGGTGTTAGTCTCCCACTCTATTATTCTATATGTCATAGATGAGTGCAATCTTTCTATGTCTGTCTCTCTCTTTCTGACTCATTTCATTTAGCATGAAGCTTTTCATGCCGATCCACTTAAATAAAAAATTTGTGACCTCCTTTTTTCTAACAGCTGCATAGTATTCCATTGTAT
Organism: Sorex araneus; assembly: GCF_027595985.1. Taxonomy (NCBI): domain Eukaryota; kingdom Metazoa; phylum Chordata; class Mammalia; order Eulipotyphla; family Soricidae; genus Sorex; species Sorex araneus. The sequence goes on along the minus strand of NC_073303.1, from coordinate 32,730,091 downwards.
AGATGTACCAAAGTTTCCTCAACCAGTCATCCGTTCTAGGGCATTCGGGTTTTTTCCAGATTCTGGCTATTGTAAACAGTGCTGCGATGAACATACATGTGCAGATGCCATTTCGATTATACTTTTTTGCCTCTCTGGGATATATTCCCAGCAGTGGTATTGCTGGGTCAAATGGGAGCTCAATTTCTAATTTTTTGAGAATCGTCCATATGTTTTCCAGAAGGGCTGAACCAGTTGGCATTCCCACCAGCAGTGTAGAAGGGTCCCTTTCTCCCCACATCCTCTCCAACAGCGGTTGCTTTTGTTCTTTTGGATGTGCGCTAGTCTCTGTGGTGTGAGGTGGTATCTTGTGGTTGTTTTGATCTGCATCTCTCTGATGATTAGTGATGCAGAGCACTTTTTCATGTGCCTTTTGGCCATTCGTATTTCTTCTTTGGTAAAGTTTCTGTTCATTTCTTCGCCCCATTTTTTGATGGGGTTGGATGTTTTCTTCTTGTAGAGTTCAACCAGTGCTTTATATACCATTGATATTAACCCCTTATCTGAGGGGTATTTTGTAAATATCCTTTCCTATTCTGTGGATAGTCTTTGGATTCTGGTCACTGTATCTTTTGCGGTGCAGAAGCTTTTTAGTTTAATGTAGTCCCATTTGTTGATCTCTGTTTTTACTAGATTGCTTAGTTCTGTGTCACCTTTGAAGATACCTTTATCTTCAATATCGTGTTCACGGTGTCTTTTATAGGGTCTCTTCAACCTGCCCCCACCTGGGGCTTCTTCCCAAGTAAAAGTCCGTTGCTAAGAAGGTTATCAGGGAAGTTGGGATTGGGGATGGTCTTCTTTAGGCTGGATCATATTTTAACCAGACTAAGGGAGAGGTTGAGGGAATTCGAGGAACTTCATGGGGAGGGGTCCAACCTCCTCAGGGTCTGCTGAAGGTCTTATCAGGTCTGTTTTCTGTATCCACAGGGTGGGTCAGTCTCAGGATTCTCCTTCCCAGAGTCTTTGTTAATCTGTTTCATTGCCAAGGGCCTTTCCCTATCTACCTGCCTACATCATGATGAGAGGAACCCAGTGGGGCAGCTGTTCCACACTGTGAAAGAAAAGAATGAAAAGACAGGTGAGTGACAGAAGTGGCGACATCCTGAGCAAGCTCCCAGCATCCCGCTCAAAGAACCCCCAAACCCAGTCCTGTCCCCTCTGCCCAATCCCGCCCACACCAGCCTCCAGAATCTCACCTCTAGGGTTCGAGAGAGACTCATCAGAGCATTGGACACTGTAGGTTCTCTGGGGAAGGAAACATCCAGGGAAGGTCGGGGAGAACACTGCGTCCTGTGGCCACAGAGCAGCTCTCTGGAACCGCAGGGAAGCGCCAGAACTCTGAACACCGAGGGCAGGACTAGGAAACACACAGGAAGGAGATAGGAGACTGTCCTGGACTGACCAGCCTCTCCTGGCGGTCTGTGCTCTGCAGGGACAGTCCCTGTGACCTGGGACCCTGGGAACCAGGTTCATCCCCAGCTTATGGAGGTGAAAGTGTCTTTCCTGAGCAAACCTGAGAGCGGCACACACAGGGGAGTGTGAGCAACAGCACAGGGGCGGGTGGCGCTCCCGCTAATGAGGCAGGAGAACTAATTTGAGGGGACCCCTAAAGTGGGACAAGACTCAAGACCTGCCATGTTGGACAGATTCCCCCCAACCCACCCCCATCTTACCTGAGCGCTTCCTCCTGCGGATCACAGCTGCCAACACAGCTCCAGTGACCACAGCCCCGAGGAGAGCCAGGCCGACAATGACGCCCACAGTGAGGGTGGTGGGCTGAGAAGGGGGCTCTGGGAAGGGAGGAAGGAGAGGGTCTGACCCCAGCCCCAGCCTGACCCTCAACAGTTCCCCAGAGGGAACAACCTTGATTCCCTGAGAACAGGCTCTGTGCCCCGTCCCCCTCCTCACCCCATCTCAGGGTGACAGGCTCCGGCAGCCCCTGGTGCTGCACACGGCACGTGTATCTCTGCTCCTCTCCAGAAGGCACCACCACAGCCGCCCACTTCTGGAAGGTTCCATCCCCTGAAGGCCTGGTCTCCACCAGCTCTGTGTGCTGGGTCAGGTCCTCCCCATTATGCTGCCAGGTCAGGGTGATCTCGGCAGGGTAGAAGCCCAGGGCCCAGCACCTCAGGGTGACCTCCCGGTCAGAGAAGGGGTGGTGAGTTATGAGTGTCCTGGGGGCTTCTGAGGAGGAAAAATGAGAAAATTCACACTTTGGGTCAATTCCATAGCGAGAATATACAGGATAAATGGAATAGGAGGCAAAAATCCAGACATGAGGTTGGCTGTGGAGACTGGATAAAATCCTAATTCCTTGGAAAGTTTTAGGACAGGGTTTGGGAAGGAGTCAGGAGACACTGACTCTGGTCCTGCCCTGGGTAGGCGGTGAGTGACTGAGAGAAGCAGGAGTCAGAGCTAAGAGCTGAGAAAGTTCACAGATGCCTGCAGGGTCCCAGGGAACCCATATTGGTTATTTCAGAGAAGGTCCCCCCGCCCCCAGGGACACTTGGGTCCTTCACAGGCCTGTGGACACAGGGTGGGCCAGAGGTGAGGGCGAATCTCTTTGGTACAGAACATAGAAACCAGGGGAGTATGTTCCTCTACTGACTGAAGAAGGGGCGCTGTTCTGACACTGAACCCCACTATCTTCCCCCTTGTGGGGAGTCAGCCCGCCCAGGGAAGGTCAGGGGTCCTCAGCACCCTGGACCGAGTACCTGCGCGCAGCAGCGTGTCCTTCCCGTTCTCCAGGTATCTGAGGAGCCCCTGCACGCAGGTGTTCTCCAGGTAGTTCCTCCAATACTCAGCCTCACCGGACTGCTCCCACTTGCGCTGGGTTCTCCAAGCCTGCGTGCCCGCCGCCGCCGTCCAGGAGCGCAGGTCCTCGTTCAGGGCGATGTAGTCGGCGCCGTCGTAGGAGTATTGACTGTACCCGCGCAGGAGGCGCCCGTCGGACCCCACGTCGCAGCCGAACATTAGCTGGAAGGTGTGAGAGTCTGACAGGCCCCGCGAAGATTAATTAAGAGCCGAAAACGAAACCGGGCCCGGTCCCTGAACCTCGGGGACGCTCCGACCCGCCTCGGGGCTACCCGTCCCGTCCCCGTGTTGGCTCGTCCCTGCCCGGCCGCGCTCACCCGCCTCGTTCTGGTTGTAGTAGCCGCGCAGGTTGTTCAGGTTCATTCGGAAAGTCTGTGCGTGGCGCTTGGCGATCCGCGTCTGCTGCTCCCAGTACTCGGGTCCCTCCTGCTCTGCCCACGGCGCCCGCGGCTCGTTCCTCGGACTCGCCGAGTCGCTGTCGAAGCGATCTAAGTGCGTGTCGTCCACGTAGCCGACGGCGATGAAGCGGGGCTCCCCGCCGGGCCGGGACATGACGGTGTAGAAATACCACAGGGAGTGGGGGCCTGGGGCGGGCGGGGGGAAGGGTGAGATCCCGCCTGACCCGTCGCCCCGCGCGCCCCGGATCCAGAGGTGATTGGGGGGCAGTGGGGTCGGGAGATGGGAAAGGGGGGAGGGACCGAAAAGGGCGAGACTTAGGGGAGCGGGAGGAGTGAAGGTTGGGGAGACGGAGGAACATTGGGGGGGGCATCCGGGCAGGGAACTGGAGAAACTCTTTCTCGGGGGCCCTGCACATCAGTGCCTGGCAGTTTCCACCCGTCCCCCCGCAATGAACCCGACCCCGCACTCACCCGCCCGGGTCTGGGTCAGGGCCAGAGCCCCCGAGAGCAGCAGCAGGAGGGGTAGCGGCTCCCACATAGGGAAGCAAACAGGCGGAGTCCTCCCGACTCGCTCACGATTGCCGTGTTTGTCACCCGAGAGTAGCGGACGCTGATTGGCTGATGTAGACAGCGATGTCCAATGGGAGTAAGGATTGGGGACGCGAAGGCGCTGACACAGACCTGAAAAGTGAAACTGGGGACACCAGGAAACCCCAGGCTTGATCTCCAGTCCCAACACCACTCTGTCTCTACACTGGGGGCCACGCCTGGGACCTGGTACTTCACCCTCTCACCAGCTCCCTTACCTGGTCTTTGTCACACTGTCTCCCCAGGGCTGAGACTGATTCAGCGATTTTCCACGGTTTTCATTTCAGTATCTTACTACAATCTTACAAGTTCGTGAGGACCCCAGAGATGCTTTGGTGCATGTGGGTTATGCCTATCAGTGTTTGCCGTGCGAGGAATCAGAGGTAAAGACCCTTTATTTGTTGGTGGTGATAATTTTGTTTTGTTTTTGGCCACACCAGGCAGTGCTCAGGAGTAACTCCTGGCTCTGTGCTCAGAGATCATTCCTGGAAGGTTCATGGGTCCATATGTGATGCCGGGATCAAACCCGGGTTGGCCACATGCAAGGCAAGCGCCTTACCTTTTGTACTATCTCTCCTGCAGAGTTAAAGCCTGAAAATGACTTCAACTGGAATAATATCAACAACAGATTAATGCTAACAGGAAGTCTTTGGCGGGGGGAGGGGGGGCGGACAAGGGGTCATACCCAGTGATGCTCACTGTACTCAGGAATTACTCCTGGCAGTGATTAGGGAAATATATAGAATGCAAGCAATAGAACCTGTTTCTGGCACGTGCAAGGCAAGTACCCTACCTGCTACACTATTCACCAGCCCCTAGAAAGTCTTTATTTTTTGGGGGGGGGTGTCACACCCGGCGGTGCACAGAGGTTACTCCTGGCTCATGCACTCAGGAATTAGTCCTGGCGGTGCTCGGGGGACCATATGGGATGCTGGGAATTGAACCCGGGTCGGTCGCTTGTAAGGCAAGGCAAATACCCTACCCGCTATACTATCGATCCAGTCCCTTAGAAAGTCATTTATTTTATTTTTGCTGTTTGGGTCACACCCGGCAGTGCACAGGGGTCACTCCTGGCTCTGCACTCAGGAATTAACCCAGGCGGTGCTCAGGGGACTATATGGGATGCTGGGAATCCAACTTGGGTCGGCCGTGTGCAAGGCAAATGCTCTACCTGCTGTGCTATTGCTCCAGCCCCATAGAAAGTCTTTTGAAGAAAAACTATATTAGCTTTATGCCAGGGACCAGACCTAGCTAAGCAGGCCTGAACCAGGGATGCCATGGAGACTAAGAAGGAGGCAGAAGTATGCATGGAACGCATGCGGTGAGTGGCTCACAGCCATGGAATGAGCCCTGACTGTTCTCCATGAATCACTTTGATTACTTAGAATCCATAATCATCAGAACAATATTCTTTGGCCAAATACTTAGGTACATTATCCAAGGACTTTTACACATCCAAGGGCCTTTGTTCATGGGGAAAAACATCTTTGTAATGGGCTTTCTCAAGGGGAGTTCTTTCTGGAGAGGAAGCAGAGATAGAGCAGATATAGGACACCCCCCAAGACCTCCTCCCCTCTGGGGCGTTATTCCACCTCTAGTGCCAGCAGTCTGGTTGTAAGATCCCATAAAGGAGCTATCTTGTCCATCTCCTTTATTTTTCTAGTTTCCCAACAGTTTTTTTTTCTCTCTCAGCATACAAATGGCCCAGTTCTTTGAGAAATCTTGTAAAGAATACCAAGCTGCTAAATCCTCTATGCAGACCAGTCAGGGTTGAGAGCTCTGGGCCCTCCTCAGATTGGGGTTGAGCAGATTCCCCAAACACCCCAGTGATCCTCCCCTGCCCAGGGCCAACAGCTCCCACCCACACCCAAAGTTTCAGGCATAGAAATGGCCCAGCTCCACACCTGAACCTCATCAAGCTGCCAAGCCACCAAATGGTTCCAACTTCTGGAGTAGTAGTTTGAGCCACCTGACCCCAGCCCAGTAGGAAAACAGCAGATTTGACAAAATGTTGTGTAGAATATTGTAAACCACAATGCCTGAGACAGAAAGAGAGGAGGGGGGTGGAGAGAGAGAGAGAGAGAGAGAGAGAGAGAGAGAGAGAGAGAGAGAGAGAGAGAGAGAGAGAGAGAGAGAGAGAGAGAGAGAGAGAGAGAGAGAGAGAGAGAGAGAGAGAAGTACCTGTCACAGAAGAAGGCTGGGGGTGGGTTGGGAGGTGATGGTGGGAGGGAACCTGGGGATACTGGTTCTGGGAAATATACACTGGTGGAGGACTGGGTGTTGGAATACTGTATGACTGAAATCCAATCATGAACAGCTTTATAATGGTCTATCACACAGTGATTCAATAAAAACATTTAAAAAAAGTGTTATGTTGAAGAGCCCACGGAGTGATAGATAGCACAGAGGGTAGGGTGTTTGCCTTGCACACAGCTGACCCAGGTTTGATTCCTTCGTCCCTCTTGGAGAGCCCGGCAAGCTACCAAGAGTATCTTGCCCGCACGGCAGGCCTGGCAAGCTACCCGTGGCATATTTGATATGCCGAAAACAGTAGCAACAAGTCTCACAATGGAGACGTTACTAGTGCCCACTCGAGCAAATCGATGAGCAATGAGATGACAGTAAAAGTGATACAGTTGTGTAGAAGCCCACCAAGATCAGTGAGTAAAAATATTAACACAGAAGGCTCAGTAGTACAAAACATCCAGTAAACACTCAGCCCATGGCTTTAGTAACACCACTGTGAGATAGAACAATGATCACAGATTGACTTCTATTGAACTATTTCCCAATACTTTGCTGTTGTAACAAGCAATATAGAGTATATTATTTTGTGCCCACTAGGGGGTTGACTTGTGGGTGGGGAGGAAATGCCAGTGAGTGCAACCAAAATAATGAGCAGTGCAGCCAAGTGTGCTGACACCACAGCTGACATGTGCAACCTCGGAGCCAGAGCATGTGTGCGACCTCAGAGAGTCTGTCCACCTGTGCGACCTCATGGAGACAGTCCACCTGTGTGACCTCAGAGAGCCAGTCCACCTGTGCGACCTCATGGAGACAGTCCACCTGTGTGACCTCAGAGAGCTAGAGCGCATGTGCCACCTAATTCATCCCAGCAAGAACTGACACTACAAAGGGAATTAATTAATGCAGGAATGATTTTATCTTTTAGCATGTGTTGTAACAAGCAATATGAACTAAATTCCTTTGTGCCTGCTAATGGAGCAGGCTGAGGGGTGGGCGGGAAACTGGGGACTTTGGTGAAGGGAAGGTCACACTGGTGGTGGAATTGGCATTGGAACATGGACTTCCTGAAATAACTGTATAACAAACAACTCTGTAAATCATAGTGCTTACATAAAGTCTACCCCCCAAAAAAAGTGCTTCAGGGGTTAAGAGATACATGCAACCGGGTTCTGTGTGACACACCCATGCCACAGAACACAAGTGTGGTGCTGGACACCCTCGAGCTCACTCAGAGATCTCCTGAGCTCTTTTCGGGAGTCCCCACCTTGAAATAAGAAGGAAAAGGACAAGAGTAATTCAGAACATAAATGGTGTTGTGGACAAGTGCATCCTTTATATTGTATGTATTTGAAGTGTCTTCTCTGTCTCATCAGAAGCTAGCTGGATTTTCATAATTTCTCCTGCCTTTAATCTATTGTTTTATGTGATACATCTGGAAATAGTAAGCTTTATACAAATACATAGGGCTGATACTTTTTTTTTTTTCTTTTTGGGTCACACCTGGTGATGCACAGGGGTTACTCCTGGATCTGCACTCAGGAATTACTCCTGGCGGTGCTCAGGGGACCATATGGGAGGCTGGGAATCAAACCTGGGTCGGCCACATGCAAGGCAAATGTCCTACCCGCTATGCTATTGTTCTAGCCCCCTGGGCTGATACTTTTAACAATTGTTCGAGATAGCCATGAGCAGTGAACTTGGAGACCAATGAGAGAGTTACCTCGAGGGCAAAACTGGTTGTCTCAGGAAATGGGGATATATGAATATTGGGGAGCTAAAGCCTTATAGATGTATTAGGCTTCTGAAATCACATGTTTAATAATCATTTGGTTAAAAATAAAATATCAATTTGGTAGGTGAGATATGGACTCACATCTGGTTGTGTTAATGAGGATAACAGGTGGATGAGGTCAGCGGGGATCCAGGCTCCCATGGGTGAGCCCTAGGCTCTGTCTGGGCACCCAGTGTGGGAGACATGAGACAGCAGGTGGGAGAGGACATGAGGCTGACAGTGGGATAACTTGGAAGCTTTTGTTTCGATTTATTTAGTATCCTTTCCAGGCCCCAATCCTGTCCCAAGCTGAGTGGGCCTTAGACAGGGCAGGACCATTGCTGTCCTGACCCCCACACACCTAGGGGGAAAAGAGCATCAGGTCCTGCTGAGAAAGTGGGGAGATGATTCAGACTCTGTTTACATGGGATAAAAGTGATATAGGGACCAGACAGATCGAAAGTAAATAAGGTGATTGCTTTGTTCATCATTGACCACGGTTCTATCCCTGACAGCCCATATAGTCACCTGAACCTCATCAGGAGTGATCCCTGAGTACAGCACAGAGCCAGGAGAAATCCCTGAGTACAGCCAAGTGTGACCAAAAAACCAAAACAGTGAATAGAATATCAGATAAACTCATCATCTGAGCATGCCGATGGGAGGGACCTGACTGGTGGCAGAGGGAGGAGGAAGTGGGGCAGTGCTCAGAGGTGAGAGAGTGACTGACTGGGAAATGGCCTGTGGGGGAGCAGGGCTGGACTCTGCTGGGCTCAGAGACCCACATGGGGCATCAGGAAAGGACATGGAACAGACTAGAGGAAAAGTGCAACAAAGTAGCCATAGACGTGAGGCTACAGTTACTGTCACTAAGGACACACAGACCTTCCCCCTGTCTCAGGAGCTGTTATCTGGAGCTCCTGCAGGGTCTCTCCCTTCCTTGGTATCTGCTCATTTGGGGCAGGGTGGGGAAACTATACCCTGCTGTGCTCAGGGTTACCCCAGGCTTGGGGGATGCTCCCAGGGGTGCTCAGGAGAACTCACAGTGTGGGTGAGCCTGGCCTTGCTGCGCACACAGCCTGCGCCCCGGCCCTTTGAGCTAAGGCATCTCACTGGCCCCTGGGCATGGTTCACTGTCTTGTAAGGTCTGATGTTTATAAGAAGGTGGTTTAAAAGATTCTATTTTTTTTTTTTTTTTGCTTTTTGGGTCACACTCGGCGATGCACAGGGGTTACTCCTGGCTCTGCGCTCAGGAATTACTCCTGGCGGTGCTCAGGGGACCATATGGGACACTGGGAATCGAACCTGGGTCGGCTGCGTGCAAGGCAAACGCCCTACTCCCTGTGCTATCGCTCCAGCCCCTAAAAGATTCTTTTATTGCTGATTTATTTCTGTCCCTTCACTTCCCCTGGTGGTCACTGCTGTTGGTGCCTTCACTGGTGCTCACACAGTTGGTTGTGGTGCTTGCTGGGGTCACACACTTGGTCACAGTGCTCATACACTGTTCAGCTGTAACATAATTTAGGTAAATTCATTTAGTTGTGGCGCTCCTGCACCTTTGGCTGTGGTGAAAGACAGAACTATTTTTTGTCGTGGGGCTGGGGATCATGCAAGACAGCATCACCAGGATCACCTGAGGCATGTGGGATGGTGCCAGGGGTCAAACTCATGCTCTCATATCTGCAGGGCAGACAGTCTACACTGAGCAATATTTCAGACTTTCAATCTAGCCTTCTCTTCTAGTCGGGAAAGCTAAGCTAGTTCAGTGAGGTCAGGGATAAGCCTCAGCGGTAGGACACAGGTGTTCCACATACGGAGGCAGGGGTCCATCCTGGCTGTGTAGAAACAAATAATGTTTTAGTTCAGTAGAAAATATTGGTCATAGATTAGAATGGTATTTTCTATTTTGAGTATTATCTGACAAGTATTTTATAAGTGTCTAAAATCTAAAGTATTTAAAGTAATGTTTAAAAACTAGTTACATCCAAAGAATTAAAAATATTCTTGAGGACAAGGTCAGAGCACAGCAGGTAGGGTGTTTATCTGGTATGCAGCTGACTCAAATTCAATCCCCAGCACCACATGTGGTCTCCTGGTCCCCCTAGGAATAACCCCTGAGCACTGCCAGGTGTGACCCAAAAATAAACAAACAAAATTGAATGTTTCATACAACTTGAAGAACAGTTCTTAGTGTGAGTGTTACAGAGGAATTGTTCTAAAGAAACAGTGTGGGAAAGAGAACAAGGAATATATGTATTCTTTGGGAGTGGATTAGGTGAAGGAAAAGAATTAATGTAAATAACATAAACAAGTTGTTATTAAGTCTCACAATGGAGATGTTACTGGTGCCCCCTCTAGCAAATTGATGAACAACTAACAACGGGATGAAAGTGCTACAGACAGTGCAACATGAGTAACAAAAAGGACATGGTATATGGTATTTGGCACTTTGGTGGTGGTAAGATGCAGAAACTGCATTAACACTGAACATGTTACCTTAATTACAATAGATATGTTTGTATGTATAAAATAAAACACATGTCTTCAAAGAGAGAAACTGAAGAACAGGTGTCATCAAGGGGTGAGGGTGACCATTATCAGTGATGACCAAGTGCTCCTTCACTCTATGAGGTGCTGTTGAGTATGACACTGTGTGTCTGTGGGTTCCCCACACCCCTTGATTTGACCACCACACCCAAACTGAGGGGCTTTCTCCCATTTATAGCAGAGCAGCCTCCTTACAATACCGCACATCCAAGACAAGGAGAGTCTGAGAGCTGACTCAGCTGGATGAAGAGAAATGAGTGAATGAGACCTGACTGGGACCTCACTCAGGGCGTGTGGTCCTGAAATAAGATCCTAGGAGAGAAAAGGAAACAGTAACACTAAATATACTGTGGGGAGATTGGTGATACTGTTCTGGCATGGACTTATGAGCTGTAGAAACGTCGTAGTGATAAAAGATGAAGAAGGTTCCTAAGAAAAGGAACAGGGAGTGGAAGGAAAGTTCCCTTGTAGTTTCTAGGTTTGGCATCACGGAATGGAGAAAGAGGTTCTGGGGACATGACGGAACCTCAGACACACCACAAGGCCCCATAAGTTTCCCTTCCACAACTCTCCCAGCTCCCAATCCTGACCCCAGGACTGCTCTGAAGGCATCTTCATCCCATGGATGTCCTCCTCCAGGTCAGCATCTCAGCCTGAGTCAGACCACAGCCCCGCCCCTGCAAAATAGGAGAGAGCAGTGCAGCGGCGCCCCCGTGTGGCCACAGCTCTGAAAGACACTCAATTCGAATTGTACTTCCTAGCAAGGGAGCTCTCCAGGGCTCCCAGCAACAGGACAGTCTGTGCACACTAGGTGGCGCCCTATCCCGTGCCAGGTGCTGTGTCTGAATAGTTTCCCTAAACCATGCTAATATAGAGACTTCTTATTCATAACAGTGAGCACTGGCTCCCAGTATGATTAAACAACAGGTGCATGAGAAATCAATGGTAATAATATTGTAAACTAAAAAGAATTAATCAAAAGCATTATTTATTTTTTTATTTTTATTTTTTAATTAGTGAGTCACAGTGAGGGTACAGTTAGATTCACACATTTCGTGCTTGTTTTTCCCTCATGCAGTGTTTGGGAGCCTATCCCTCCACCAGTGTCCATTCTCCACCACCAATGAACTCAGTATCCCTCCCACCCCCCAATCCTACACCCCCCACTCCACCCCGCCTCTGTGGGAGAGCATTCCAATTTGTTCTCTCTCTCTCTCTCTCTCTCTCTCTCTCTCCTTTTGGGTGTTGTGGTCTGCAGTAGGGGTATTGAGTGGCCATCATGTTCGGTCACTAGTCCACTTTCAGCATGCATTTCCCTTACCATGCGGGATCTCCAATCACTTTTTACTTGGTGTTCCCTTCTCCATTTGGTATGACTTTCCTCCAGCGTGTGAGGCCAACTTCCAAGCTATGGAGTCAACCTCCGGGTATTTTTTTAAATTTTTTTTATTCTTTTATAGAATCACCATGTGGAATGTTACAACCTCCGGGTATTATATACTACTATTCTTTGGGTATTAGTCTCCTACTCTGTTATTTTATATTCCACAGATGAGTGCAATCTTTCTATGTCTGTCCCTCTCCCTCTGGCTCATTTCACTTAGCATCATACTTTCCATGTTGATCCACTTATATGCAAAGTCCATGACTTCATCTTTTCTAACAGCTGCATAGTATTCCATTGTATAGATGTGCCAAAGTTTCTTTAACCAGTCATCTGTTTTCGGGCACTCGGATTTTTTCCAGGTTCTGGCTATTGTAAACAGTGCTGCGATGAACATATAAGTGCAGATGTCATTTCGACTATACTTTTTTGTTTCTCCAGGGTATATTCCCAGAAGTGGTATTGCTGGATCAAATGGAAGCTCAATTTCTAATTTTTTGAGAAGCGTCCGTATTGTTTTCCAAAGGGGCTGGACCAGTCGGCATTCCCACCAGCAGTGTAGGAGGGTCCCTTTCTCCCCACATCCTCTCCAATAGCGGTTTCTTTTGTTCTTTTGGATGTGTGCCATTCTCTGTGGTGTGAGGTGGTATCTCATAGTTGTTTTGATCTGATGATTAGTGATGCAGAGCATTTTTTCATGTACCTTTTAGCCATTCGTATCTCTTCCTTGGAAAAGTTTCTGTTCATTTCTTCGGCTCATTTTCTGATGGGGTTGGATGTTTTCTTCTTGTAGAGTTCAACCAGTGCTTTATATCCCCTTGATATCAACCCTATATCAAATGGGTATTGGGTGAATATCCTTTCCCATTCTGTAGATTACCTTTGTATTCTGGTCACTGTGTCTTTTGCGGTGCAGAAGCTTCTTAGTTTAATATAGTCCCATTTGTTTATCTCTGTTTCTACTTGATTGCTTAGTTCCATGTCATCTTTGAAGATACCTTTAGCTTCAATATCGTGAAGGGTTTTGCTGACCTTGTCTTCGATGTACCTTATGGATTGTGGTCTAATGTTGAGGTCTTCAATCCATTTTGATCTGATTTTTGTGCATAGTGTCAGGTCGAGTTCTAAGCTCATTCTTTTGCATGTGGTTGTCCAATTATGCCAGCACCATTTGTTGAAGAGGCTTTCCTTGTGCCACTTCACATTTCTTGCCCCCTTATCAAATATTAAGTGATCATACATATATTTGGGGTTGTGTGTAGGGATATTCCACTCTGTTCCATTGGTCTGTGGCTCTGCCTTTGTTCCAGTACCATGCTGTTTTTTTTTTTGTTCGTTTGTTTGTTTGCTTTTTGGGTCACACCTGGTGATGCACAGAGGTTACTCCTGGCTCTGCACTCAGGAATTACTCCTGGCGGTGCTCAGGGGACCATATGGGATGCTGGGGATCGAACCCGGGTCGGCCGCGTGCAAGGCAAACGCCCTACCCGCTGTGCTATTGTTCAAGCCCCATACCATGCTGTTTTAATTGTTACCGTCAAAAGCATTTTTTTAATAAAAATAAGTATGAATTACTCAGGCCATAACTGCTGCTACCCAGAGCCATAGTGAGCCCGACAGCATACCTTTTCCTCACTGTGCTGAGATGAGATATTGCTTCCCAGGCCTCAGTCACTGTCACCTGGTGCTGCTGATTCCATCAGAATCAACTCTAAAGTTTCCATCCCTAGAATGAGCTGCAGGAAGAAGGAGGGGAAAAGCCCCCATGCCCTGGACCAGGAATATGCCAGGGCAGGGGGGATGTCTCATGTACAGGTGAGATTGGGAAGTAATAGGGACTTTAGGAAATAGCAGCCAAATAGTGTGGAGAGGGCAGAAGCAGAGAAAAGGGGCAGGGAAGGGTCCACTAGTGGGCACCGTGGGGGAGGGATGGGTTCTCTGTGGATGAGGCAGGAAGCGTGGGTGATAGAGTGTGTTTGTTACCTGGAACATATTAGAGCAGGTGTTGGCTCTATAAGTGACTCCTAAACTACAGTTAACTTTCAGGCAATTCCCCATACTTTGAAGTATGACATAACGCTAACACTCAGGGAAGAGTAGAGAATAGGGGATGGGAAATGGAAGGGAAGGGAAGACAAGGGAAGGAAAAAGAAGGGTAGGGAAGGGAAGAGAAGACAAGAGAAAGGATGGGAAGGGAAGTGATAGAAGTGAAGGAAAGAGAAGGGAATGGAAGAAAAGGAAGAAAAGGGAATGGGAGGGAAGGAAAGAGGAAGAAAGATATTAAGGATTTTTCCATCTAGAATAAGACCCCTTAATGCTGATGGTAGAATGAAAGGTTCAGACATGGGTAGCAAGGCCCGTGCAGCCTGGAGGCATTGGCCCTGGGCACTGGTTCTTGAGTTTCCAGGTTTCCACAGCATGTGAGAGCGACAGCTGTAGGCCATGGCACTGCTACTGGGAAACTTTCTCTGGAGAGGGGAATTTAATAAAATCTAGCGTAAGAAAGGTGGCAATGCATTGTTTATGAAACCCTATAAGCAACAGCACTGTAAATAACAGTATAAAACTTAAAAAAAAAGTTAGGACTGGAGTATTAGTACAGCAGGTAGGACTTTTCCCTTGCTTGCGTCTGATCAGACTTTGATCCCAGATAGCACGTGTGATTCTCTGAGCACTTCCATGAGTAATTCCAGAGTGCAAAGTCCTCAGTGCCTGTGACCAAAAATCAAAACAAAACAAGAACTCCTGACAAACCTCCCCAAACCCTTATCCTCATAGAGACAGACTGGTGGGTGGGAGGCAAGTTGTCTGCAGGGCAGGGGCTGTTGGTAGAGATGCAGGGATCCGTGTTGGAACACTGTATGACTGAAACCAAATCATAAGTAACTTTGTAATTTCACTGTGACTGAATAAAAATAAAAACAACAATAATCCTGCATAGATGAACAATCTCTGAGTGTAATGGACCGATTTAACAGTTGATTTTTAAATATTTGTCTGTCCATGACCAAAAATCCTCTTGCTGAAGCTACGTCTACACATTTTGTGTAGGGAGAGAGTGCAGTAGAATGTCTTAAAATTGATGCATTAAAAAAGGGACATATTACTGGAGAGGTAGTACTTGTCATGCATGCAGCCAGACCCTACCCCTAGTTTGACCATCCCCCCCGGTTCCTAGCAAGCAAATCTGCCTGTTGGTGATACTGAGAGATCCAGGTGAAGAAACTCTTGGCCATGGGGCTGTGTGACTTGGAGGAATATGGAATTCCTACTCAAGGGAGAAGCCTCAGAATCAAACAGGCTGCTGATGTCTGTGGCAGCAGATGCACAGGACAGGGAGGAGGTGATGCTGGTTTCTTGGAGAATGTGGAGCAGTAGCTGCACTCTCTGTTTCCCTCTCAGGGATCCCCCTAGAACAGTTCTCCTGGGCTCCTGCTGCAGAGCTGTGGGGTGGCTCATGGTACTTGATACTGGTTTTGATGAGTAACATCAGAGTTTTGGGGGGAGTCATAGGGGCCAGAGAGATAGTGGGAGAGTGGACAGGGCTCTTGCTTGCACACAGATGACCTAGATTTGATCACCAACATCCCATATGATGGGTAGAACTGAACCATTAGTTAGTTAGAACTGAACCATTTGAGCTATTATGATTCTTTATAAGCGTCAGAGGTACCATCTAAAACTTTTGAGAAGTCCATGATGAATTTGCCATCTTAGATTGATGTTGAGAAGGAACTGCTAGCAGATGCCCAGAGAGATCTGAAGCGTGCTAAGGCTCATGCCCAGGTCATGAAGGATGCAAAGACCAAGAAGGTGGTAGAGTCAGAGAAGAAGGCCGTGCAGAGACTGGAGGAACAATTAATGAAGGCTGAAGTTCAGGCCACAGACCAAGAAGACAATGAACAACTTGCCTTGGGGACCTCCAAACTCAATGATCTGGACTCCAGGATCTCAGTGGCTTGGTAGAAAAGGCAGGTTTGACTGAGAACATTTACAACAAAACCCAGTGGGGCAAGTTTGCCTGAGCTGTGAGGACTCTGAGTTCTAGCCAGGTCTGAGCGGCAGGGTTCTGAGGGAAGAACAGTGTGGTTGGAATACGACGTCCACTAGCTAAGTGGTTTGAGGAATATGAATAAACCATGAACCTCGCTTGCCCTCAGTCCTGAGGGAGAGAGGCAGCAAGTCTTAACAAACCATCTTTGTGAAAAAAAGAGACCTGAAGATACTAGAAGGGAGATGTGAGCCAGCTGCCCTATGGGAAACTTCTTTTAAAATATTTCTATAAATATCAAAATTCTAGCTGAATGATTTCTTTTCAATTTTGTTTTTATTTTCAGGAGTGCATGGGAATTTATTACATGTTCTGCCAGGCTAATTCACTTTTTCACTGAAGCATTTCAATTTTCTTAGCTACTTCATACAAAGTCCAATTATACTGGTACAATTATAAAATTAGGGTTTTGCAATTACTTCTACATTTTAGTAGAAACTTCCAAACTGCTCTCTCTCTCCCCCATTTTATGGATTTAGAATTGAGCAGAACAAAAACCCACTGCACCTATTACAATCATCTCTATCTCTTTTCATGGGGATCAATTTTCATTAAACTTGAACCAGTTGTGACATCGGTGGTGTTTTGGTTCAAACACCTGTTCACAGAAATGCACGATGGGAAAAGTGCTTCCTGAATTAATAGTCCTTTTCACATGGGAATTTAAATTTTTTAAATTATTTAAAATATTCAAGCTCCTTAAAAATCTTTAAGATCAGTAGACTGGGGTTGAGGGTGGATGATGGGGGAGTGATTAGAAGAATAATGAAATAATCAGTAACTGAAACCAATTTCCCATCATTCTTTTTTTTGTATCTTTTCAGATAGATACCTTTTCTCTTTCAAACCATAGTTTTTTTATTATTATTATTATTATTTTGGTTTTTGGGTCACACCTGGCGATGCACAGGGGTTCCTCCTGGCTCTGCACTCAGGAATTACCCCTGGCCATGCTCAGGGGACCATATGGGATGCTGGGATTTGAACCCGGGTCGGCCGCGTGCAAGGCAAACGCCCTACCTGCTGTGCTATCTCTCCAGCCCCCAAACCATAGTTTTTTATTGAAAGATGTATAGAATGTTCTACATGACAATAAATCTAGAGAAAAATGAGTATTTTGTTCCTAAAAGAAGACATGTCAAGATTTTAGGACTTTCATTTTTTTTTATAATTGTGTGAAAATGGGAAAAATAAAAAAAAATAAAAATAAAAAAAATAAGAGGCAGTTTCATGTTTTCCTTTGACCTTGAGCACAGTGAGACACTTCCTCCACAGACCGGGAACTGGTGTGGGGTCACCCAGCTGCCAGACACAGTGATGACAATTACACAGCAAAGACTGGGGTTGTCGGGATAGATCTACTGAACCGGGGTCCCACTGTCAACCCCATTACAGTGGGGAAAGTGGTTGTGTGTATAAATTCCCCACTCACTTGGCCTGTGTAAGCCCCCACCTGCAAGCGGGGATTACACGTGAAAGGATGTTCTCAGGCTCTTTGGGCGTTTCTCTCTTGCCGCTCACGTTCAGTGCTCCGGAGCGGCTTCTCCACCCGGGAAGGCTGTTGCCTTGGACGGACGAAGGAAGAATGAGGGCCAAGCTGGTTGCTGATTAATTGCCGTTTATTTAATCTCTCGTCTCTCCCGGCTCTTTCCAACCCTCTCTCTCTATCTTTCTCTAACCATACTATTCTTTCTTCTTACTGTATCCATCTTCTCTATCTCTCTCTTGATGCTGTCTCTCTACTGTCTCTCTTTTCTCTCTCATTCCCCCCCCCCCGTCCGCAGCAACCAATTAACCTTTTCCTCCTAGCAGCCGCTCTTTTAAAAAATTTTTTTAAAAAAATTTTATTGAATCATGCTTTCATGTTTGGGTTACAATCTCACAATGATCAAACACCCATACCAGTGCACATTTCCCATCACTGATATCCCGGGTATACCCCCCCTTTCCCACCCTCCCCCTGCCTCCATGGCAGACTATTTTCCCCATAGTCTCTCTCTACTTTTGGGCATTATGGCTTGCAACACAGATACTGAGAGGTCATCATGTTTGTTCTATTATCTACTTTCAGCATGCATCTCCCATCCCCACTGGTTCCTCCAGCCATCATTTTCTTAGTGATCCCTTCTCTATTCCATCTGCCTTCTCCCCTCCACTCATGAAACAGTCTTCCATCTATGGGGCAGTCCTCCTGGTCCTTGTATTTACTGTCCTTGGGTGTCAGCCTCATGTGATATTATTCTATATTCCACAAATGAGTGCAGTCATTCTATGTCTGCCCCCTCTTTCTGACTCATTTCACTTAGCATGATACTCTCCATGTCTATCCATTTATAAGCAAATTTCATGACTTCATCTCTCCTAACAGCTGCATAGTATTCCATTGTGTAGATGTACCAAAGTTTCTTTAACCAGTCATCTGTTTTAGGGCACTCGGGTTGTTTCCAGATTTTGGCTATTGTGAACAGTGCTGCAATGAATATATAGGTACAGATGTCATTTCTACTGTGCTTTTTTGTATCCTCAGGATATATTCCCAGAAGTGGTATTGCGGAGTCATATGGAAGTTCACTTTCTGGTTTTTGAAGGACTCTCCATATTGTTTTCCAGAAAGGCTGGACCAGTCGACATTCCTACCGACAGTGAAAGAGCGTCCCTTTTCCCCCACATTCACACCAGTACTGGTTGCTTGGTTGCTTTTGTTCTTTTGAATGTGTGCCAGTCTCTGCGGTGTGAGATAATATCTCATTATTGTTTTGATTTGCATCTCCCTGATGAATAGCGATGTGGAGCACTTTTTCATGTGCCTTTTGGCCATTTGTATTTCTTTTTTGAGGAAATGTCTGTTCATTTCTTCTCCCCATTTTTTGATGGGGTTGGAGGTTTTTTTCTTATACAGTTCTACTATTATCTTGTATATTCTGGATATTAATCCCTTTTCAGATGGATATTGGGTAAATATTCTTTCCCATTCTGTGGGCTCTTTCTGCATTTTGGTCACTGTTTCTTTTGAAGTGCAGATACCTCTTAGTTTGAGGTAGTCCATTTGTTTATGTTTGCAGAGCCAGGAGGAACCCCTGTACATAGCCAGGTGTGACCCAAAAAGCAAAAAAAAAAAAATGTCATGGGTATCCTGATAGGGACCGCATTAAATTTGTATAGTGGTTTGGGCAGTATTGCCATTTTGATAATGTTAATTCTCCCTATTCATGAGCAGGGGATGTGTCTCCATTTCCTACTGTCCTCTTTTATTTCTTGAAGTAGTGTTTTGTAATTTTCCTTGTATAGATCCTTCACCTCTTTGGTTAAGCTGGTTCCAAGGTACTTGATTTTCTGAGGTACTATTGTGAATGGGATTGTTTTTTTAATTTAATTTAATTTACTTTAATTTTTTCGCTTTTTGGGTCACACCTGGCGATGCACAGGGGTTCCTCCTGGCTTTGCACTCAGGAATTACTCCTGGCGGTGCTCAGGAGACCATATGGGATGCTGGGATTCGAACCCGGGTCGACTGCGTGCAAGTCAATTGCCCTACCTGCCGTGCTATTGCTCCAGTCCCTGGGATTGTTCTTTTAATGTCTCTTTCTTCTCTTTCATTATTTGTAAATAAGAAAGCCATGGACTTTTCGGTGTTGATTTTGTAGCCTGCCACTTTACTATATGGACCTATTGTTTCTAGGAGCTTTTCTGTAGAGTCTTTAGGGTTTTCCAAGTATAGTATCATATCATCTGTGAATAGTGATAACTTGACCTATTCCTTTCCTATCTGTATGTCCTTGATATTTTTGTCTTGTCTAACTGCTATGGCCAGGACTTCCAGTACTATATTGAATAGGAGTGCCGCATCTTTTTTTTATCCTCTCTCATCACGTCTCCCCACAGGAAGCGCAATCAAAAATGTTTTTCCAGGGGCCGGAGCGATAGCACAGCGGGTAGGGCGTTTGCCTTGCACGCGGCCGACCCGGGTTCGATCCCCGGCATCCCATATGGTCCCCCAAGCACTGCCAGGAGTAATTCCTGAGAGCAAAGCCAGGAGTAACCCCTGAGCATCGCTGGGTGTGACCCAAAAAGCAAAAAAAAAAAAAAAATGTTTTTCCAGACTTCTGAGCACCTGCAGCCCACAAGGGCAAAATAGCCCTTAAGGTGTGTTTCTCCTCTCCTTAGACCAGCAACTTAATTAGCCTCTTCAATTCTACTTCCTAATATTTACCATTCTGTATGAACACAGTAATAGACACTTTTAGGCTTATAGGGTGACTCTCCTGGGGACATCTCGCTACAGACTCAGGCTACAGTGCTCAGGCCAGATTAATCATTCCTAATCCCATCAGGGTCCAAATCTAGTTATTACTTTTTGGATCATGACAGAATTTGTCCATGACCAAGCTCTTAACTTATAGTTAAGCATTAGGCACTTTGGCCAGGCCCATTTCGATGCCAGGGTAGCTCATAGCTCACCACTTGTCCTGGTTCCATCCAGTCCCTTGTTGGGACCCTGCTTTGGGGGATCTAGGAAATAAGGGCAACTGAGGCTTAAGTTGAGAGAGCAGAAGTCCAGGAGGTAATATTATCTGGAATCAATCAACTCCCAAGCCACAGACTTGTCTTTTTAACTGTCTTCCTGTATCCATACAAAAAAGAAAAAGCAAAAGCAACTGCTCTGAAATAGCTAGTCATGCAAAGGACATTAAGGAGAGAGAGACAATATTTACAAGTCAGAGTCTTATCAGGAGACAAAGGTAGTTTGACAGATTGGGGGACAATCAACAAACACAAGCTTCCAGCGGCCAGGGAGGAAGGGCAAACCAACGTTATCCTACAGTTATTCTACAGTGGTGTTCTGAGTGTGGGGCATTTGGTCAACTCAAACCTCACAACTTTGTAAATCATGGTGTCTTATAAAAAAAAAATCAGTGAAAATTACAACAACCTTCACATACTTCCCTTTTATTGTGGTGGGAAGGTGCTCAGTGGTGGGATTGGTGTTTGAATATTATCTGTAATGAACTGTTGAGAACTACTTTTATGAAAATATATATTTTAAAAATCAATGAAAAATATACCATTTTTATTCTGTTACTTCCAGAAAACTCATGGATAGCCCCGCCAACTCTCACCTACCCTCCTACTTTAAACTTAAGTGGAGTACCAGGAGTGCCCCCAGCCTAACCCCTGAGTGCTCTGGAAAGCTCGCACAGCCCCCATGAAGAGAAAACTAGAGAAGAATGAGGCTTCTCTATGCCCACAGGGGATGGAGAAGAACATTAATTGGAATGACTTGTCCTAGTTCACAGAACCTCACATTTCCCACCGTCACACTGTCTTGCCCATAACTGCTTCTTAGCTGAGTGTCCAAGCATCTCTGTTGTTCTGTAACACTCACAATTTGGTTTTCAGCTGCCAACCTATTCTCTCTGCCTTCCCCTCTTAGAGGTAAACTTCTCTCTATACAATGCTGCTGAGAGAGATGATGCAAAGGCTGGAGACCATCCTTGCATCTATAAGGTTGGCTTCAAAGTTTGATCCCCAGCACTGCATAGTGCATCACCTTGGGTAGGCCCAGTGGCCAACCAGAATCCCCTAAGGCCCCATCAACTTCCCATCATTGAGCCTGAGCTCTGAATAGTTAGGTATATTGCTAGGGAATAGCCTGGATCACCAAGCACTGCTGGGAAAAGTCCCCAAGAAATACTGCCCAGGGTCTCATCCTTAGCCACAGTCTACTGTGAACAACCCTCAGCTTGCATAATCCTCCGGGCATGAGAGCTTCCTGGCAGCCACAAAGAAATCTACTGTCTTAGCAGGCACCCACTCCCTGCACCATGTTCAAATCATCAACATTGAACTTCCCACCGTTTCCTCCCGATCCAGGGCCTTGACCAGTGATACTAGATAAATTTAGTTGCCACCTTGGCCCCCTACTAACCTGGCTAGCACCTTCCAGGTGTGCCAGGCAGAGGGTCAGCTCACTTCAAACCCCACCCTTGCCCTGTGTCTGGGCCTCTCCTGACACCACCTGTGCTCTGACAACCATGAAGAGCGGACGCCAGCACAGTATTAAATAGGCAAGATGCACCTGCCGTGCGAATGTGAAGTTGTGAGTTTCATCCCGAGTCTTCACCTAGACTCAAGCACGGTCGTAGCAACTCTGCTCTTTGGACCCCAGAACCACAGAGTTGCCCCTCTGGGAGTTCTGTGGCCAGGAGTGTGTGAGCAACACCGTGAGCTGTCAGGACCCTTGGTCAGGAGTGTGAGCCCAGAGCACAGCCACAGGGGCAGGCGTCACAGTCAAGCCTGTGTGTGACCCTCCAGGCACGACAACCACAGCATCACAGGGAAGGGACAGAAAAATGGTGAATTAAGTATGCAAATCATTAATAAGAAAGTTGTGATTTATAATATTCACACAAAGATTTATAATAGAATGGGCAGGGAGCAGGACAAGGTTGGAAGATCCACCAAAGCAAAGGAAAATCTGAGTGTGTATAAGGAGACCAGGAAAGAAGGTGCTGGAATCATCCTACACCAGCACAGAGAAGGGAGGTCAAGTGTGTCAGTGTCCCCTGCGGCCTGCAGGAGTCGCTGGCTGCTCTAGCTTTCCTGCGTTCTTGGGCCATACCTGGAAGAAGTCCACAGAAACATGGGCCCCGGACAGTGGGAAGACACATCTGTGCCCAGGAATTACACCCAGACAGGAGTATCTGATACAGTTATTCTCAGAATCCCAAAATTAGTCTGACTGAGAGAAAAATGTTCATAAAGGAGGATATGACAGCCCTGCTGGGAGGGACTGGAAGGGGAGGTGCAGCAGAAGAGGGTCAGGGTCCATGGCAGCAGGTGATAGTGACACATTCACCGAGCCAGACTGAGAGGCTCCTTCTGAGGGCACAGGAGCTGACATGGGAGGGTGGGGTTGGCGTGTGTGTGTCTTGACTGTGCTCTGCTTCCTCATGGAAGTAGTAAACAAGGTGATTAATGGGACCCGGAATGCGGGGGGAGGGGAGTGGTGAGGCCGCACCCACCCCTAGGCTCAGGGTTCAGCATCCTGAGGGAGGATGCAGAGGAGCCTCAGGGGAGCCTCAGTCGGGTCCTGTCAGAGCCCCAAGGTGTGCAGTCTCCTGAATCAGGAATCAGGGTTGTGTGAACCACAAACTCAGGGTCTGAGGGGCTCAGGGGAAGCTTTAGCAGGTGGGGAGGGGTGAGAGGAGACAGAATGGGGTGTTCAGAGCTAGTGGAGATGAGAGTGCAGGATATCTGGGGGTCTGGGGTGACTGAGACAAGCAGGAAAGGGGAGACTGCGGTGGCTGTAGCATCAGGCAGATGGTGGAGTGCGTGTGAGAGAGACGGCGAGGACACGGGCTGAGGCTCTCCATGCGCCTCAGTGGAGAAGAGGTATACCTCCAGTTACAAACGTCTATGCTTCTCCTCCCCACCCCCTAACCTGTCTCTGGGCAGACACCTCTCTCTCTATCTCTCTCTCCATTCTTCCCCTTTTGGCACTATGGTTGCAATATTGTTACTGAAAGGGTATCAGGTGTATCACTTTACCTCCTTTCAGAACTCAGTTCTTAATAGTGATCATTTCCAATTATCGTTGTCATAGTGGTCCCTTCTCTGACCTCCACAATGTGGCAAGCTTCCTACCATGGACCAGTCCTCTTGGCCCTCATTTCTTTTGTCTTTGGGTATCACTCTCATACTATGTTGTGTATACCTTGCAAAAAAAGTGCAATTATTCTGGTTGAACTCTACAAGAAGAAAACATCCAACCCCATCAAAAAATGGGGCGAAGAAATGAACAGAAACTTTACCAAAGAAGAAATACGAATGGCCAAAAGGCACATGAAAAAGTGCTCTACATCACTAATCATCAGAGAGATGCAGATCAAAACAACCACAAGATACCACCTCACACCACAGAGACTAGCGCACATCCAAAAGAACAAAAGCAACCGCTGTTGGAGAGGATGTGGGGAGAAAGGGACCCTTCTACACTGCTGGTGGGAATGCCGACTGGTTCAGCCCTTCTGGAAAACAATATGGACGATTCTCAAAAAATTAGAAATTGAGCTACCATTTGACCCAGCAATACCACTGCTGGGAATATATCCCAGAGAGGCAAAAAAGTATAATCGAAATGGCATCTGCACATGTATGTTCATCGCAGCACTGTTTACAATAGCCAGAATCTGGAAAAAACCCGAATGCCCTAGAACGGATGACTGGTTGAGGAAACTTTGGTACATCTATACAATGGAATACTATGCAGCTGTTAGAAAAAAGGAGGTCACAAATTTTTAATTTAAGTGGATCGGCATGAAAAGTTTCATGCTAAGTGAAATGAGTCAGAAAGAGAGAGACAGACATAGAAAGATTGCACTCATCTATGACATATAGAATAACAGAGTGGGAGACTAACACCCAAGAATTGTAGAAACAACTACCAGGAGGTTGACTCCATGGCTAGGAGGCTGGCCTCACATTCTGGGGAAAGGGCAACTCAGAGAAGGGATCACCAACTATAATGTAGTCGAAGGCCATGTGGGAGAAGGGAGTTGCGGGCTGAATGAGGGCTAGAGACTGAGCACAGTGGCCACTCAACACCTTTATTGCAAACCACAATAGCTAATTAGAGGGAGAGAACAGAAGGGAATGCCCTGCCACAGTGACAGGGTGGGGTGGGGGGAGATGGGATTGGGGAGGATTGGAGGGACGCTGGGTTTACTGGTGGTGGAGTATGGGCACTGGTGAAGGGATGGGTTCCCGAACTTTGTATGGGGGAAGCATAAGCACAGATGTGTATAAATCCGTAACTGTACCCTCATGGTGATTCATTAATTAAAAATAAATAAATTTTAAAAAAATTAAAAAAAAATAACCCCCCCCCAAAAAAAAAGTGCAATTATTCTATGTGTGTCACGGACCTTTTCTTGACCGCTGATGATGGGGTAATCATCCTGGGGAGTTGCGGAGGGATGCCCTGGGTTCTCTCCTGATCCTGTGGGAGCAAGGTTGGGAATGCCTGCAGCAGGTCAGGTCTCTCTAACACTTGTTTCAGGACACAGAGTTTGGGGATTGCAGTGTGACCCTAGTACAGGGACCCCTCTTGTTCCTGCTGAGGGAGCAGAGGCCGGGCAACTGTGCCCCTCACTTCAGACGCCTCAGTGTGCACATCCACACCTTGGAGGAGCATTATGTAGATGCTAGAGGGTGTTTCCAAATAGCAGAGGATTTTGAATACTTGTTTTCACTTTGCCCCTGACCCCAGAAATAACGACAGACATTCCCAGCACTGTGCTGTGCTCAGAGGACCCCGTGCTCCTGCGTGCACAGCATATGCGCCAGCTTATGGGCCACTCCCTGCCCTCAGGAATGATTTTATTTTATTATTATAATTATTATTATTGCTTTTTGGGTTACACCTGGCAATGCACAGGGGTTACTCCTGGCTATGCACTCAGGAATCACCCCTGGCGGTGCTCAGAGGACCATATAGGATGCTGGGAATCGAACCCGGGTCGACCGCGTGCAAGGCAGACGCCCTACCAGCTGTGCTATCGCTCCAGCCCTAGGAATGACTTTGAAATATTATGTAGGTAGGGCCAGAGTGATAGTACTTGGGGTGGTGTTTGCAAGTTGCTAACCCAAGTTTCATCCCCAGCACCCCATATGGTCCCCTAGTCTGCCAGGAGTGACTTCTGAGTGCATAGCCAGGAGTAAGCCCTGAGCACTCGCAGTGTGGCCCCAAAACAAAATAAAAAAGTAATAACTACACTTTGGAAGTGATTGGAAGTGACTATGATTTTATGTAATCCTGAAATTTTGGGGAAAAAAAGAGAATCTTAGGGTTTTTTTTTTGGTTTTGCTTTTTGGGTCACACTCGGCGATGCTCAGGGATTACTCCTGGTTCTGCACTCAGAAATTACTCCTGGCCATGTTTGGGGGACCATATGGGGTGCTGGGAATCAAATCCGGTTGGCCATGTGCAAGGCAAACACCCTACCCACTGTACTGTCGCTCCAGCCCCTCTTAGTAATTTTCAAAAAACAATAGTAACATTATGTTTGATGGGAGGTTTCTACTTTATAATATAACTGGTAAATTACTTAAAGGTGATAATCATAATGTTTCCAATGATTTTGAAGAGATTCAGAAAACATTATACCAACTAGGAGTCAGTGATGTACAGGGCTTAAAGGGCTTGCCTTGTAGTGGTGCTCAGGGGTCACTCCAGGCTCTGCACTGAGGAATTACTCCTTGATCAAGGGATCAGATGGAATGCTGGGAGACACATCTGGGTTAACTGAGTGCAAATCATGTGCTCCACCCACTAGCGCTCCGCCCCTCCCCCCCATGTTGGTTCTATTTCTAAGCATAGAGTGTGTCTTCCTCACCTCACTGGAAAGACCTTTTTTTTTTTTTTTTTTTTTACATTTACTAAGAAAAATAAATGTTTAATTTTGAGATATACGAATTGACACAATTTTGGGAAGGAGGAGGGGGCACACCTGCAGTGCCAGGGCTTACTCCTGGCTCGGTGCTCACGGATCACTCCTGGCAGTCCTCAGAAGACTTTAAGTGGCGGGAAAGACAAATGCCTTATCCCTTGTACTATAGATCTGGCCCCAGTGCAATTCCTATGTTTTCAGTAACTTCCAATTTTGAATATACTTTCACAAAAATATGGGACGCTTCACGAATTTGCGTGTCATCCTTGCGCAGGGGCCATGCTAATCTTCTCTGTATCGTTCCAATTTTAGTATATGTGCTGCCGAAGCGAGTACTGGAAAGACCTTTTGACACACACAAGTAATGTCACTTTTAGTTTGGTTATAGACCAGAACTTTTGTGCTGTGGGTAAAATGAAATCAAA
The DNA here is from genome assembly GCF_027595985.1 of Sorex araneus. Classification (NCBI taxonomy): domain Eukaryota; kingdom Metazoa; phylum Chordata; class Mammalia; order Eulipotyphla; family Soricidae; genus Sorex; species Sorex araneus. The sequence continues at coordinate 32,703,379 of NC_073303.1, read as the reverse complement.
ACACACATTCCATAAAATGTTGGCCTGCTTTCTTTTATTCCAAGTCCATGTTCTCTCTTGAACATGAATTTCTCTCTTCTCTCTGCTTTTTCCACTCTGGAGAAGCAATGTTCTTGATCACATATTCCTCTCTTCCTCACCCCTCACATCTCTTCTCGCTAAATTTCATTCACTAAAATCTATTTTGCTCTACTAAAAAATAAAAAATACTGTTGCAGCTTTGCGGTTTCCTTGCCCAGGTGTAGAGGGGCCTGTGGCTTCTCTCCTGACTTGGAGACTCAGGCAGAGTAAAAGGGGGAAGGTCAGACCCTGAGGAAGACAAAGCACGGCCTTGTTGGCAGGCGGGGCCTGGAGTCTCGGATCCCCCATGTTGGGGAGGATTTCTGTCTCTGGTCACGACTGTCCTTTGATCCTTTTCGTAATCACAGTGCTTATAAAATTTTAGCGAACAGAGGTCCATGGGGCGACCTCCCCCCATCCTCTTATTCTTCCAGGAGCCTGGTTAGACTGTTGGCCTGGCATCATGGGGGGAGGGGCCAACAAAGATGCAAGACGTTTGTGGTAAGTCGAGTCATCTTCTCCTTGAGACCCCCGAAGCCCCTCCCCAAGGGATGTAAAGTAAATAAAGGGGGTTTGGGAGAAGGCTCAAAGTGCATTCTTTTCTTGATCGCATGTGGGAGTTCTGTGCCCCCATCTCCACCCTCCCCTTCCCCCATAAGGGGGCAGGTTTAGGAACTACAAGCAAAGTAACTGCCTTGTCTACAAGGTCCAAAGAGTGGGTTTTAGATAAAGGAACCAGGGAAGCACATTTTCAGGACAGGGGTTTGCAGACTGTGGGCACCAGGACCATCAACAAATCCCCCCTGGCTGCCCCCTGAAGCTCCCTTCCCTTGTATGTGCAAAGCCAAGCAAGAGTTTCTGGCGGCTGGGGCGAGGCAGAGATTTCTGTCCTCTCAGATTTTTTGGGAAGGACCAGGGGACACAACTGTCCCTGCTGGGAGGAGCTGTTCCTGGTAAATCTGGAATCCAGCTCTTATTCCGTGTGCGGTTCTAACCCGCTGACTTGTCCGCCTAGGACAGGCGGGTACAGAGTCTCGGGCATGCACGCCTCTGGGCGTTTGCGAGCTGTAGCGTCGTGTGTTCTGTGGGAGTCGCCCAGATCTGCACTATGTGCCTCAGTGTCGCGGGCAGGACCGGCGGTTCCCGACTCTGTGGCCGCTGTTTTCCTAGGGCTGGAAGCCGCTTCTCTCCAGCCTGGCAGCTCCCGGTTCCCCAGGCTGGGGCAGCAGGACGCGTTCTCGGGTCTGAGAATCTCGGGCGCCTCCGGAGTAGCTGGAGGGAGCTTCTCCCCGCCCACAGTCCGGGGATCCCCAGAGATTGTGGAGAAGCAGATGCCAGGTTTCCCAGGGACCTGCCCAGGGGCGTGATCTCGAATGCAACTGCCCGGGGCTGGAGGCCAGAACCCACACACAGCTGCGCACTTCCCGCATTGCTGGCAGCTTTGCTAGTCTATCAATGACGACTTTGATTTCTTTTAAATCAGTGGTTTTCCAGCCTGGTAACTGCTACTCACCCCGTTGCCCCAGTCGGAAAGTGCCCTTCGGCCTGGAAGTGCCTGAAGTTTGTAATAGCCACTTTTGCTTTATAGTTTTAGTTTCTTTTTCTTTCTTTTCTGGGGCCACACCCGGTGAAGTTCAGAGTTTACTCTTAGTTCTGTGCTTAGGAGTCTCTAGGGGAACCATGTTCAGAGCTTACTCTTAGCTCTGTGCTCAGGAATCTCTTGGGGAACAATGTTCTGTTCAGGGAATTGGACAGGTGGGCTGCTGCAAGATAAGCCATTTAATCCTGCACAGAGATCTCTTTAGCATGCTCTCTAAAGCAGCTGTGGGGACTGAGTCTTCAAGGAGAAAAACTGCCTTCATGCCGCCTGTGAGTCAGGAGTAGGATAAAAATCAGCTTATGGGGCAGAGCAGAAAGGGCAAGAAGTGTGATAGTAAAGGGTGAAATTGTGTTTTTTCTCTACTTTTCATATACTCTGAATTAAGAAATGCCTTATCTTGGTGTATTATTTTAGTCATGGGAAGGTATACATATAAGGAGAGCATAAACAGGTAACTAGGCAATATGAATTGGCCATAAATCATAAGTTATGATTCAGAACAGAACAGAAGGACCCAGACCAATCTCATACCTAGGTGGGAAGGGGGATGGGGCTACAGAAACAATGAATAAATTAAGAAATGTCCATATGGAACCCAAAACAGAATGTACTAAACCCTCAAATTTCTCAAATTTTCAGCAACTAGGGCTCATTGATATTTCTTTCTCTGTACCCCCCTGCAGGGTGAATTGTGGCAAATCAGCCAACAAAAAAAAACTCCATTTTTTTTTTTTGCATCACACCCGGTGATGCACAAGGGTTACTCCTGGCTCTGCACTCAGGAATTACTCCTGGCGGTGCTTGGAGGACCATATGGGATGCTAGGAATCAAACCCGGGTTGGCCGCATGCAAGACAAATGCCTTACCCACAGTGCTATCACTCCAGCCCCTAAACTCCATTCTTTTTTTTTTTTTTTTTTTGCTTTTTTGGGTCACACCCAGCGATGCACAGGGGTCACTCCTGGCTCATGCACTCAGGAATGACTCCTGGCGGTGCTCGAGGGACCATATGGGATGCTGGGATTCGAACCCGGGTCGGCCGCGTGCAAGGCAAACGCCCTACCCGCTGTGCTATCACTCCAGCCCAAAACTCCATTCTTTTTTGTCCTTTTAGTTTTTAGACCACGTCTTACTTCTGCTCTGTCCTCAGGGATCTCTCCTGGCAGTGCTCAGAGCACCCTATGTGGTGCTGGGAGATCAAACCTGTGTCATGCAAAGCTAGTATTCACTGTACTTTCTCTCCAGTCTAGCAATATCTTCCTTTCTTTTTATTTATTTTGTTTTTTTTGGGGGGGCCACACCTAATGATGCTCAGGGGTTACACTGGTTCTGCACTCAGGAATCACTCAGCAGACCATATGAGATGCCGGGGATGGAACCCTGGCTGGCTGTGTGCAAGACAAATGCCTTACCTGCTATACTATTGCACTGGCCCTCCTTTCTTGTTAAAAAATATTATAATTTTACCTTTATTTTTATTTCATGGGGGTGAATCACAATTGACAATGTTCAAGGGCTCTTTCTGGTTCTATGCTCAGAAGTGAAGCCTGGAAGTGTTTGGGGGACCATATGCGGTGCCAGGAATCAAACCAGGGTCAGCTGCATGTCAGGCAAACACTTTAACACCTGTACTACTCTCTCTGACCCAGAGAGAGTTATTTTTTGTTTGTTTTGATATTGGGTTTTGGATCATACCTGGTGTTGCTCAGGGCTTACAGGAGGCTCTGTGCTCAGGGATCACTCTTAGTGGTGTTCAGATGACCAGATGAGGTGTTGAGGATTGAATCTGAGACTAGCCTCGTGCAAGGCAAGTGCCTTACCTGCTTGATTATCTCTCCAGTCTTCTGCTGTTCTGACTGATTCTTCATCCCTCCTTGTTTGCTCTGTTACTTTTCACTTTGTCCAAGTTTTCTTGATTTATCTGGGTCAACTCCTTCTAAATGTTAGCAGAAAATCGTCTCTTTACACCTTTTCAGACTTGGAAGATTCTTGTCCACTCTCAGAACTGCGGCCACTTTGCCCCTTGTAAGGTGTTCTTGATGCATGCTGGTGTTTGAGGCAATACAGAGCCCTCCAGTGGGAAGAGGAGGGACAAGTGCTGGGTAACTGTCCATCCTGTCATGATCATCCTGTGGAACATCATAGTCCAAACCAAAAGATGAGCTGAGTAGAGGGGACAGGAAGTTCTGGTACTGACCTGTGTATCTCTGCCACCTGCTTTTCCTCTGTTTACTTTAGAATCTGCAGTCAGATTAACATCTAAAACTTGGCCAGCAGTCATTCTGCTATTCTGTCCTGCTGCTTCAGTCATTAACACATTCATTATGTTAACATATTCAATAACATTAACCTTTGATATGTTTATTGAATATTCAATATGTCAATAATAGAAGTTAACATGTTTCTCTCATTAACATATTGAACAAAGACAAAGCCCTTATGGAAAGATGAACAAAGTCCATGGCTTTGTTAGAATATTATCTCCTTGTTAGGGCGCGGATTGAGATCTTCCTTTACCAACAAAGAGACTCCAGAGACTGCAAACAGCAAGCAGGGTTTATTGTAAGACTGGCTAACCAGGGCCCAGCCGCCTTCGTGGACATGCAGGTCCAGCAGGTTGGGCAAGACCCAGAGCTTCTCCAAGGGAGATCTTATATAGGCCTTCCCCGGCTATTATAGCAGAGCCTGTGCATTTCATAGCCAATAGATTTGTAATAATACATACCTTTCTAACCAATCCACTTAAAAGGACATCACTTCTTGGCCTACGTACGGTTTTAGAGATCACCATTTGCGGCAATATTTAGGAATGTCCCTGTTTTGGGGGGCAGTCATGGGTCTTGTGACATGGGTCTTGTGAGAGGCATCTGGGTATCTGGTCTGACCACCACCCTTCTTGAAACTGGGGCGCCTGTATCCGAATTCTCTGCTCAGGGGCAGAAAAACAAGTTATTCTGCAATGCAGGCTCCTGTAGAAAGAGTCTTGAGAAAGCTAAATTGATTCCTGTGGTCTGTTCTGGACCAGTTCCTCACACTCCTCACCAGACTTCTTGACCACCAGTGTATTCAGATTCCCAGCTCAGAGTGTGAGGGTAAAATTGTTGGTCTCTCTTGTTGGTAAAATTGCTGGTCATTGTCTTTGATTATATGGTTTCTCACAAGGTTTAGAAGATGTAATTGAGAGTGGCAGGGAGAAAAGATTTAACTGTGAACCTGTAACTCTAGGTTTTATGTGAAAAACAAAATTCACTTATTTTATTTATAATAAAAAGCATAACATAAGCATTAGACAGATTCAATGTGGCCCCTATAAGGATACCCATGACATTTTTCAAAGAAATAGATCAAACACTCCTGAAATTCCCCATGAATAGCTAAAGTAATCCTTGGGAAAAAGAAGATGGGATGCATCACCTTCCCCAACTTTAAAGTGTACTACTAAGCAGTAGTAATTTAAAAACCATAACATAGAGCTGGAGAGAAAGTACAGGGCATAAGGTACTTGTCCTGCATGTGACTGTCCCCAGTTCAATCTCTGGCACTGCATATGGCCCCTTGAGAGCAGTGCCAGAAGTAATCTCTGAGCACAGAGTTAGGAGTAGTTTCTTAGCACAACCAGGTGTGGTTCTTATCAATGCCCCAGAAATAAAAAGCATCACATAGAGCCAGGGTGATAGCTGAAAGGGCTGGAATGCATCTTTGCCTGTGGGAGCATCGGTTTGACTTCTGGAACCACATGTTCCCAAAGCACCTCTGGAGTAAGCCCAGAGCAACCTCAGAGCTAGGAACAGAAAACAAAAACCAAAACAATCGAAAAATGCCCATCTTAATAATTTGCAATTGTTCATGACAATATTGTTTATTTATTAATTTTTTTGGTTTTGTTTTTGGGCCACACTCAGCAATGCTCAGGGGTTACTCCTGGCTCTGTACTCAGGAATTACTCCTGATGGTGCTCAGGGGACTGTGTGGGATACTGGGGATTGAATCTGGGTCAGCTATGTACAAAGCAAGCAGCCTACATCCTGTACTATCTCTTCACCTCCTGTGCATGACAATATTGTTCATTATATGCTCATTGTTGTGTAGCAAATCTTGAACATTTTTCATATTGAGAAAACTTTTCTTCTTCTTCTTCTTCTTCTTCTTCTTCTTCTTCTTCTTCTTCTTCTTCTTCTTCTTCTTCTTCTTCTTCTTCTTCTTCTTCTTCTTCTTCTTCTTCTTCTTCTTCTTCTTCTTCTTTTTCTTCTTTCTTCTTTCTTCTTTCTTCTTCTTTCTTCTTCTTCTTCTTCTTCTTCTTTTAAAAAATATATGTTTGATTTGGGGACCATATCTGACAGTGCTCAGGACCTGGCTCTGATTCAGTGATCACTCTTATTAGTGCTCAGGGGACATGCGGGGTCGCAGTTATTGGACCCAAGTTTAGCCATATCAAGGCAAGTGTACTACCTATTGTACTGTCTCTCCAGTCCCTAAGGAGACTTTTATTCCCTTCCCAGCACAGCACCAGTATTGGGAGGTCAGTGGCAGGGCTCAAATATACTGTTTGATACTTTTTGTCCTGGAGAAAAGAACAACAGCTGAGTGGCATGAACAGTTGCAGCCTCAGCCCCATTCAGATCACTGAACTGATGAGGTTCTGGGAGATTCTCAGGTTCCCTCTACCCTATCTCCACCTGTCACTGAAAGTTGCTCCTTTTGAGCCTCCTTTAATGACAGGGGAAATGATTCCTTTCTTAGTTCCTTCTCCGGATGTGAAGACCAGGAAGAATTAAGGAATGGAGAGAGGTGAAGTGTAGGAGAACATGGGGTTTGTCCTTTCAGCCTTGCCGCAGGGAACTTAGTTTACCTTAGAGCAATGTCCTTTCTGTATGGACACAGGAAGATAGTTAATATTATGTTTGTAACTTGGGAGTTGACTGACTCCAATAACATTTACTCCTGGGCATCTGCTTCCTCAACTCAGTTGCCCTTAATTCCTAGCACTCCAAGAGCAGGGTCCTGACGAGGAATGGAATGGACCCAGGTCAAGTTGTGAGATACCCTGGCATCAAAATGGGCCAGGCCAAAGTGCCACAATACTCAACTATAAGTTGAGGGCATGATCATGGACAATGCTGTCATGATCCAAAAGTAACGACGAGATTAGGATCCTGCTGGGCTTAGGAAGACTAACCTGGCCTGAGGACTGTGGTCTGAATTATATAGTCAATGTCCTCAGGAAGAACCAAACTTTAAGGTTCTATCTCTTACTGTGCTCATACAGAATGACATTGCTAGAAATACTAGAAGTAGATTTACTATAACTATTTAAGTAGATTACTAGCTCACACCCTGACACACCCTTGTTTGGAATCACACCCTTGAGTGGATCATCCTTAGATGAGATTTCCTTAGATGAGATTTTGTTAATCTCCTCAAGAAATGGTCTTACCCTTCTTTGTTGATTTGTTGATGTTAAACCCACCTTTGTGCTACCGCCCTATGTAATTTGCTATATAAACTGATACTGTGGGGCACTGACGGGAGAGGCAGAAGAAGAGGAAGAAGAGAGACAGACACAGAGAGACAGGCACAAAGAGACAGGCACAGAGAGACAGACAGAAGAGAGCACAGTGGCACACACATAAGCAGAGCACAAGGTGAAAGAAGTGAGAACGAGCGGGGCAGAAAGGGATAGAGGAAGATCCAGAGAGAGATCGAGAACCAGGAGAGAAGCAGAGAGAACGGAATAAACTGATTGAGCAACCAGTTTGGCCTTCTTCCTTTGCCTGCCTCATCATCACCATCAACCTCCCCCAGGGGTGGGGAATCGGCGTGAGACTACCGAACATGGGCAGTGGGAGAGATAGAGCCTCGTTGGTCCCTCTTCTTTTTTGTGTTTTTACACAGTCAAGGTCATGGTCTTTGTAAGCACAGCATCATAAGAGACCGGCTCCTCGGTCACCATGGGTACAGTGTGCAGAGAATGTCTGTCTGTCTGCCTGCTTTTTGTCTTTCATGCAACCTGCCAGTCTACCTGTGCTGGATGGAGGAGCTTTCTCATTCTCAGTGGGAGACTTGCAGGTGGCACCTGCTGAGAGGGCCTGTTGTGTGAGAGCAAGTACATGACCTTGGTACTTTTGACCCTTATTTGCATAGGGTGTGCCTGTTTAATAAACTTCCTGAAAGCACAAGCACCTGTCCATTGTACTATTATTCTCTCCCCTTTATTTGTCTATATCTAGAAACACTTTAGCAAAAAACAGTCAATAATTTTGGACTGGGGAGAGGGCTCAAAGGGCTGGAGAGCATGTTTTGAAACCAGAAGTCCCAGAATTGATCCTGAGAACTGCTGGGAGTAACTGCTGGGGGTGACTAATTGTCAACATTTCCTACCATGAACTTGATGGTGCTCATGACCTATGTCCACTCTCAGCAGCACCCATCCCACTCAGTCTCTCCTCAGGTTACTGGCTTGAATACACTCAGTACATTGCTGACATTTGAAACAGACTTTTTTTTTTTTTGCTTTTTGGGTCACACCCAGTGATGCTCAGGGGTTACTCCTGGCTTTGCACTCAGGAATTACTCCTGGCAGTGCTTGGGGGACAATATGGGATGCTGGGATTCAAACCCGGGTCGGCCGCGTGCAAGGCAAACGCCCTACCCGCTGTGTTATCGCTCCGGCCCCTGAAACAGATATTTTAAAGCGATGGCAGAGAGCAGTTGGTGTTCACTCAGGGGGCTGGAAGAAGCAGCCTGGATATCTGTGTAGGAGGAACACATCTAGGCTTGAAATGTGAGGGCGCTTGATCAAGGCACCAGCATGGCTTAGGAACAATTCAGTGGTTTGGGGACACATTATCAGGACACGGGCTTATCAACAGACCAGAGCTTGGCTGCCACATCCTCACTCCTTGGTAACTCTACTAGACCAGCAAAAACAATGTTCATGTATTAAAACAATAGACATGACTCGTTCACCTATATGTGGCAGCAAGTAGGAGGAAGGAGCTGAAGGAATGGAGAGACAATGTAAGCCTGAGACCCACAGAGGGTTATGTACAGTAGGACCCAGAGGGCAGCTACAACTGAAGTCAGCACTGTGCTGGGAGAGCCAACTGTGCCTCTGAGAAGGGTTCAGCATATCCTTCAGAAGGGAGGTAGTAGGAAACATAGACTCACAGATATGTCACTAATATCCATGGGAGACTTTTCCCTGAGGGCAGAGACCAAGTGGTGGAGGGCAAGAGTTCAAAGTCAGAAGCACACGCTGAGCCCATCCCAAAGGAGCAGCCAGAAGGCAGTGTGCAGACGAACAGTGCGGCGCCCCTTGGCCATGCGGGCTTTGTACCATGTATAATAAACAACCAAGAATCAGCAAGAGGCTAAGAGAGTGTGACTTAATAAAGTCAGAAGTTCATGTTCATCCTCTACCTGAACCAGATTCAGATCTCTGAAGAGGTTTCCCTCCCCAGGAGGAAGGACCCTGTTCCCCATGTCATGTGTGTACTGGGGATAGTCTTTCCACCCACATCATTTTCCCCAGCAACATTGCAGGGAGAGGGGAAGAAGTGGCAGCACTGGAGATGTACTGCATGTGGGGTTTGAGTTGACCTAGATACCTGGGCACTCACAGTAAGAGATGTCAGGTAATAGATACTCACAATGGGGCCTCCGGTTCCATAGATCTATCCTAATCCCCAACTCTCTAATCATCCCTGTCATCGCTAATCCTGACAACCAGCCACCCCATACTCATTCCCTGTCTCTGGAGGAAGAGTTTCACTGTGCTCAAGGCCAGAGGACAACATGTGAAACTGCCACATCCTGCCAGATCAGAGGTGCCATGATCCAGGGCAAGTGTTGTGGAGGTTTCTGCAGATGCTATAGTGTTGGCATCATCATCAAGCACCTGAAGGGTGCAGAGATGTGATACTGCTATGTTATTCAGGAGGCTGATCCCAGGGACATCCTAGCACTTGAGAATTCTGGAGAAAAGTTTATAATTTTTTTTGTTTGTTTTTGGGCCATACCCAGTGATGCTCAGTGATAACCCTGGCTCTGAGTTCAGGAAATACTTCTGGTGATGCTCAGTGGACCATTTTGGATGCTGGGGATTGAGCCCAGGTTGACCAGGTGCAAGGCAAATACCCTACCTGCTGTTCTGTTACTGTTCCAGAATTTTTCTTTTGTACGTATTTGGGGCACACTGAATGGTAGTCAGTAGCTATGATAGTCTTTGTTCTTGAGGGTAGCTCCTGGCAGTGGTTAGGGACTGTGCAGTGCCAGTGACCAAACTTGGGCCTCCCACATGCAAGAATTCACACATTTTCATCTCTCTCTTTAGCTCTGGAGAAGCCAAACCTGATAATTCTCAGAGATTACTCCCAGCCCTATTACTCTAAGCTCTGTAGGTCCTCTTGAAGGTGTTGGTGAATCTTGCAGTGCCAGGGCTTGAACCTGGACCTCCCACATGTAAGGCATGCACCCTTCCACCTATCTCTCCATTCCAAGGTAATTTCAGATTCTCCCAAGTTTAGTCCTGCTTGCAGTTGCTGAGCAGATGTGATTTTACCGTTACAGTAGATTCATAAGACCTCAGGCATGTACATGGTCAGTGACTGCTAATTTAGCTAGAGCCTTCTTCATTATTTTAGTTTGAAGAGGAGAGAAGGAATGATTAGGATGCAGTGGAGGAACATAGCATTTGCTTTGCTGTTTGCCTCAGATGATTTAACTCTCTTGCTCTCTGTAATAATTTTTCCTCTCTCTTCTTCTGCAGTTCATATGCTTCCATAGGCTATTTGCATATTTTCTTCAGAGTCTAAGACAAATGATCCGAGCTCAGAGATTGATTAAAACTTTTTTGTTGTTGTTCACTTGTTTTTGGCCCACACTGGCAGTGGTCAGGGCTTAGTCCTGGCTCTGTGTTTAGGGATTATTCCTGGTGGGTATTTTCAGGGACCATATGGGGTGCTGGGAATTGAACCTGATTGGCCATGTGCAAAGAAGACATCCTGCCTGCTATACTGCTCTTTGACCCCCCCACAGTGTAATTATTAAAAATCTGTTATAGTCTCAGCAGGAAGAGAACTTTGGTCTCCGATCACCCAGTGAAAGTGTGCATTTCCCTTAAAAATTATTTATATTTTTATAGTCATCGTGAAATTACAAAGTTATTCATGTGAAGATTCAGGCATACAATTTTACAACACTGATCCTTCAACACAGTTACAACACCAGTGATCACTTCGCTCCACCGATTGCCCTCCCCCCATTTTACCTCCCTCCCACCAGTCTGCCTCAGGAGGGGTCCTTTACCCACCTTCATAGTTAGGGTTTCATACATAACACTTTACACCTTTCAGCACTACCTCTTCCTCTCAGTATAATGCATCCCTCCACCCTAAATGTTGAGCCCTTCCAGTACTATCAGTCAGGGTCCTCAAGTGGTTTCAGTTTTTATTCTGACTTTACTGACTGACTTCTGGAGAAGCCAATCAATTATGAAGTTATGTTAGGTCAGAGCTCAGAACACGCCCATTTCAGTCTCTTAACTCCGGCAGCAGCCCCACCCCCAGTCATTTCTCTTCCAGCTCTAGTCCAGTGTTTTCCCTTCCTATGTCTTTTCCCTTCCCCGCTCTGTCTTTTTCTTTCTTCACCCCTGCCTTTTCCCTTCCCCAGCTGTCTTTTCCCTTCCCAGACCTGTCTTTTCCCTTTCCCGTTGCTTTTCCCCACCCACCCTGTCTCTTTTAGCCCCAGCCCTGTCTCTAACCGCCGCAGCCCCAGCCCCAGCCCCAGCCCCGTCTCTTCCCAAGCTCCGTCTCTTCCCGCCTTAGTCTGGGCTCCACAGACCCCAGCTCTTGCTTCCAGACCCAACCCTAGTATGTGGATCCGGGACCCCAGAGGATTGTCGAGGATCTTCTTCCTTCTTCTCTCAAGGGCCCTGACCGAAGTCTGGGCGGGTGAGTGCAAAGCAAGGGGTGTATGGGGGCGGAGGGAGAGCGGGAAAGTTTCTGCGGGCACTTCCCCTTCCCCGAGTCAGGTCACCTTCAGCCCGGGGACGCCGGGTCTCACCCCTTCCCCTCTCCCAGGCCTCCACTCCCTGAGGTACGTCTACACTGCTGTATCCCGGCCCGGCGGGGAGCCCCGCTTCACTGCAGTCGGCTACGTGGACGACACGCAGTTCGTGCGCTTCGACAGCGACTCGGCGAGTCCGAAGGCCGAGCCGCGGGCGCAGTGGGTGGAGCAGGAGGGACCCGAGCACTGGGAGCGGGAGACGCGGATCTACAAGGTCACCGCGCAAAATTTCCGCGTCAGCCTAAACACTCTGCGCGGCTACTACAACCAGAGCGAGGCAGGTGAGCGCGCAGGTTCGGCCGGGGCACCACCGCCAGCCCCGTCCGGGTTCGCTGGCGTCTCGGTGTCTGAGCAGCTTCAGATTCGGGATTTGAATCCTCACCCGAGATAAAACCTTGGATTAGGCGGTTTGGGTTCCTTTCTGTCAATCGGCTCATTCTAACCAATCACAGCCCGGACTCCCTCACGGGGCGGGCTAGATGGGAGGGGCTGACTGCTGTCCTGGCTCCAGGCTCTCACACCTACCAGTGGTTGTGCGGCTGCGACGTGGGCTCAGACGGGCGCCTCCTGCGCGGCTACAGTCAGTTCGCCTACGACGGCGCCGACTACATCGCCCTGAACGAGGACCTGCGCTCCTGGACCGCGGCGGACACGCCGGCTCAGATGACCCAGAGCAAGTGGGAGAGGGGCTCGGTGGCAGCAGAAAACAGATTCTACCTGGATGGGGAGTGCGTTGAAGGGCTCAGCCGATACCTGGAGGAGGGGAAGGAGACGCTGCTGCGTGCAGGTACCACTGCTGCGGGCTGGTACCGGGGCCCTCGGGACCCTCCCAGGTTACCCTCTCTGGAATGATCCTTCCTCAGTTAAGAGAGGAGAATGGGATGCGCATCAGAATAATTCCTCTCCTTTGGAGAGCCAGGAATTGCCCTGGTGATCAGATTGGGAACCAGAGAGTGATGCACTCAGAATGCCACCGTTCTCTCTGGGCAGTTAAGGGACTTGGTCTCTGAGGATGGAGGGAGAAGCACTCCCTAGAGTGACTGATGAGCGCTTCTCTTTAACTCTGGAGCCTTTAAGAAAAGGGACTTTCTCAGACTTCTCTGCCCCACACCCATTGTGTTTGAGATCTTCTTTTCTTTTCTTTTTGGGTCACACCCAGCAATGCACAGGGGTTACTTCTGGCTCATTAATTCAGGAATTACTCCTGACGGTGTTAGGGGTACCGTATGGGACACTGGGAATCGAACCTGGGTCGGCCGCGTGCAAGGCAAACGACCTACCCGCTGTGCTATCGCTCCAACCCCGTGTGTGATGTCTTGACTTAAGCTTTTGTATTCCACTTATCACCCCCAAAGCAGGACCAGAACTCCTTTCTCCCCCTCAGATCTGCCTTGTGTCCTTGGCCATCTCAACCTGATTCCAAAACTTTCCAAAGAATGAGATTTTCCGGGGCTGGAGCGATAGCACAGCAGGTAGGGCGTTTGCCTTGCATTTGCCCAACCCAGGTTCGAATCTCAGCATCCCATATGGTCCCCTGAGCACCGCCAAGGGTAATTTCTGAGTACAGAGCCAGGAGTAACCCCTGTGCATCGCTGGGTGTGACCCAAAAAAGCAAAAAAAAAAAAAAAAAGAATGAGATTTTCCTGGAAGCCTCTGTCCAGTCTGTTCTGAGATTTGTCATAACTCTCCACCTCAGTATTTTTCATTCTCAGGATGGTTATATGAGTGATTTTCAATGGCTCCAAAAGCAAGTTGCCTGAAAGTCTGATTTTTTTTTTCTCAGAAGCCCCCAGAAGTCACATCACCCACCACCCCTTCTCTGACCGGGAGGTCACCCTGAGGTGCTGGGCCCTGGGCTTCTACCCTGCCGAGATCACCCTGACCTGGCAGCGTGATGGGGAGGACCTGACCCAGCACACAGAGCTGGTGGAGACCAGGCCTTCAGGGGATGGAACCTTCCAGAAGTGGGCGGCTGTGGTCGTGCCTTCTGGAGAGGAGCAGAGATACACGTGCCGTGTGCAGCACCAGGGGCTGCCGGAGCCTGTCACCCTGAGATGGGGTGAGGAGGGGGACAGGGCACAGAGCCTGTTCTCAAGGGAATCAAGGTTGCTCCCTCTGGGAAACTGTTGAAGGTCAGGCTGGGGCTGGGGGTCAGACTCTCTCGTTCCTTCCTTCCCAGAGCCCCCTTCTCAGTCCACCATCCTCACTGTGGGCATCATTGTTGGTCTGGCTCTCCTTGGGGCGGTGGTCACTGGAGCTGTGGTGACAGCTGTGATCTTCAGGAAGCAATCAGGTAGGAAAGGAATTGGGGGAATGTCTAAGTTTTATTTTCTGCTGAGGGTTTTTAAGGTCCAGAGAGAAGTCTATTCTGCTCATTAATGGGAAATACAACCCACACCCTATTTATTTGTTCACTTACTTTTTTGCTTTTATTTTTCAAAACTTTTTTCCTGTGCCAGCAGTTAAGTCCAGAGCTCTGCTACTGAGCTACATCTCCGGTCCTTACTTACTTTCTCTGTATTAAAACACATAGGAACAATGAAGATCAAATTTCTCGCCTTGATGAATCTGGCGATGGACTGGGTTCCCAGCAGCCACAGGACAGAGGGTCCCTACAGAGCACAGACCTCTGGGAGTGCTGGCCTAGGCCCACACATGTCCTACTCTCAGGCTTCCTGATTCTGACATGGGTCCCAGTCCCACTCTGGATACTTCTCTGATCCAGGATGAGGGGTTCTGCCTCCTCCCTGACTTCTCACAGGATGTTTTCTTTCCACAGATGCCAAAAAGAAACTACCCTCAGTTTGCAAGTAAGTATTGGGGGGGGGAGCGCAGTATCCCAAAGCCCTTTGGGAGCTTGTAGAGCAGAGCCCGCCGTGAGCTCCCCCACCCCTAGTCCCTCCTTTAGTCCCACCTCATGGGCTCTGAACTGTCCTGTTTGTTCTTCCCCAGCAACAGTGCCCAGGGCTGTGATGAGTCTCTCATACACCCTACAGGTGAGATTCTGGAGGCCTGAAGTGTGAAGGGGAAGGGAGAGGGGACAGGACCGGGTTGGGGGGGTTCCTTGAGAGGGATGTCGGAAGCATGTTCAGGATGTCATTTCCGTGACCCAGCTGAGTCTGTCATTGTTTTCCTTCACAGTGTGAGACAGCCATCAGCATGGGCCAGCGGGCCCCGGGAGTTCCTCACACCCCCACTCTGTGATTCAAGACCCACTGATTCTCTTTCAACCAAAAGATCTGATTGTGTGTGATTTCTTATCACATACTTTGAGGAGGTGGGAGACAGGGTCCCATACTGATCTGTTCTCTTCCCTGATCTACTTTGTTCTTTGGCAGTTCCCATATGGGAACTTGGAACTTGGCTCTGTCCATCCTTTTCGAACTTTCTATTTTCCAGAATAATAATATCTATTCCCTACTGAAATTGTTCTATGGAAAAAAATTTAAAACATTTTATTAAACTGAGTAGCAACAGGGATAGAGAGATAGTACAGTGTAGTACAGTGGGTACGTCCTTGCCTTGCACGCAACCGATCTGGGTTCAATCCCTAGAGCCCCATATGGCCCCCAAATCCATCAGGAGTGATCCTTGAGGCAGAGCCAGGAGTAACTATCCCTGAGCATCATTGGGTGTGGCCCCAATCTCCTCCCCAAATAAATAAATGAATGATAAAATAAATACAATAAAAAATGTAAAGTCAGTCATATTTCTTTGGGTATATTATATATTTATGTGTCCAAATACAGAACCTCATCTGAAATTTACTGCCTTAACACATTTCTAATCTGCAGGGGGGGTTGTCTGACGTGTCTCCAATTGCCTCACAGTTTGTTTGAAATCAATTTCCTCTAGAAAGAACCTGAATTACAGGAAGCAGGAGAGTAGGAATCAATTGGACAAGAGGGCATGTTGTGTCATACCTGTTGGTGCTCATGCAAAGTAAGTGCCTTAACCCTGCACTGTCTCTCCTGCTGGTAGGAATAGATTATCAGTGGATCCAGGCTACTGGTTTTCAGTCTTGCCCACCTCAGCATTCTGAGGTTGTGTCCCGCACTGAAGGCTGCAGAGCAGAGAAAGCTCATCTCCGCAGGAGCTCCTGCAGTGTGAGGGGACTCGGCTCCTCCAGGGTCAGAGGCTGAGGTGGTGAGAGAGAGTATTGTATTGGAATACAATACAAATATGTGTATTCTTTTGGAATCACACATATTTGTGGGAAGAAAATCATGCTGCATTTTTGAGTGAGATCTGGGTCAGTGGGGATCACAAAAAATGAAGGAATCAGGTCTCTCGTTTGGTCCTTTCATATGTTCTTATTGCAAGTCTGGAGCAATAGCACAGAGGTTAGGGCGTTTGCCTTGCATGCAGCCAACCCGGGTTCGATTCCCAGCATCCTATCTGGTCCTCCAAGCACTTCCAGGAGTAATTCCTGAGTGCACAGGAAGTAACTCCTGTGCATCGCCAGGTGTGACCAAAAGGCAAAAACAAAAACAAAAACAAAACCCACATAAATTCTTGGTGGCTGGAGCGATAGCACAGAGGTTAGGGCATTTATCTTGCACGAGACTGACCCAGGTTCGATTCTCAACATCCCATATAGTCCCCTGAATACCGCCAGGGGTGATTCCTGAGTGCAGAGCCAAGAGTAACCCCTGTGTATCGCCAGGTGTGACCCAAAAAGAAAAAAAAAAACCCAAACCTACATAAATTCTTATTGTTTTTTTAGGCAGTGGCTGCAGGTCTTATATTTCCCAGAGGGCCTATCCTCCACTCCCTGCTATTTGCAGTCGGACAATCAAGCAATAAGCATGACAATGTGAAACCCCAGGGTGTTGCTCAAATTCACCTCAAATGAGTTTTCCCAACCTCTGAACACTTGTAGATCTTTCCATCATGTCTTACAGTCACCAGAATAAATATCTAATTATTAATGTCCAAAAAAAAAGAGACTCAAGACATGAATGTTTTTTCTAATTCTTGGGTTGTGTAGTTAATAGGTTACTAAAGGAAAGGATCAATAGAAATTGAGAGAGGAAATATATGGAAGCATGAAGAGCCTTCTAGAATCTCCCACTTTGCGAGCTGCATCTATTTCAGGTAGGGACAGGAGGGGCTGTGAGGGTCTGAGCATGGGTGGTCCTGTGCCTACTCAGTGCTCAGTGCATTGTGGGCTTTGGATTTTTTTGGGGGGGAGATCCACACCAGTCTCAGGGGTTACTTCTGTATTTAGGGTTTACTCTTGACTTTGTGTTGGGGAAAGTGCTGGGAGGGGGGGCGTCACTTGTGGTACCTGGGATAGAACCAGAGTCTGCACTTACAGGGCGGTGTCCTACCTGTGTATTATCACCTCATCTCTGTATTGTGCGCCTTGATGTGGTCAGTTCACCTGCTGGTTCACCTCTCAGCAGAGAGCACTTGGTCCTTGATCCTTCACTAGAGCCTTGTCCCAACAAGACCTGGACCGCAGAGACTCAGCCATCACCTGGACCCTGCCTGTCTCCAAGATCAGGCAGTGGGGGGCTTCACATGGCCAGCAGAAACTGTGTGCTTTGTGTTGTCCTCAGCCCCATCGTTTAGGGTCCAGCTATTTTGGGAAGCCACTTCCTGCAGTGTTGGCAGAACTATGAGGTGTTAGAGATCTCGTGTGTTGACTCTTTCATGCAAAAGAATGCTCACCAGCCTTAGAGCCATCAGCCAGAACAGTATTTTTTCTTTGTTTCTATAGGGGATCATGCCTGCTTCTGTTTTTATGTATGAGTCTGCATTTCATTCTCTGCATATCTAAAGTTCTTATAGCAAAGGTAGCATTTCTTTGCTTCTGCTTCTGCTGTTGCTGCTTCTGCTTTTTCTGCTGCTGCTTTTTTTTGGTGCTGCTGCTACTTCTGCTTCTTCTACTCTTCTTTTTCTACTCTTCTTCTTTTACCCTTCTACTCTCTTCTACTCTTCTCCTTCTCTTTCCCCCCCTCCTTTTTCTCCCTCTCCCTCTTTTTAAAAATTTTTATTAGTGAATCACCATGAGGTACAGTTACAAATTTATGGACTATCATATTTGGATTTGGTTTACATCCCTCCACTATACCCATTCTCCTCCACCAATGTTCCAAGTATCCCTCCCACCACCGCCAGACCAACCACCACCACCCCACCCTGCCTCTTCGGCAGGGCATTCCCTTTTGTTCTCTCTCCTGTTGGTTGTTGTAGTTTGCAATAGAGGTATTGAGTGGCCATCATGCTCGGTCTATAGTCTACTTTTGGTACGCAGTTTCCAACCCGAGTGGGTCCTCCCAACATTCTCTACTAGGTGTTCCTTTCAGCTGCCTTTGCCCCCAGCATGTGGGGCCAGTTTCCAAGCTGTGGGGCAGACCTCCTGGTTCTTACCTCTACTACTTTTGGATGTTAGTGTCCCATTCTGCTACTTTATACTCCACATAAGAGTGCAATCTTTTTATGTCTGTCTCTTTCTTTCTGACTCATTTTACTCAACATGATACTTTCCATGTTGATCCACTTATATGCAAATTTAATGACTTCATCTTTTCTAACAGCTGCATAGTATTCCATTGTGTAGATGTACCAAAGTTTCTTTAACCAGTCATCTGTTTTTGAGCACTCCGTTTTTTTTTTTCCCCAGATTTTGGCTATTGTAAACAGTGCTGCAATGAACATAGAAATGCATATGTCATTTCTACTATACCTTTTTGCCTCTCTGGGATATATTCCCAGGAGTGGTATTGCTGGGTCAAATGGAAGCTCAATTTCTAATTTTTTGAGAATCATCCATATTGTTTTCCAAAAGGGCTGAACCAGTTGACATTCCCACCAGCAGTGAAGGAGAGTCCCTTTCTCCCCACATTCATGCCAACATTGATTGCTTTTGTTTTTTTTGGATGTGAGCCAGTCTCTGTGGTGTGATATTTCATTGTTGTTTTGATCTGCATCTTCCTGATGATTAGTGATGTAGAGCATTTTCTCATATGCCTCTCAGCCATTCAGATTTCTTCTTTGGGAAAATTTCTGTTCATTTCATCACCCCATTTTTTGATCAGGTAGGCAGTTTTCTTCTTGTGGAGTTCAACCAGTGCCTTGTATATCCTTGATATTAACCCCTTATCAGATGGGTACAGGGTAAATATCCTTTCCCATTCTGTAGACTTTGTATTTTGGTCACTGTTTCTTTTGAGGTGCAGAAGCTTCTTAGTTTAAGATAGTCCCATTTATTTATCTCTGTTCTCACTTGTTTGGCCAATGGCATGTCATCTTTGAATATACCATTGGCTTCAATGTCCTGGAGGGTTTTGCTGGCCTTGTCTTCAATGTACCTTAGGGATTCTGGACTGATGTTGAGGTCTTTAATCCATTTTGATCTGACTTTTGTACATGGTGATAGGTGGAGATCTAAGCCCATTTTTTTGCATTTAGCTGTCCAGTTTTGCCAGCACAATTTGTTAAAAATGCTTTCCTTGCTCCACTTCACATTTAGATTAGATGATCATATATTTGGGAGTGTGTGTTAAAGTATTCAACCCTGTTCCTTTGGTCTGTGGCTCTGCCTTTGTTCCAGTACCATGCTGTTTTAATTACTACCACTTTGTAGTAGAGTTTGAAGTTGGGGAGGTTGATTCCTCCTTCTCCTCCTCCTCCTCCTCCTCCTCCTCCTCCTCCTCCTCCTCCTCCTCCTCCTCCTCCTCCTCCTCCTCCTCCTCCTCCTCCTCCTCCTCCTCCTCCTCCTCCTCCTCCTCCTCCTTCTTCTTCTTCTTCTTCTTCTTCTTCTTCTTCTTCTTCTTCTTCTTCTTCTTCTTCTTCTTCTTCTTCTTCTTCCTTTTCCTCCTCCTCCTCCTCCTCCTTCTCCTTATCCTTCTCCTCCTTCTCCTCCTCTTCCTCCTCCTCCTTCTCCTCCTCCTCCTTCTCCTTCTCCTCCTTCTCCTCTTCCTCCTCCTCCTCCTCCTCATCCTCCTCTTCCTCCTTCTCCTTCCTTCTTCATCTTCCTTCTCCTGCTGCTATTGCTTCTGCTTTTGTTGTTTCTACTTCTTCTCCTGGCAAGCTACTCATGGCATATTCAATATGCCAAAAAACAGTAACAATGAGTCTTACAATGGAGACGTTACTGGTACCTGCTCAAGCAAATTGATGAGCAACGGAGTGACAGTGACAGTGACTTCTTCCTTCTTCTATTTCTTCTGCTTCTATTTTTTCCAGCTTCTACTTCTTCTGCTTCTTCTTCTGCTTTTGTTTATTCTTCTTCCTCCTCCCCCTTCTCCCTCTTTTCCTCCCCCCATACTGCTCTTCTTCCTTTTTCCTTCTCCACTTCCCCCTCCTTCCTCCTCCTTTTCCTCCTTCTCCTTTCCCACCTTTCCCCAGTCTATAAAGGCAGCAGATTCTGAATTAGGAGATTGGGGAAAGGTATAATATCTCATCTTTGATCTAAGTTCCTGTTGGAATTCTGTCCTCTCTCCCTGGAAAGTGCTCCAGAGTATGGCTCGGGGAGAGGGGAGACAGCAGTGCTAACTGGGTCAGACGAGCCTCAGTGGGTGGGTTCCCTTTGAGGAAAGAGTTGTAGAGCCTGGGAACTGGCCTGTAGGATGTCTGGGCAAGATCTTCCAGCCTGGGGGACTCAGTGCAGGGATAGCAGGGCAGAAGCGTGTGTC
Source organism: Sorex araneus (assembly GCF_027595985.1). Taxonomy (NCBI): domain Eukaryota; kingdom Metazoa; phylum Chordata; class Mammalia; order Eulipotyphla; family Soricidae; genus Sorex; species Sorex araneus. The sequence continues at coordinate 32,683,008 of NC_073303.1, read as the reverse complement.
TGCAGCAGAATCACTGAGCTGGAGATGACACAGGTGGCCCCCACGGTAGCTTGTGTGAAGCAGAGAGGAGAGAGATGATCATTTTCTCCTGATCTGCCTCTATCACCTGAAGGTTGTCTGGGAAGGCTAAGACTGATAAAGTCAGCTATGAGCCCCTGTGTGGCATGGGCCAGAGCCCTGCCAGCCCCACAAGGTGGCTGTCAAGTCATACTTGATGTCACTTGGTCTTCTTGGCATGGGAGTTGATCCCACCACCTGATTTCTCAGGGAGCCATGGACTCAGGTTGGAGCAAGGAATTGCTCTTTGCAAGACAGGAAAGTCAGTCTTAGGTCTTATGCAAGGTTTATTGGGTTCTTGTCTTGCCTTGCAGAAAAGAATTTCAGGAGTAAACAAGTGGTGAAGTAAAACATATTTTATTTTGTTTGGGTGCAACATAAGCTCGGCCATGTGGGCACAAGCAGCACATGGACTTGGGCAGCATATACACACCCTTCCTTGGCTCAAGGTGGCTTTTATAGGACTTCCCCAATCTGCCCCACTCGGGGCTTTCTAGCTAGATAAAAGTCCATCTTTGGTGTTGTTTCCAAGGTGGTAGAGTTAGGAGTAGTCTTCTTTGAATCTCCTTTTCTTGACCTTTGTTCCTGCTGGATTTTCTCTCAGAGGTAGGTCCTACCATCTCTGGTCTGGGCTAGCTGAGGGTTAATCAGATTAAAGGAAGGAATTTGAGGGTTCTCCAGTAATTTCCTTCAGGCCTTTTCTGTAGGGAGGGGTCCAGTCTCCTCAGGGTCTGCTGGAGGAGGTGTTTTCTGTATCCACAAGGTGGGTCAGATAGGACTGGTGGCTTTATTACTTTCCAGAAATTTCATTGCCGTAATGTGTGTGTGTGTGTGTGTGTGTGTGTGTGTGTGTGTGTGTGTGTGTGTGTGTGTGTTGTGGTGCTGGTGGTGGAGTTTCCTAATAGACTTGCCTGCCCGCATCAGAATGACTTCCCTGGAGTCACTGGATGCTGTGCTGAGTGGGGCAAAGGGTAAGGAAGGCAGAAGTGGAAGGAAATCAGTGTATGTTCCTGGTCTGAGTGTCCTTTGCTTCCCCTGCTGGGAGTGATGGAGTGTGGGGGCAAAGAGATACTGGATACTTGCAGGATTTCCTATGGGTTAAATCTGGGGTAAGAGATGGGGGTTTAGGAGGACCAAGATAGTAGAAAAGTGGAGTGTTGTCTGCAGAAATGGGGGCACACTAGAAGGAGTACACTTGAGGGGGGCAGCATAGGCAGCAGTTGATACTGGAAATAAGATGTCTACTAGATGTATGAGTGAAACGGTTGGTTTGGGAGTTGGATAGAAGAGTCTGGCATTCTGGAGAAAAGAAAACTAGAGAAATCGGTTTGGGAAGTGTTGGTTTATAAGTTATATTTATTTTGTGTTTGGGTCATACCCAGTAGTGTTCAGAGGCTATATTTGGTTTTGTGCTCAGGAATCACTCCTGGTGGTACCCAGGGGACCAGATGCACTCTTGGAAATCAAACCTGGGTCAACCACATATAAGGACTGTGTACTATATTTCTGGCCTGTAAGTGATATTTAGAGCCTTGAGGTTTTCCTCAAGGTGCTTGGCAGAGGAGTGATAGGTATAAAAGAGAAAGGTCTGAGCTTAGGATCTCCCAGTACCGATTGCTCTTTTCTATTTTTTTTCTAGTGAAGGAAGCAAAATAATTTTATTGAAAGAAGCAGAGAAAAAGAGGAAGGGAGAAGGGAGGGGCATTGAGAATACAGCTTTTTCCAAAGGGGAAAAAGCCCAGGCTGAGTACTCTCATGAGACCATACACCTTGTATGGGTTAGACAGCACACATAGAGTAGGGAGTACCGGTCTTTTGTGCACACAGAACCCCTGCTATCTCTTTGAGACTTGGCATGTCTGGGGAGTGAGAGTCTGTGTTTATGGAAAGTCTTTGCTGCTATTATTGATCTTTCTGTCCCACTTTCAGCAGAATGTAGAACCACTTTCAGTAGGGTTCCCACAGCATTGCACACCAGCCTCACGTGTAGGGCTGCTTGAAAAAGGATTTCTCAGTCTGGTGCTAATTGGAGTGAGTGTCAGATCCCACAGGCTCTGTCTCAAAGAACTGAGCTGATGTGAGACAGGGTGACAATAATCAGATCTCTGTGTTACCAGAATATTATATATTATATAATATAGCAGATATTATATTTTTTGTATTGTTTGTTATGAAAAACTGCTGAAAAAGCTACAAAAAAGTATCCTTAGAGGAAAGAGGGTGAAGATTGTTGTATTTCACCCAGGGGCCATTAAGCCCTTCCGTACAAAATCGCTCACATGTTAGAGGTTGAGCCTTGTGTGCTTTTATATATATTTTACAGATATATATATATATACATATATATATATATATATCTGTAAAAAAATATTTTTCTCTAAGCTTGGTTGCCTCCTACTTTGAACTCTTATCAAATGTGGTGCGGTACTCTTAGAGTATCGGCCAGAGGTGGCTTATGAGCGTGACTGCTGAGTTGCTGGAGAAAAGGGGATATGGGCAGAGGATCTCCATTCCCAGTCCCGTTGTACCCAGAGTTCTCAGTCACAAAGTCCCACATACATGGATTTTCTGAGGGTTCACTCATGGGTGAGGCTTGGTCTGAGCTTGTGGAGACAGCAGCTGTATGTTGGTGGTTGAGTTCTGGAGGTTTTTGGCTGCTGGGGCTGGGTCCCTTGGGGCAGGGCAGGGTTTGACTCCCTCTGGGGCACCCCGAGTGAAACAGCCTGGTGCAGGGTACGGTGGTATGTTATGGGGAGCTTTATGGTATGCTCCCTTCTGGCAGAGAAGGACATGCAGTTGGAATGAAGGACTTTCATATATTGATTGTGCTACCTCACCTGGGTGTAGCTGCTACCCCCAGTGTTTGGTAGTGGGGTGGGAGACCAAGGCTTTGAGAGTGAAGAGAACAGCACTGCAGTGCTCACTTATTTATTTTGTGATTACCCAAAAACAAAAGAACAAAAAAAAATCACAAGCTTTTCTCCAGAATTCTCAGGCTCTTGTATATCCCTGGGAACAGCCTCCTGAAAAATATGGAAGCATCACATTTCTGCACCCTTCAGGTCCCTAATGATGATGCCAACATTACAGCATCTGCAAAAACCTCTACAACACCTGCTCCTGGGTCACAGCGCCTCTGATGTGGCTGGACGTTGCAGTTACACACTTTTTCCTTTGGCCTTAAACACAGTGAGACTCTTCTTCCAGAGATAGGGAATCAGTATGGGGTGACTGGCTGTCAGGATTAGCAATGACAGTTACACAGTAGAGAGTGGGGTATTGGGATAGATCTATGGTATGGGGTCACATTGTGAGTATCTATTACCTGACATCTGTTACTATCCAGGTATTTAGGTCAACTCAAACCCCACATGCAGTACTCCTCCAGTGCTGCTTCTTCCCCTCTCCCTGCACTGTCACTGAGGAAATGACTGTGGGGGTCCTCCCAGAGGGGTGGAAAGAATATCCCCAGTACACAAGTGCCACGGAGAACAAGGTCCTTCCTCCTGGGGAGGGAAACCTCTTCAGAGATCTGAATCTAGAAACTTGCTCAGGTAGGGGATGAGAATGGACTTCTGACTTTATTAATTCACACACTCTCAGCCTCTTGCTGATTCTTGATTGTTTATTATACATGGTGAGAAGCCCGCATGACCAAGGGGCGCCGCACTGTTCATCTGCACACTCCCTTCTCAGCTGCTCCTTTTGGATGTGCTCAGCGTGTATTTCTGACTTTGCATTCTTGCCCTCCACCACTTGGTCTCTGCCCTCAGGGAAAAGTCTCCCCATGGATATTAGTGAGTCCATGTTTCCTACCACCTCCCTTCTGAAGGAAATGCAGAACCCTTCTCAGGCACACTGCGGTGATAGCTGCCCTCTGGGCCCTGCTTTGAGCATCACCCTCTGTGGGTCTCATCTCACATTTTCTCTCTATTCCTTCAACTTCTTCCTCCCACTCGCTGCCACTTACAGGTGAACTTGTCATATTTATTGTATTGATAGCTGAACATTAATTTTGCTTGTCTAGTAGAGTGGTAGCCAAGCTCTGGTCTGCTTGATAAGCCCATGTCCTAAGAATATGTCCCCAAACTTGAATTGTATCTCACCCAGCCTGACATGCTGGTACCTAGATCAATCACCCTCACGTTTCAAGCTTAGATGTGTTCCTCCTGCACATATATCCAGGCTGCTCCTTCCACCCCCCTGAATGAATACCAATGGCATCAGGGGGATGAGACCTCTGCAGCTTCCATTCTTCCTTTGCTTACAAGTCATCAGCTACACTGGCCTTCAGAAACATTCAGACTATAGTTGTTCAACAGTATTTTAAAATTTTTTCCTGCCTAATTTCTCATCCTAATTCATGTATTGCTCATTTTCATTAAATGATGATTTTATGTGAAAAAAACATAATCTTGCTTGTGTCAAGGATTATTATTGTTTTGCTTTGTCTACATTTTGTCTTAGTTTGCCTTTTTCCATTTAGTTTGAAGAACATAGTCCTTTTATGGTTATAAATAAAATTAAAGTAAATTAAAAGTAGAGGCATGAACTGGAAATATAATAGAAGGTTTCCCTGGTTCAATTCCTAGCCTGCATCCTGAGAATATTGCTCCTGCCAGGAGTAATCCCTGAGTAAGAGCCGGGAATAATCCCTGAATATCGAGGGTGTGGTCCCATCAATAATAGAGGCAGAAGTCAAGCCTCTTATGGGAGCTGATAGCACTGAACCAACGGGAGTGGTGCAGAGGTGGAGGATGAGCAGTGACAACTGACTGTCATAGTCTTGTTTTTTTTTTTTTTTCATTTTGGGTCACACCCAGCAATGCTCAGGGGTTACTCCTGGCTTTGCATTCAGAAATTACTCCTGGCAGTGCTTGGGGGACCATATGGGATGCCGGGGATCGAACCAGGTCGGCCGCATGCAAGGCAAATGCCCTACCCGCTGTGCTATCGCTCCGGCCCCTGTCATAGTCTTGTACTGCGTTTGAGACATCAAGAGATAAACTTAAATCCAAATAAATAGAAGCAAAAAAAAAGAAAACATGCTTTTCAACAAAAGACACTTTAACTAAATATTTGTAGGTGTACTTGCTCTCTGCTTTCGCTTTAAAATATCTGCTTCAAATATCAGCAATGTACTGAGTGGATTTAAGTTAGTAACCCAGGGAGCAACTGAGTGAGATGGGGACTGGTGAGAGTGGACTTAAGTCATGAGCACTGTCAAGTGGAAATATTGACAATTTTTTTTTGTAGTCACATCCAGTGTGCTTAGGGATACTCCCAGCAGTTCTCAAGATCAACTCTGGGCCTCCTGGTTTCAAAACATGCTCTCCAGCCCTTTGAGCCTTCTCCCCAGTCCAAAAATTTGACTTTTTTTTTTTGCTAAAATGTTTCTAGATATAGACAAATGAAGGGGACAGAGAATAGTACAATGAGGAGGGTGCTTGTGCTGTCAGGAAGCTTATTGCATGGGCACACGCTATGCAATCATAAGAGTCCAAAGTACCAGTGTGTATTTGCTCTCACTCAACAGTCCCTCCCACAAGGTTCCATCTGCAAGGCTCCCACTGGGAATGAGAAAGCTCCCACATCCAGCACAGCCAGGCTGGCAGGTTGCATGGAAGGCAAAGAGCAGGCAGACAAACAAACATTCTCTGCAAACTGCACCCATGGTGACCTAGGAGCCGTTCTCTTATGATGCTGGGCTTACAAAGACCGTGACCTTCACCTCTCTCGACTCCTTAATTCTTTCTGGTCTTTACATCCCGAGATGGAAGTAGGAAAGGAGTCATTTCCCTTGTCATTAAAGGAGGCTTAAAAGGAGCAACTTTCAGTGACTGGTGGAAACAGGGTAGAGGAAAGCTGAGAATCTCCTAGGACCTCATCAGTTCAGTGATCTGACTTGGTGCTGTGCTGAGAGGAGAATCTCCGTGTGATTCCCAGAGCACCACAACCACTCCCAAACTCTAGTTCCAATGCTGGCTACTCAGAAATATTTTGGGGGATACAGGTGTTGATTTAAGGGGGGGAAAAGAGTTTATTTTGGCAGCTAGTGACCTGAGAATATGATGGATGCATGTCACCCCCAAATCCAATTTTCTCAGGGTAGAGCTACAGGGGGGTTTTAGGGCTGGCTGGGAAAATAGATTAAAAGAAATGTCAAAGCAGGAGGGAGATTTAACTTGAGGCCTTTCGGGCTGGGATCAGTGGTGATGGATCTGTGGGAACAGGCTAGGGTACACCTGGTGACATGACAGGGTCTTTTTCCAAGATCTGCAAAACAGATTTGAAGAGTCCTTCCAGAAGGTTTGTTCTTATTCTTATTTATTTATTTATTTATTTATTTATTTATTTATTTATTTATTTATTTATTTATTTATGCTTTTTGGGTCACAAGTGGCGATATACAGGTGTCACTCCTAGCTCTGCACTCAGAAATTACTCCTGGCAGTGCTCAGGGGACTACATGGGATGCTAGGAATTGAACCTGGGGTTGGCCACATGCAAGGCAAACGCCCTACCCGCTGTGCTATCGCTCCAGCCCCTGTTATTCTTTAAGGGGAAAGAGAATCCTTTTGTTTGTTTTTGGGTCACACCCAGAAATACTCAGGGGTTACTCCTGACTCTGTACTCAGGAATCACTCCTGGAGGTCCTTAGGGGACCATATATGATGTCAGATATCAAACCTAGGTTTTCCACATGCAAGGCTCTGACTCTGAAGAGAGAGTCCTTGAACATGATAAGCCTCAGTATTCTAGAAAGGCCTCTTGTTTTCTCTGTCTCTCCTTAATACATAATTGGATCTGGCTCAACATCAAGCACACAAAGCATAAAACAATTTCTTTTTTTTTTAAATTTTTTTATTTTTTATTTTTTAATAAAAATTTTATTTTATTAAATAACCATGTGGAAGATTACAATGCTTTCAGGCTTAAGTCTCAGTTATACAATGCTGAAACAATCATCCATTCACCAGTGCCCAATGCTGAAACAACCATCCCTTCACCAATGCCCATATAACACCACCAAAAAAAAGGAAAAAAAAACCCCACACAGTACACCTCCCATCCCGCCTCCCCCACCCCACACCTTGCAACTGATAAGTTTCACTTTACTTTCTGTTTACTTTGGTTACATTCAATATTTCAAAACACACCTCACTATTATTGTTAGGAGTACCCCACTAGAGTCAGACCTATTGTGAAGAAAAATGAGGTCGCGCGGCCGCTATAGCGGCCACGCAGTTTTGGATTTCTGTACATTAACAACTAAGTTCGGGGAGATTTCTTCCAGATATTGGATCATTGCAAGCTTGAAAACCCCATCAGTGGTCGTCATAATATGGCGGTCACCGCGCCCTTCATCCCCGGAGAGAAAGAGGCGAGAGAGAGAGAGAGAGAGAGAGAGAGAGAGAGAGAGAGAGAGAGAGAGAGAGAGAGAGAGAGAGAGAGAGAGAAATACCTTTCCCCTCCTGGGCGGGCACGGGGCCGAGGCTTAGTTCTCAGGCTGGAGACATTCTGTGAGGAGTTGCCCATGCCAAAAGAGGTTTTGCTGGGTCTGGGTCTGGATTCACGCTCATGCAGCTGCGGAGGGGCCGCACACGCGTGCGGCTCCCGGGATCACATCTCGGTGGCAAAACAATTTCTTAAGATTGAGGAATAGAATGAAGACTGAAGTGGGAGAAGGATACTGAAAGGAAAACAGGATGGAGACTGTAACACTTGTTCACTCACACAATCAAGTGAGACCCCATGGTACCACCCACCACAGCAGAGAGAAGGGAAGAGGAAAAAGTTTACAATATCATTGACTTTTTAAAGGTCTACAATTAGATCTAGTAATCCCACTTCTGGGTGTTAATTGAAAGAATTTGAAAACTGAGTTTTAAACATAGATGTACCCCTATGTTCACTGCAGCTCTATTTAGTGAAAAATAAACATCCTGAGCACCTGCTGAGGAAGAACTGAATAAGAACATCTTGATCAATGTGGTCTGTGGAGTGGACATACTGAATGGGACTCAGCTATAAAAAGGAATTTGTCTCAACATAGATAACCCTTGAGAAGGTTAGGCTAAGTGAGAGATAAATGTCAAGAGAAAAACTACAGATTGCCCTATGGTTTTACTCATTTAAAGAAACAATCACACAACAAAATGAAACAAACCCTGAGACTCTAATAGCATCCATGGCAGTTACCAGAGGGTGTCTACGGGGAGATGTTCATGAAATTGAACATCTGAAAATGATAGTGTTTGTAGACCAATATCATGGCAAGTTGCAAGAGTGATAGTACGTGGGTAAGATGGGTAAGGCTGCATGTAGCTGACCTGGGTTCATTCCCCAGCACCATATTATCCACTAACTACTTCCAGGAGTGATCCCTGAACACAGGTGTGTGTGACTACCCCTCCCACCTAAAAAAAAAAAAAAAAGAAAGAGAAGGAAGAAAAGAAAGAAAAGTTTTAACAAAATGGGGGAAAAAAATCAAGATTGCTACACAACAATGTGCATAGGTTTTTTTTTTTACACCCATACTTACATTAATTTTACTATACATCCATTGAAAGATAGATAAGTGAGGCTGGGGCCGGAGTGATAGCACAGCGGGTAGGGCATTTGCCTTGCACGCGGCCGACCCGGGTTCAATCCCCGGCATCCCATATGGTCCCCCAAGCATGCCAGGAGTAATTCCTGAGTGAAAAGCCAGGAGTAACCCCTGAGCATTGCTGGGTGTGACCCAAAAAAGCAAAAAAAAAAAAAAAAGATAGATAAGTGAGGAATAGGGAGGGGGCCAGCTACTGTAGATAAGTGAGGAATAGGGAAGGGGCCAGCTATTGTAATAAGTGAGGAGTAGGAAGGTTCACCAACCTCAATGGTTCACCGCCTAATCGTGGCAAGGGGGTGGCAACAGTGTCAACCGGCGAAGAACAAACCAAGAGGTGCTGCCCAGAGATGCAGGCTATATGCATAGGTTTTGTTTAACAGTGTTGTCATGCAATAGGGATTGGAGGGATACTAAAGCAGGTAGGGAGGTAGGGTGCTTGCCTGGCACATAGCCAACCCAGGTTCAATCCCTGGCATCCCATACAGTCCCCTGAGCACCATCAGAAATGATCCTGAGTGCAGAGCCAGGTTTTACCCCTGAGCATTGCTGGGGTAACTCAAGACAACAACAACAAAAAACAATGTCCCAAACAATTGCAAATTTTGAAGATGGGCACTTTTTGTTGCTTTGGCTCTGGATTTTTATTTCTATCTCAGTGCTCTGGGGTTACTCCCAGTAGTGCTTGGAGCAAATGCAGTGCTAGAGATCAAACTGAGGCTCCCACATGTAAAGTATTCACTCCAACCCTTTGAGTTATCACTCTGACTTTATGTGATGCTTTTATTTATTTATTGGTGGAATGGTTGGAGCCGCATCTGGCTATTCTTAGTAGCTACTCATAACTCTCTGCTCAAAGATTACTCCCTGCCACTGCTCATGGGTCATAAACAGTGCGGGGATAGAGCTGGTGGCATGCAAGACCCTGTACTCTCTTTCTGGCTCTATGTTATACTTTTTTTTTTTCTTTTTGGGTCATAACCGGCGATGCCCAGGGGTTACTCCTGGCTCATGCACTCAGGAATCACTCCTGGCGGTGCTCGGGGAACCATATGGGATGCTGGGAATCAAACCAGGGTTGATCACATGCAAGGCAAATGCCCTACCCACTGTGCTATCACTCCAGCCCCTCCATGTTATACTTTTTATTATAACAAAATTAATTGGATTTTGTGAAGAGACAAAGACTGAGCAGTAGTTGATTTCACCACATAGAACCCAGGAGTTAGTGAGTGTGGTGCTGGCAGCAGGTCAACCTGTACCCACGGGGCGAGTGCATTAGCAGCCTTGATGGTGCCTTCAGGCTTCCTGATACTCTCAAATTGCTGTTGTGCCTCTGGCTGGATCCCAACAACCTGAGACCAAGTTTCCCAAGAAATTGAACTGCCAAAAGTTAGGTATGTGGGAGCCACACAAACAAACCACCTCCGGCTCAGTTATACAGGCTCATTTATCAGCCTTGCTTCAGAGACCCATAAATAAATCTCAAGAGAGATCAAAAGCATCAGTTATCTCAGACCCATGCAAGGCTGAATAGACCAGAATAAGTTGGGGAGAGGGGTGTGTTAGCCCAGTACCTGCGCAAGCAGAGCCCCTGGCAGCCACTTGCCTCCCCAATCCAAAATCACCACCATGCTGGACCATCTCAAGACGGACCTCACTGCGATATTATTAACCTGTTGAAAATTTGGATATGCGGGCTTTGTGACTGAATTCTCCAGGCTTTCTTGGAGCTGAGATGGGCTACCTTCCTCCCCCCACCCCACACACTTCCCTATACTCCTGTCACCCCCATGAACCAACTCCAGCAACCACCATATAAGCTCTTCTACCAGCCTTGCTTCAGAGACCTATTAAAAAAAGTCTCAAAAGAGATAAAAAGCCACAGTTACTCTCAGGCCCATGCAAGCTGAACAGACCAGGGTAAATGGGAGAGGGGCAGGTTAGCCTGGTGCCTGTCCAAGCAGAGCCCCTGGCAACCATTTGCTCCCACAATACAAAATTATGGCCATGTCCCCAGCCAGACTCCACCATCTTAGGACAAAGCTCACTGAGATATTAATCTGCTGAAAATTTGAGTATGCGGGTTTTGTGACTAAAATATCCAGGCTTTCTCATGGTTACCTCCCCACATTTCCCTATACTTCCAAAAGCCTCGGCAGTCATGTCCACACCCCAAAGCTGAAACCCAATTAAAAAGATACTTTAGTCTTTACTTCTTGATAAAAATACTGAACTTTGGGGCTGGAGTGATAGCACAGTGGGTAGGGCATTTGCCTTGCACACGGCCGACTCGGGTTCAATTCCCAGCATCCTATGTGGTCCCAGGAGCACCGCCAGGAGTAATTCCTGAGTGCAGAGCCAGGAGTAACCCCTGAGCATCACCAGGTGGGTAAGGCATTTTGCATCTTGTAAGCAAAAATAAATAAAATGATAAATAAATAAAAATACTGAACTTCCTGAACAAACATGATGACCTCTTAGTACCTGTATTGCAAACCATGATGTACAAAAGGAAAAGGAGAAAGAGAAAGAAGAAAAGTGCCTGCCATAGAGGCAGGCTGGGGGTGAGGGATGGTGTATTAACGGATGGTGCGGGGGAAAGAGGAGGTATTGATGGTGGAAAATGTATACTGGTGGAGGGATGGGTGTTGGATCATTGTATGGCTGAAATCCTATCATGAACAGCTTTGTAATGGTCTATCTCATGGATATTCAATAAAAAATTTTTTTGGGGGGGTCACACCTGGCTATAAACAGGGGTTACTCCTGGCTCATGCACTCAGAAATTACTCCTGGCAGTGCACAGAGGACCATATGGGTGCACAGATGACCATATGGGATGCTGGATAGGCCGCATGCAAGGCAAACAAACGCCCTACCCGCTGTGCTATCTCTCCAGTCCCTCAATAAAAAAATTTTAAGAGAACCCAGGAGTTACAGGTTTACAAGTGAATCTCTTCTCCCTCTTACTCCTTGGAGGTTTTTTTTTTCTTTTAATCCTCAGGTACATTTTCTAATCTTTGTGACAAACTACAAAATTAAGGACAATGACCAGAAGTTTTACCAATAAGAGAGACTCTCTGAACTGGGAATCTGAATACACTGGTGATCAAAATTCTGGTGAGGACGCAATCTTCTAACGTATGGCAAAGCCATGGTTTTTTTTCATCTGTTCATAAGGGCTTTGTCTTTGTTCAATTTGTTAATGAGAGAAACATGTTAATTTCTATGACTAACTTATTGCATATTCAGCAAACATATCAAATGTTAATGTTATTAAATAGTTTAACATAATTAATGTGCTCATGCCTGAAGCAGCGGGATAGAATGACAGAATGACTGCTGGCCAGGTTCTAGACGTTAATCTGACTGCGGAGTCTAAAGTAAACAGAGGAAAAGAAGGTGGGAAACCATCTGCCTCAGAGACACTCAGGTCAGTACCAGAACAGCCTTCCTATTCCCTCTACTCAGCTCATCTTTTGGATTGGACTATGATGTTCAACAGGATGTTCCTGATAGGATGGACCCAGTATACTTATTCCTTCTTCTCCCATTGTAGTACCCTCAAATACCAGCATGCAGCATCAGGAATACCTTACAAGAGGCAAACATGGCTTCAATTCTGAGAGTGAACAAGGATCTTCCAAGTCTGGAAAGTTGAAAAGAGATACAGGACCAGAGAGACAGTACAGTGGGTAGGGCATGTTGCTGACACAACACCCCAATTCCCAGCATCCCACATGGTCCACTAACAACTGTCAGGAGAAATTCCTGAGAGAGGAGCCAGGAGTAATCCTGAGCATCTTGGTGTGGGAATCCACCCCACACACACACAGAAAAAAAAAGAAAAGAAAAGGGGATGACATTCTGGTCATTAAGAAGGAGTTGATGCAGATAAAATAAGAAAACTTGAACTTAACTGAAAAACAACAAAGCAAACAAGGAGGGATGAAGAATCAGTCAGAAGAGCTGGAGTAATAGTATAGCAGGTAGGGTATTTGCCTTGCATGAGCGTGATCCCAGATTCAATCCCCAGCATCCCGCATAGGCATCTGAACACCACTAAGAATGATCCCTGAGCACAGAGCCTTCTGTAAGCCCTGAGTGACACCACATGTGATCTAAAGTCCAAAATCAAAAGAAACAAAGAGCTGGGCCAGAGAGAATAGTAAAGGGGTTAAAGTGCTTGCCTGACATGCAGCTGACCCTGGTTTGATTCCTGGAACCAATGAATTGGGATGCTGGGGGTTGGGTGACTGAGAGTTGGAAAGTTTATTGCTCTGATCCCCAAACACTGCCAGGAACCACTTCTGAGTTCAGAGCCAGGATTAGCCCCTGAGCACAGCCAGGTGTCACTCAAAACCCCCCAAATAAAAATAAGGTAAAGTAAAAATAATTTTAAAAAGAAAGGAGGCCCAGAGTGATAGTACAGTGGGTAAGGTGCTTGCCTTGCATGCAGCCGACCCAGGTTCAATACCTGGCATCTCATATGGTCCCCTGAGCACCATCAGGAGTGATTCCTGAGTGCAGAGTTGGGAGTGATCCCTGAGCATTGTCAGGTGTGGTCCCAGAACAAAACAAATAAAAAGATAGGAAAATAGTGCTAGGCTGGAGAGAAAGTACAGTGAAGAGGGTACTTGTTTAGCATGTGGCTGACACAGGTTCAATCCCCAGCACCATATAGGGTGCTCTGAGCACTGTCAGGAGTGATCTCTGAGTGCAGAGCCAGGATTAAGACCTACCACAGATGGATGTGGTCCAAAAACTAAAAGGATGAAAAGGAATGTAGTTTTTCGATTGGTTGCTTTGCCACAGCTCATCCTGCTGGAAGAGTACATACGGAGAACTAGCAGTGAGCCTAGTTGCTGTGATGCAGATGAAGCGGAAGCTGAGGCGGCAGGTCTCTGTGTTTGTTTGTGATTCCCAGGCTCTTCAACATTTTGAAGAATGAAAATAATAAATAATAAAGATGCTCAGACTCAGTATATATATATGAGCCCAGCCAGTATATTGACAAATACTGGTGGAAGATTCTTCACGTGTTCAGGTCTGACTTGTCTTGACCGGGTGCTGTACATGTCTTTACTGATGAAATGGTGTGTCAGATTTCAGAAGGGAGAATGTTGGGAACGACATAGCCATCCTGTGGAATTTGATATGTGGGCAGGTGGATGTGGCTATCGAAGAGATCCGAGTTGAAGTCATGAATAATCCTCTCCATTGCCCTTCTGGAAGATGTGATAGATCCATCAGGACATCAGAGGGCAGTCATCTTGGTCTTGTAGTTGGCGAAGGACAGGCAAGCGATGCGAATACATGCTTCTGCCACATTGGCCAACACTGCTGCTCTTCTCTCTTTGAGGTCTTCCTTTATCGCTTCTCTGCACAGCTTTGTGAGCTCGGACATTAGCTTGTGATTGCCTGAGGCTCATGCCAAACCACGTTGGCAAATGAGCTCGAGAGTTTCCGAAGACAGGCATCTGTTTGTGGCTTTCCCACTCTCGGCATTCCTCGTGCAGTCATGGAGGTGCTGAACCAGTCGATCGTATTCCTTGTTGATGTTGTCAAGGACAGCATCTTCCCACATTGCCAAAATAGTGCCAAAGAGCTCCCAGTTGGTGGTCATTCTGGGAGTTGCCTTCTTAGACTTAAACTTTGCAGTCCTTTCTTCCTGCTCTGTGAAGTAGAATTTTGTATGAAGGAGATGGTGGTCTGATCCCATGTGGAATTTTGGGACAACAGCTACATTGGTCAGGCAAAACCTTCGACTGAATATGATGTGGTCAATTGCATTGTGGAACTGTCCACTGGGAGACTCCCAGGTCCAATGTTTAGATTTGGCCTGGAACTGTGAGTTACCATGGATGGTCTTGGTTGACAAGATGCACTCAAACAGTCCCTCACCCTGTTTGTTCCATTTTAGGTCATGGGTCCCAATGTGGAGTTCTTCGGGTGACCTTTCCGGTCCTATCTTGGCATTAAAATCACTGAAAATGATTTTGTAGAAGGTGTGGTCTTCTTTACAGAACTTCTCCAGCTCCATGTAGAACTTCTCAATTTCTTCTTTATAGTTGGATGTTGGTGCGTAGATGATGAAGATAGAAACTCCCGGTCCTTTGATTCTCCCACCAGCATTAACAGGTCTTATTCTTTTTTTTTTTTTTTTTGCTTTTTGGGTTGCACCCAGAGATGCTCAGGGGTCACTCCTGGCTCTGCACTCAGGAATTACCCCTGGCTGTGCTCAGGGGACCACATGGGATGCTGGGAATTGAACCCAGATTGGCCACGTGCAAGGCAAACACCCTACCCACTGTGCTATCACTCCAGCCCAACAGGTCTTATTCTTAATGTCTTTCCTCCTCTTTCCTTCCTTCCTGTTTCCTTCTCTTCCCTTCCCTTCCTTTGCCTTACCTTTCATTTCCTTCTCTTTGCTTCCCTTCTTTCACTTCCCTTCCCTTCTCTTGCCTTGACTTCCCTTCCCTATGCTTCCCTTTCTTTTCCTGCCCTTCCCTTGCCTCCCCTACCCTTCTCAACTCTTCTCTTTCTTTTTCCTTTCCTGCCCTTCCCTTGCCTTCCCTTCCTTTCCATTCCCTTCCCCTATTCTCTACTCTTCCCTGAGTGTTAGAGTTATATCATACTTCAAAGTATAGGGAACTTCCTGAAATTTAACTGTAATTTACCAATCAATTACAGAGCTAACATCTGCTCTAATATTATCTTCTAGGTGACAAACACATTCTATAACCCCTTTGTTTTTGTGTTTTTTTTTTTTTTTTTTTTTTGCTTTTTGGGTCACACCCAGCGGTGCACAGGGGTTACTCCTGGCTCATGCACTCAGGAATTACTCCTGGCAGTGCTCGGGGGACCATATGGGATGCTGGGAATCGAACCCGTGCAAGGCAAACGCACTAGCCACTGTGCTATCGCTCCAGCCCCTCTATAACCCTTTGATTCCAGCTTGATCCACATAGAACCCATCCCTCCCCCACAGGTGCCCACTAGTTGGCCCTTCCCTGTTCCTTTCCTCTGCTTCTGCCCTCTCCACATTATTTGGTCACCATTTCCTAAAGTCGCTATTACCTATCTATCTTACTTGTCCATGAGACAACCCCACTCCCCACCCGGCATATTTCTGGTCCAGGGCATTGGGATTTTTCCCTCCATCCTCTTGCAGCTCCTTCTAGGGATAGAAACTGTAGAGTTGATTCTGATAGAATCAGCAGCAGCAAGAGTAAGTGACAGAGACCTGGGGATCAATATCTCTTCTCAGCACAGTGAGGGCTCCAGTATGCTTGTGGGGCTCACTGCTCTGGGTAGAGCAGTTATGGCCTGAAGTTGTTGTTGTTGTTATTGTTGTTGTGGATATTTTTTATTTTAAAAAATTACTGATTAAGATTTTTGTGGTTTACAATATTATTAACAAAGGTTTGTCATGTACATGTTGCTTAATCACACTTGAAGCCAGTGCTCACGGTTATAAATGAGGAGGAGTCTCTATGTGAATACGTTTAGGGAAACTTTACAGACACAGCACCAGACGCCTGGTAGGGCGCCCCCTAGTGTGCACAGCCTGTACTGTTGCTGGGAGCCCCTGGAGGTCTCACTGTTAGGAAGCACAATTCGGACTGAGTTGTCTTTCAGAGCTCTGGCCACACGGGGGCGCCACTGCTCTACTGTCTCCTACTTTGCAGGGGCGGGGTTGTGACCTGGACTCAGGCTGAGATGCTGACCTGGAGGAGGACACCCATGGGATGAAGGTGCCTTCAGAGCAGTCCTGGGGTCAGGCTCAGGAACTGAGAGGAGAGTTGCGGAAGAGAAACCTCTTGGGCCTTGTGGTGTGTCTGAGGTTCCGTCATGTCCCCAGAACCTCTTTCTCCAACCCGTGATGCCAAACCTAGAAACTACAAGGGAACTTTCCTTCTACTCCCTGTTCCTTTTCTTAGGAACAGTCTTCATCTTTTATTGCTACCACATTTCGACAGCTAATAAGTCCATGTCAGGACAGTATCACGAATCTCCCCACTATATTTGGATGTTACGGTTTTCTTTTCTCTCGTAGGATCCCACCTCAGGATCACTCACTCCGAATGAGGTCCCAGTCATGTCTCTAGAAGGTTCCTATGGCTGAGTTGAGTCTCAGACTCTCCTTGTCTTGTGTGACCTGGCATTGTAAGGAGGCTGCTCTGCTATACATCGAAGAAAGCCCCTCAGTTTGGGTGTGCTGGCCAAAGCTAGGGGTGTAGGGAGCCCACAGACACACAGTGTAATTCTCAACTGCATATCAGGGAATGAAGGAGTCACTTGGCCATTACTGATGATGGTCACCCTCACCCCCTTATGAAACACATTCCTCAGTTTCTCTCTTTGAAGACATGTGTTTTATTTTATGTGTACAAATATATCTATTGTTGTAATTAAGGTAACATGTACAGTGTTAATGTAGTTTCTGCATCTCACCACCACCAAAGTGCCTAATACCATCCACCATGTTCTTATGTTACTTATTAACATTAACATTAATTCTCTTCATTCACCTAACCCACTCCCAAAGAGTACATATATTCCTTGTTCTCTTTCCCACACAGTTTCTTTAGAACGAATCTCTCTGTAGCACTCATCCTAAGAACTGTTATTCAGGTTGTATGAAACATTCAATTTTGTTTGTTTATTATTGGGTCTCACCCAGCAGTGCTCAGGGGTTATTCCTAGGGGGACTCAGGAAAAACATATGTAGTGCTGGGGATTAAACCCATGTCAAATCCATGCCAGGTAAACACCCTACCTGCTGCATTCTGGCCAGGTCCTTGAGAATATTTTTGATTCTTTAAGATGTGGATAATTTTAAAACATTACTTTAAATACTTTAAACTTTAGGACATTTACAAAATACACATCAGATCATACTCAAAATATAAAATTCCATTCTAGTCTATGACCAATATTTTCTCACTGAACTAAACTATTACTTGTTTCTGCATAGCCAGGATGGACCCCTGCCTCTGTATGTGGAAGGCCTGTGCCCAACCGCTGAGCCTTATCCCAGACCCCACAGAACTAGCAGGCTGTATGTGCAGCGAGGTTAGGCTCATCCAGGTACTGCAAGGTCCCCCTAACATTCCTGTGAGCAGCCCCCAAGCATAGACCCTGGAATGACTCTGAATGCAGGAGGGTGTAGTTCCCCCACCCTGCCCCAAATGAGCAGATACCAGGAAAGGGAGAGACCCTGCAGGAGTCCACAGATAACAGCTCCTGAGACATGGGGAAGGTCTGTGTGTCCTTAGTGGCAGTAACTGTAGCCTCACGTCTATGGCTACTTTGTTGCACTTTCCTCTAGTCTGTCACATGCCCTGTCCTGCTGCCCCATGTGGGTCTCTGAGCCCAGCAGCGTCCAGCCCTGCTCTCCCACAGGCCATTTCCCAGTCAGTCACTCTCTCACCTCTGAGCGCTGCCCCACTTCCTCCTCCCTCTGCCAACCAGTCAGTCCCTCCCCATCGCCATGCTCAGATGATGAGTTTACCTGATGTTCTATTCTGGTTTTTGGGTTTTGGATCACATCTGGCTGTACTCAGGGATTAGTCCTGGTGGGGTTCAGGTGACCATATGGGGTGTCAGAGGTAGAACCCTGGTCAGTGATGAACAAGGCAATCACCTTATTCACTTTCCAATCTGTCTGGTCCCTATATCACTTTCACCCCGTATAAACAGAGTCTGAGGAGAGAACAGCTCCGTCATCTCCCCACTCTCTCATCAGGACCTGGATGCTCTTTCCCCCCAGGGAGGGGCAGGACACCAGTGGTCCTGCCCTGTCCAAGGTCCCCTCAGCTTTGAACAGGATTGGACCCTTAAAGAGATACTAAATAAATCAAAACAAACGCTTCCAATTTACCCCACAGTCAGCCTCATGATCTATCCCATCTGCTGTCTCATGTCTCCTACACTAGGTACCCAAAGGGAGCCCCGGACTCACCCATGGAAGGCTGAATTCCCGCTGACCACATCCACTTATGATCCTCATTGACACACCAGATTTGAGTCCATATCTCACCTACCAAATTGAAATTTTATTTATTTATTTTTGCTTTTTGGGTCACACCCGGTGATGCTCAGGGATTACTCCTGGCTTTGCACTCAGGAATCATTCCTGATGGTACTCAGGGGACCATATGGGATGCTGGGAATCGAACCTGGGTCTGCAGCATGCAAGGCAAATGCCCTACCCGCTGTGCTATCACTCCAGTCCCGACAAAATTGAAATTTTATTTTTACCAAATGGATATTAAACATATTTCAGAATCCTAATACATCTATAAGGCTTTAGGTCCAATATTCATGTATCCCCATTTTCTGAAACAATAAGTTTTACCCTCATAATTACTGCTCATGATTAACTGACACAATTGTTAAAAATATCAGCCCTACATATTTGGATAAAGCTTATTATTTCCATATATGTCACATAAAACAACAGATTAAAGGCAGGAAAAATATGAAAATTCAGCTAGCTTCTGATGAGACAGAGAAGACACTTCGGATACATACAGTGTAAAGGATTCACTCTTTCACAACACCATTTATGTTTCTGAACTAGTTTTGTTCTTTTTCCTTCTTATTTGGGGGTGGGGACTTCCAAACAGTGCTCAGAAGGCCTCTGAGCGAGCTTCAGGTTCTCCAGTGCCACACCTGTGGTGCTCTGAGGCCCGTGTGTGCCACACAGAACTAGCTGCTTGTGCCCCTTAACCCCTAACACTTTTTTTGAGGGGAGACTTTCTGCAAGCACCATGGTTTACAAAGTTGTTTGTTTTAAAGTTGCTTCAGGAAGTCCATGTTCCAAAGCCAATTCCACCACCAGTGTGACCGTCCCTTCACCAAAGTCCCCAGTTTCCCACCCAGCCCCTCAGCCTGCCCTGTAAGCAGGCACAAAGAAATTTAGTTCAACACATGCTTGTTACAACACATGCTAGAACATAAAAATTATTCCAGCATTAAATAATTCCCTTGTAGTGGCAGTTCTTGCTGGGATGAACAAGGTGGCACTTGAGTTCTAGCTTTCTGAGGTCGCACAGGTGGACCGGCTCTCTGAGGTTGCACAGGTGACGTGCTCTGATGTGATGTGGCCTGGCTCCCTGAGATAGCACAGGTGGACTGGCTCTCTGAGGTCACACACACACTCTGGCTCTGAGGTTGCACATGGCAGCTGTGGTGTTGGCACACTTGGCTGTGCTGCTCATTATTTTGGTCTCACACACTGGCATTTCCTCCCCACCCACAAGCCTGACCCCCTAGGAGGCACAAAATAATTTACTTTATATTGATTTTTACAGGAAAAAAGTATCGGGAAATAGATCAATAGGAATCAATCTGTGATCATTGTTCTAGCTCACAGTGCTGAGTGTCTGAGTGTTTACTGGATGTTTTGTGCCTCTGAGCCTTCTGCGTTACTATTTTTGCTCACTGAGCTTGGGGGGCTTCTACACAACAATTTGTCTAAAGTTTTAATTGAATCACTGTGAGATAGACCCTTACAAAGCTGCTTCTATAGCTGGTGCTTTACTTCTCTCTCTCTGACACACACACACACACACACACACACACACACACACACACACACTCTCTCTCTCTCTCTCTCTCTCTCTCTCTTAAAATGGAACCATTTCATATTGCTGATGCTAAGATGACATTAGGTCGTGTGGCCGCTACCGCGGCCGCGCGGTTTTCGGGTTTCTGTATAAAGTCCAGGGAAAGTACAACTAGAAATAACATCACTACAAACTTTTACCATTTTATGGTACTCATAAGATGGAGAAACCTAGAGAGAGGCTCGGCGTCTCCATTTTGCGCTCAGAAAGCCGTGGCCCTGCGCTGTGCTCGGGAGGAAGGAGTTGAGAGAGAGAGGTTAAAGGAATTGGGGGATGCCCGGTTCCCACTGTTTCAGCCCTCCGTGGGGTCTCCGATCGCGTGCCGGAATTAGTTCAGTGGGCTGCTTGGAGTCCAAGGGCGCTTCCTTGGGCTCTTCCATCATGCTCGCTCCGGCAGGGTCCAAAGGGAAGCACACATGGGGGAGGTGGGTTTAAGTATCTATCTTCGGTGGGCGGGGGTCACCGCTCCCGCCCCCTGGGGTCTCCCGCAAGCGCATGCGTCCTGTTTCAGCTGGCTCTGCGTCTCCATTTTGCGCTCAGAAAGCCGCGGCCCCTGCGCTGTGCTCCGGAGGAAGGAGTTGAGAGAGAAAGGTTAAAGGAATTGGGGGATGCCCGGTTCCCACTGTTTCAGCCCGCCGTGGGGTCTCCGATTGCGTGCCGGAATTAGTTCAGTGGGCTGCTTGGAGTCCAAGTGCGCTTCCTTGGGCTCTTACGTCATGCTCGCTCAGCGGCAGGGTCCAAAGGTCCTTGACTCAGCAATCCTCACTCCCATTGGGCGTCGCTGTCTAGATCAGCCAATCAGCGTCCGTGACGCTCCCAGTTATGAATTGACTGGAGAGGGAGTCAGAACCCGCCTGCTTCCTTAAGTATGTGGGAGCCGCGACCCCTCCTGCTGCTGCTTTTGGGGGCCCTGGCCCTGACCCAGACCCGGGCGGGTGAGTGCGGGATCCGGCGGGGATCCCCGTTCCTTGTGGGGGGATGGGTGGGGACTGCCAGGCACTGATGTGCAGGACCCCGAGAAGGAGCTTCTCCGGTTCCCTGCCCGGATGCCCCAAATGTTCCTCCTTGTGCCCCCCAACCCACAACTCACCCCCGCCCCTAAGTCTCGCCCCTCTCGGTCCCTCCCCCCTTCCCGTCTCCCGAGCCCCCTCCCTTTCCCTCACCCTGGCCCCGGGGCGCGCGGGGGGCGGGTCGGGCCGGGTCTCACCCCTTCCCCTCCCCCAGGCCCCCACTCCCTCTGGTACTTCTCCACCGCCGTGTCCCGGCCCGGCGGGGAGCCCCGCTTCATCGCCGTCGGCTACGTGGACGACACGCAGTTCGTGCGCTTCGACAGCGACTCGGCGAGTCCGAGGATGGAGCCGCGGGCGCCGTGGGTGGAGCAGGAGGGACCCGAGTACTGGGAGGGGGAGACGCGGAAAGTCAAGGACGCCGCACAGACTTTCCGAGGGAGCCTGAACACCGCGCTCGGCTACTACAACCAGAGCGAGGCGGGTGAGCGCGGCCGGGCAGGGACGAGCCAACGCGGGGACAGGCCGGGTCGCCCCGAGGCGGGTCCGAGCGTCCCCGAGGCTGAGGGACCCGCCCCAGACGCTTGACAGGGAGCCGCCGCGGGGACCGGGCCCCGGTTTCGTTTTCGGTTCGGGGTTAATCTGTGCGGGCGGGTCAGACTCTCACACCATCCAGTGGATGTACGGCTGCGACGTGGGGTCCGACGGGCGCCTCCTGCGCGGGTACAGTCAATACTCCTACGACGGCGCCGACTACGTCGCCCTGAACGAGGACCTGCGCTCCTGGACGGCGGCGGCGGGCACGCAGGCTTGGAGAACCCAGCGCAAGTGGGAGCAGTGGGGTGAGGTTGAGTACCGCAGGAACTACCTGGAGAACATCTGCGTGGAGTGGCTCCTCAGATACCTGGAGAACGGGAAGGACACGCTGCTGCGCGCAGGTACTGGGTCCCCGGTGTTGATGACCCCTGACCTTCCCTGGGAGGGGTGGGGGACTCCCCACAGGGGGCACATAGTGGGGTTCAGTGTCCGAACAGCGCCCCTTCTTCAGTCAGGAGAGGGACGGACACGCCTGGTTTCCATATTCTGTACCAAAGAGACCCGCCCTCCCCTCAGGCCACCCTGTGTCCTCAGAACCCTGAAGTTACTCGGTTTGTGTGTTTGGGGGGGGCAGGGGGGGAGAGGGAGGGGTGACCTTCTCTGAAATAACGAATATGGCTTCCCTGGGGCCGGGCAGCCATCTGTGAACTGTCTCAGATCTCAGCTCTGACTCCTGCTTCTCTCAGTCACTCACCCTCCACCCAGGGCAGGACAGAGTCACTGTCTCCTGAGAGACCCTAACCTCCTTCCCTAACCCTATTCTAGAACTTTCCAAGGAATTACGATTTTACCCAGTTTCTCCAGTCAAGCTTGTGTCTGGATTTTTACCTCCTTTGCAAACCAATTATCCTGTTCAACCTCATTTTGGAAGTGACACAAAATGTGAATTTTTTTCAATTTTCTCCTCAGAAGCCCCCAGAAGCCACATCACCCGCCACCCCTTCTCTGACCGGGAGGTCACCCTGAGGTGCTGGGCCCTGGGCTTCTACCCTGCCGACATCACCCTGACCTGGCAGCGTGATGGGGAGGACCTGACCCAGCACACAGAGCTGGTGGAGACCAGGCCTGCAGGGGATGGAACCTTCCAGAAGTGGGCGGCTGTGGTGGTGCCTTCTGGAGAGGAGCAGAGATACACGTGCCGTGTGCAGCACCAGGGGCTGCCGGAGCCTGTCACCCTGAGATGGGGTGAGGAGGGGGACGGGGCACAGAGCCTGTTCTCAGGGAGTCAAGGTTGGCCCCTCTGGGGAACTGTTGAGGGTCAGGCTGGGGCTGGGGGTCAGACCCTCTCCTTCCTCCCTTCCCAGAGCCCCCTTCTCAGCCCACCATCCTCACTGTGGGCATCATTGTCGGCCTGGCTCTCCTCGGGGCTGTGGTCACTGGAGCTGTGGTGGCAGCTGTGATCAGCAGGAGGAAGCGCTCAGGTAAGATGGGCTGGGGAGGGGGAATCTGTCCAACATAGAAAGTCTTCAGTCTTGTCCCATTTTGGGGGTCTGCCCCCCATATTAGCTCTCCTGCCTCATTAGCGGGAGCACCACCCGCCCCTGTGCTGTTGCTCACCATCCCCTGTGTGTGCCGCTCTCAGGTTTGCTCAGTAAAGACACATTCACCTCCATAAGCTGGGCATGAACCTGGTTCCCAGGGTCCCAGGTCACAGGGACTTTCCCTGTGAGCACAGACCACCAGGAAGAGACTGGTCAGTACAGGAACCTCTCGTTCCTGTGTATTTCCTGGTCTTGCCCTCAGTGTTCAGAGTTCTGATGCCTCCCAGGGTTTCCGGGCCTAGAGAGCTGCTCTGTGGGCTCAGGACCCAGTGCTCTCCCCGACCTTGCCTCGGCTGTTTCCTTCCGCAGGTGAGGAAGGAGGACAGTACACTCAGGCTGCAAGTAAGTGTGGGCAGGGCTGGGGCCCTGGAATCCTGGGGACAGAGACCGGAGCCCACGGGGAGCTCCCGCACCCCTAGTTCCTCCTCTAGTCCCACCCCTGGGGGCTCTGACCTTGGCCTGTTTGTTCCTCCCCAGACAGCGACAGTGCCCAGGACTCTGATGAGTCTCTCTCGAACCCTAGAGGTGAGACTCTGGAGGCTGGAGTGGGTGGGATTGGGCAGAGGGGACAAGACTGGGTTTGTGGGTACTTTGAGACGGATACTGGGAGCTTGCTCAGGATGTCACCACTTCTGTCACTCACCTGGATCTCTTCATTCTTTTCTCTCACAGTGTGAGACAGCTGCCCCTCTGGGTTCCTCACATTCCAAAGTTGTGACCCAATAACTGCTGATTTGGGGCTGGAGTGATAGCACAGCGCGTAGGGCATTTGCCTTGCATGCAGCCAACCTGGGTTCGATTCCCAGCGTCCCATATGGTCCCCTGAGCACCGCCTGGAGTAATTCCTGAGTGCAGAGCCAGGAGTAACTCCTGAGCATCACCAGGTGTGACCCAAAAAGAAAAAAAAAAAGAACTGCTGATTCTCCTTCTGCCCTGGGACCTGAGTGTGTCTGTGTCCTGTCACACACTGTGAGGGGGGAGACTGGCAAACCCCTGCCCACCAGACCCTCCACACTGACCTGCGTTCTCTCCCTGATGCTCTGGGCTGTGCCAGCAGAGACAGGACTCAGCTGTCTCCATCTGTGTTAGCTTCTTGTTTTCCTGAATAATGTTTCTCCCTTACTGAAACCAGCATCTGATTTGCATTTTTCTAATTCCTGTTTTGTGGGGTTGAGGGTTAATAAAGGAAATCCCTGAAATTTGAGTAGAAAAAAATAAAAATCTTGAGACTTTCCATGTGTTTTCTGTTTTGATTTTAGTCTGTCCCACATGTGACTGGAGAGGCTGAGTGGGAAAGGGAAGTGATAGAGGTGTGCCCAGTCTGTCCCTGTCTCAGTCATTATGGGCTTTGATGCAGTCACTCTTCTGTCTGGGTCACTTCTCCTGCTCCTTGTCCTGGTCCCTCAGTAGCACCTCGTCCCACAGGCCCTTGCTCACAGTGACTCAGGTCACACCCGGCCTCATCCTGTCCCAGGACCTTGAGCAGTGAGGACTTCTGTGCTGGTCAGTCTAAGATCAGGCTTGCATCTGCTCCTCAGCCCCATCTGAGTGCTTATTTGTTGCTTCTGTGCAGGAGGCTGCCTGTTCTCTTGTACACACATTCACAGCTCATTCTCTCAGTGTGTGTCCCCATCTCTGAGCCTCAGGAGGCATTTGCCTCTCACTGTCCCCTCAAGACCCAGCATGGCCCCTGCACACGGGAGTCTCTGTGGTATCAGGAGACGAGTGTTCAGACTTGCCATGTTGGAATTCAGGCCTCCCACCCACCAACTCTGAAGCTCTAGGAATCTCAGCGCTGTCTGTGATCTGAGTTCATGAATTTATAAACTACTCTCAGTTACCTTCAAACTTAGGGGCTAGTAAATGGGATTTGTAAACCCAAGATCCTCTTATCGTAAGAGAGAAAGTGCTGTGTGCTGTGGGATGCCAGTGAGGGAGGGGATAAAGTAAGGATGAGAAGCACTTGTGAGAAAAGACGAGGTGACACCGATGTCACTTGGAGTAGACATTGCAGCTGCCACACCATGGCATGTTTGCTGAGGTAACTGAATAAGACAGTATTTCTAACATGGCCTACACTGATCTTCTACCCACAGTGCCAGATATGGGGATGATATTTTGGGGTCTATCAAACAACAGAGAATGAAAATCACGCAAAACTTACCAGCCTTTGAGATTTAGTAGGAAGAGAGAGACTTACACTGAAAATATAATAACCGAGGCAAATGTTCTGGTTTGAAATTGGTAATTTCTGGGGAAAACGGGACGTACTTATAAGTGTGTGGGGACAGGGACAGTGTCTATTTTCCTATGCACCATCCCATGCAGTCAGTGTGGCTGCATGGGATGGTGACTGAGGAAATATGGAAGGATGTGAGGGACTGTCTGGGTGTCTGGTGAGCAGCAGGAAGTGTCAGTGTAAATGTGCCAGGGCAGGCTTGAGTCTGTGTCAGGGAGGAGGAGGCAGCGGCGTGGCTGGAGCAGTCACTGAGGTGAGGGCCTGGTGCCCGAGGTCACGAGGCTGCCATAACTCTGGAAGATTTGACTTTCATCTAAGAGGGGCAGCTCCAGGCAGGTTTGAATGAAAGTTCTGCCTGGTGCGATTGTCTCTGGGTCATCAGTCTGGCTGCTGTGCAGATGGACAGGTGAGGGGACAGTGAGCTGCAGGAACTGGGAAACTGGTGTAGAGTAGAGTGGTAGAGATGTTGGGATCACTGGGGTGTGATCAGGTGAAATCATGGAAGTGACTGGATTCTGCAGGCATTTGAAGCTAGACTTTACAGCTTGTGCCTGCCCTGGTGCATTTACACTGACATTTCCTGCCTGGCACCAGACACCCACACGGACAGTTCCTCACATCCTTCCATATTTCCTTTACAGCATTTCCTAATGTATGGAATCTGCGTTAGGAGACAGGAGTCAGGGAGAAACCCCAAATGTCAGGATGTACAAGTGGAAGTATGGGTGCTTTTACTGGGGTCAAGAAAGATTCTGGAAGAAGCTCACTAAGGTAATGATACCATAAAATCCAGGTTAGGAGGGTGACAGCTGAGACCTGTCAGAAATGCAGGTGATGTTGGCACCTGGACAGACAAGTCTGGATTCAGGTGGGATGTCTGGGCTGGGGTAACTTACTGCAACAGTGATATTTAAACCTTGGAAAACACATGAGGACACCCCTGTTGAGTTTTTTATTCGTCTCATGCCAACCGCAAGTCAACAACACATGATACATACATAAGAAGTGAGAAAAGGGGGCTGGAGCGATAGCACAGTGGGTAGGGCGTTTGCCTTGCACGCGGCCAACCCAGGTTCGATCCCCGGCATCCCATATGGTCCTCCAAGCACTGCCAGGAGTAATTCCTGAGTGCAAAGCCAGGAGTAACCTCTAAGCATTGCTGGGTGTGACCCAAAAAAAGCAAAAAAAAAAAAAAGAAGTGAGAAAAGGTGGGCTGTGGCGAAGGCAGGCTCATGCTCAGCTGTGCGCAGGCAGGACACAGAGGCGGCTTTTGGTGAACCAGAAGTGGCCTCCTTAGGAGCCTTCTGGGACGAGGGTTGAAAGATTGGTGATGGGCAGACTCCCCAGCGTCGTCAGATCTCTCCCTTTACGGCTCAATCATAGTTGTCGTTATGGCCATAGTCTTGGTCATCAGAGTTCCATCATCCTAGTCTCCTCTCGGACCTCAAGTCTCCAAAGTCTCAGTTTTCATCCTCGTCTTCTTGTTGTCTTCTCTTCATTGCTGTGCTTCTTTCTATCTTCTTCCTTTGTGCTCTGCTTCTGTGTGTGTCATTGTGCTCTTTTCTTAAGTCCTCTGTCTTCTGTTCGTGCTGCTGTGCTCTGTCTCGTAAGTCTTCTGTCTCCAGTCAGTGCCGTTGTTTTCTCCTTCAGTCTCTGTCTCTCTCTGTCTTCTGGTCTCTAGTCGGCTGCCTTTCTCTTTCCTCTTCTGACCTCGTAAGTTTGTCACTTTGTAACTTTGTCTCCTCTTAGCTTTGTCACCTTCTGATCACTGATGACCTGGTAACTTTGTCTCCTTCATTTGCCCTCTGACCACCCCCCCAACCCTTTACAGCATAGTTTATATAAGAATTATGTTGGGTGGGGATACAAAGGTGGGGTTGAACAAATCAACAAAGAGAAATAAGGCCACTCCTCCAGGAGATCAACCCAAGGACAAAATCTCATCTAAGGAGATTATTCCAGATAACGAGGATATCCCCTCAAGGCTGTGATTCCATTCAGGGTGTGTTGCTTTCTTTCCTCAGCTAGCAATCCACTTAAGTTGCCTATCACCTATCATCCTGTTACTCATCAATTTGCTCTAGCGGGCGGGCGCCATTAACCTCTCCATTTGTCCCTGTCGTGTGCTGGTGGAGCCCAATGGCATTTGCTTGATCCAGGAACATGAAGAGCATCAAACCATTTGTTCATGGTCTTGACGAAGAAGTCCGACCATCTAAAAGGTGGGCGGCCAGGCATTTTTTTGACGTCCCGTGCAATCCAGTCTGTAACAGCCCTAGTCCAGCGGTCATCTACAAATCATTACGTGTCCAGCCCATCTGATCTTTGACGCTTTGGCAAATGAGACAGTGTCCATAATCCTCAATCATTGATGGAGGTCAGAACTCTGGATTCCTCCTCTCACTTGAGTGAAATGTGATACTCCAAGCATAGCTCTTTCGATTCCTCTTTGGGATACCCGGGTAGCATTCTCATCCTGTTTTCACAGGGTCCAGGTCTCTGAGGCCTATGTTCCTGCAGGTGGAGCCAAAAAGATGTGCCCAGAGCCGGAGGTTCTTTGTCCTCTTAACAACTTTTTTGACGCTCTTGAAGGTGTTCCACACCGCTGTCTTCCACCTGCGCAGCTCTGGTGCCAAGTTGTTCATCATGTTGGTTCTCGACCTAGGTACACATAACTGCTGCATTTGGAGATGTTCATTCTGTTGAGAGCAAATGGAACATCAGGAACTACTTCATTTCTCATGAACATTGTCTTCGTGAGATTCAGCTGCAGTCCAACCTTTCCACACTCACTGTCAGAGTCTGAGCATGGAGCTAGAGAAGTTCTATAAAGTAGGCCACACCTTCTACAAGGCCATTGTCAGTGATTTTAATGTCAAGATAGGACCAAGAAGGTCACCCAAAGAACTCCACATTGGGACCCATGGCCTAGAATGGAATGATCAGGGTGAGAGACTGTCTGAATTCATCATGTTGACCAAGACCATCCATGGTAACTCGCAGTTCCAGAAGGCCAAATCTAAATGTTGGACATGGGAACCTCCCAATGGACAGTTCCACAATGAAATTGACCACATCATATTCAATCGACGGTTTTGCCTGACTGATGTCACTGTTGTCCCAAAATTCCAAATGGGATCAGACCATCGTCTCCTTTGTGCGAAATTCTACTTCACAGAGCAGGGAGAAAGGGCTGCAAAGTTTAAGAAGAGAACTCCCAGAATGACCACCAACTGGGAGCTCTTTGGCACTATTGTGGCAATATGGGAATATGCTGTTGTTGACATCGACTAGGAATACAATGGATTGGTCCAACAGCTTCATCTACTTAAATAGTCCTAGTAATTTTACTTCTTATAATATTTCTAGCAATGTCATTTTGTATGAGCACAGTAAGAGATACCAAGCTTAAAGACTGGCTCTTCCTGGGGACATCTCATATATATTCCAGACCATAGTCCTCAGGCCAGGTTAGTCTTCCTAACCCCAGCAGGGTCCTTATTCAGTTACCTCTTTTGTATCATGACAGAGTTTATCCATGCTCTTAACTTATAGTTAAGTATTATGGCGCTTGGTCTGGCCCATTAGGATGCCAGGGTAGCTCACAACTTGCCCTGGGTCCATCAGTCATGCATCGGGACACTGCTCTTGGAGTGCTAGGAACTAAGGGCAACTGAGGCTTAAGTCAAGTAAATACGGATGCCCAGGAGTAAATATTATTTTGGAGTCAATTAACTACATGTTACATAGCATTGCATCAATTCTCTTCTTGTGTCTATACAGAAAGGACATTTCTAAATAAGCCATTCAAATGACATGAAGGAAAGAAAAAAGCAATATAGGATTATTAGTTGTACCTTGGTGGCTCTGTGGTAGGAGTGGCTCAATAAACCTTAAGCTCCCTGCGGGAGCAGCGAAGTGTTATCCAACATCCCAAGAATGATGACTAAAGAGAAACTCAAAGATTAAATCTTGAAACCCCCAAGCAAGGCGATCTGACCTGATCTCACAGATGTGACACTGTGTGGAAGGCACAGAGATACGGAGCCACAAATGCCAGTGAGCTGAGGCGTCACCTGGATGGTTTCTGAAGTCTCAGAGAGTCTAACAGGGAGGAGAGTCTGGGTTTTAATATGGCTGGAGACTCAGAAATGAATCTCACAACCAAGCAGCTTGATGCAGAGATGCCTCCAGGCCTTGCGCCAGGCCGATTTCTCCTGGTGCTTCAGACAGGAGCAGGCGTCATCCTTCCACATGGCCCCTATGAACCCGGTGGCCGAAAACCTCCAGAACTCAAAACAAAAAAAAAAAACCCAGGTATGTGGGACAAGTGACTGAAAACTCCAGGCCTCAAGGGATCAGGACAGGCAGCTCCTTCCCATCTTCCACACCAATTCTAACACCAGAGTAACCTTCCCTCCACCAAAGTCCCCAGTTTCCCACCCATCCCTTAAGCATGCCCACTTAGCAGCATAAAATAGTTTACTTCGTATTTCTTCTCACAACACATGCTAAAACATAAAATTATACCTGCATTAAGAATTCCCTTTGTAGAGACAGTTTTTAGTGAGGCGAATGGTGTGGCACATACTTGCTAGCTCTCGGCGGTTGCACAGGCGTGCTGGCTCTCTGGGGTTGCACAGGCATGCTGGCTCTCTGGGGTTGCACACATGTTCTGGCACTCTCAGGTTGCACATATGCTCTGCACACAGGGTGTCGTGTGGCATCGGAAGGTGGCAGGGCTCAGACGGACCTGGGCTTGTTTGGGTCTCGCAGCAATAAATGGCAGGACGTGCAGGTACCCCAGGGTCTGACCCAAGGTCTCCCCCTCACCTGCTGTCCAGCATTTGGTTCAGGGAGAGCCATTGTCTCCCTCAGCCCAGCCGGTGCACTTCAAGGAAAGCTGCCCAGACTCCTCCTGCCTTTGCTGACCTGACCCCCAGGACACCCCCAGGACCCCAGAGACCAGAAGCTGGTGCCATGTGGCAGGAGGGAGCCTGGCCTCACATCCCAGCTGTGCCTCTCTCCAGCCCCCCCCCCTTTGGTCATCAGCCCCTGTGTTCACCCCCTTGTCACTGTGGTCAAGAAAACAGGAAGTGTCTGAGTCAGTCGCTGTCCCCTGGGTGAGTTCTGGAGTCGGGGAAGGACACGGAGGAGAGGGTGTTGGCCGCCTTCCACTGGGGGGACCCCAAAGAGCCGGTGGACCAGGAAACGCTCCTCCCCCACATACTTGAGATTACAGGAGTTCCTGGAAGAGCCACAGGCCCAGATTTGGAGCCCTGGAGGCGGCCCGATCCCCGTTGCCTGTCGGGTTGGGCTTGTCCAGCAGCTCTGGGGCCCGTTTCCGTCTTAGAATCTCCTGGAGGGGGCAGAGAGCTGATGCCAAGGGCTGGAGCACAGGCCCCTCCTGTGGGAGATTCGGGTTCGATCCCTGGCCCACTGTGGTCTCAGCATGGCTGGATGTGGCCCCCAAACCACAGCAGGAGCGACTAGTAGCGTCCCCTGGAGAAGCTTTTCTTGGGGGGGGGCACACCTGGCTCTGCACTCAGGGATCTCTCCTGGCAGAGTGCTCCCCGAGGTCCGTGCTCCCTTAGTGGTGGTGCTCACACTTGCACTTGTCAGGGGTTGCGCCCCTAGTTGAGGTGGCCTGTGTGGTGTTCCCACAACTTTTTTTCTTTTTGGGTCACACCGCGAGATTCACAGGGGTTACTCCTGGCTCTGCACTCAGGAATTACTCCTGGTGGTGCTCAGGGGACCATATGGGATGCTGGGGATAGAACCAGGGTCAGCCGCCTGCAAGGCAAATGCCCTTCCCACTGTGCTATCGCTCCAGCCCCTACACATCTTCGTTCACCCGTTCTCACAGGGGTCAGGCGTCTCTTTGTGGCCCTCGGTGCCCCTGGGAGTGTGGGATCTGGGCCCCAGCCCCTCCAGCGCTGTGTTCTGTGCATATGCGGCCATCTGGGCTCGTGGCGCATGCTCACAGGCTGGCCTCTGCGTCCAGCTCGGGCTGGGCCTCCCCAGCCTTGAGGATTTGCCGTCTGACACTGCACCTCCTGTTTGGGGGACCCTGCCGGTCCCCCGGAGGTGGAGGAGCTCTGGGTCTTCATTCAGTCGCACTCTGTGGTCCTCAGCAGCTAGGAGGGTAGGGACACGCGGGCAAGGAAGCTGCTCATCCCCCAGTGCTTGGCCCCTGCTGGCTACCTGCAGTGATGTGGGGTGGGAGCGGGGGCAGCCTAGGGGTGAGGAGGCCAGCCCAGAGGCCAGGGCAGTGCGCAGCATCCCCCACCCCGCCAGGGGCGCCCCTGAGCACCACCCCTCCCAGTGGAGATGGAGCAGGTCGTCACGGTGGTGGCCTGGAGAGACCTGCCCGCAGAGGGACAGCTGGACAGGACAGGCAGGGGGATTCAAGAAGCTGGAGGAGGGGCTGGAGCGATAGCACAGTGGGTAAGGTGTTTGCGTTGCAGGCGGCCGACCTGGGTTCTATTCCCAGGATCCCATATGGTCCCCTGAGCACCGCCAGGAGTAATTCCTCAGTGCAGATCGTGAGGGAATGCTCAGAGCGCCTGCCGTGGAATCTTGAGTCTAGAATTGCAGAGAACCGTTGATGTCCCCCTGACCGCACCGTCTCGCAGCCCCCCGCTGTCTGCTGCCCGCTGCCAGCCCTCCTGGTGCCCCCGCAGCATCTGAGGTCCTGCCCTGCCTTGCCCCAGCCAGGCATGTGTGAGCGGCACGGCAGGTGTGCGCCCCCTGGTGAGCATTCGGCGGCACCGCAGCGACCCCTGTGAGGTGCGCAGGCAAGCTGGGCCAGGGCCAGGGCGCAGGGCACTAGGGCAGGGACTGGAGGATGCAGGATTCGAGGGTCGCAGCCCCCCGCAGCAGCCCCGTTGCCATACACTCAGCCGTGTGCATCACAGCAGCAGTGCGGGAAGGCGGTCGGGGAGGGAATCTTAAACACAGTGTATAGGGGCTGGCCTTGTCCGCAGCCGACATCCCCTAGGGTCCCCTGAGCCCCATCAGGAGTGATCCCCGAGCACAGAGTCTGGAGTAAGCCCTGAGCAGCGCCAAGTGTGGCCCCCAAACGGAAACCAAACAAACAAAATATCTGCGTTTGATTCCCAGTGACCCAAAGCAAAGTGACACCCCCCGCCACACACACACACACACAAATACTACAACATACTTGGCCCATCAATAATTCTACTTCTAGGAATTTAGTCTACTGTGTCTGTGTGTGTGTGTGTGTGTGTATACTGTGTGTGTACATTGTTTTATATTAGGAGAAATTCGGAAACTGCCAAGTGCCCATCAGCAAGGTTCCACCACTATCTAAAGTAGGTCATTGCAATTTGACACGATTTGACAAATAACATAGGTGATTTGCAGTTCTAGAAATGCTAAAAAAAAATCTAACAAATGGTGACAGCAAACGATTTTTTTAGTATTTTGTTGGTGATTCCAGCAGGTCACAGTGCTGTAGCCTGTTGGCATTGAGTAGAGAGGGTGGGAGGGCAGGGCACCCCCGGTCGGGGGCTGTGCAGAGTTCCCCCTTGCCTGGTGGATCAGGGAGGAGACCCACGTGCCCCTTGGAAGGACCCGTGGGCCAGTTGCTCTGGGACAGAGACCCGGGGTGAGGAGCCTGGTCGGGAGGGGGTTCACTGTGCTCTCTGCTGCGCTGTAACTTCAGAGCCTGTGGGCTTTCCCGTCCTGTCGTGTTGGGGCTGTGTGGCACTAGGCCGGGCCCGTGACTGCTCTAGTCTCTTCTGGATGGAGAGACCGTAAGGCTGCGGGACGGAAGAGCGATGCCCCCAACTCTCTGTCACCCAGCTAAGCCTCCCTGGTTTACCCCCTCACAGACGTGAGCTACCACCCGGACCTGCTGAAGTTTGGGGGTCACTGGTGAGCTGTCCGTCTGATGCCCTGACTCCCTGGGTGAGACGGGCACGAGAGAGGAGAATGGGGCGATGCTTGCATCTGAGGGAGGCCGTAGAGAGGGCTCTGCCTCACCTGCGGGGAGGGGGCCTGGTTGCATGCCAGCACCACCAGGAGTGACCCCTGAGCACTGTAGGGTGTGGTCCCACACCAGGAAGTGCAGAGTGTGTGGAGGGTGCGGGTGTGCTGCAGCTGGTGCTGGTGGCACAGAGCCTCACTGGAGCCCCCTGGCCTCGCAGACCCCACTTGGAGCTCCAAGTAGGATTCCTGTGTGTGTGTATGTGTGTGTGTGTGTGTGTGTGTGTGTGTGTGTGTGTGTGTGTGTGTGTGTATGGTCCAACCCAGTTGTGCCCAGGGCTTACTCCTGGTTCTTTGCTCAGGGGTCACTCCTGGTGGGTTCGGGGGATATGGGAAGCCGGGGATCAAATCTGGGTCAGCCGCGTCCAAGGCAATGCTGTGGCCCCTCAGGCTGCAGCTATCCCTGGTCTGCCTGACCAGGACTGAGCACCCAGAATTAAGGCAGAACCTCAAAATCATAAATTTTGGGCCGCCTGCTTTTCCTCCCGTCCCTCCTACCCTCCCTTCATTTTTGGGCCACACCCAGCAGTGCTCAGGGATGTTTCCTGGTTCTGTGCTCAAAAGTGACCCCAGGTGGTTCCATTAGTATTGTTGGGGGCTCGAACCAGGGTGATGGCCGCCGTCCCTGCAAGCGAGGCTAGTGCCTTAACCCCTGTCCCGTCTGTCTGCCCAGCTGCTGTTTTCTGTCTTGGCCTGTGCCCTGACTGCCGCCTACTGCCTGGAGCAATGACAGCTGCCGAGTTGACCCCCCAGGACACTGGACTCGGAACTGCACGGGATTCTTATGTGATGCAAATTTGTGATTTTTTTGAGTTTTCTTCCTGACTTCTCTGGTTTGAAGGCCACACCCTGCTGGGGTGGGGGTCACTGCCGTGAGTGCTGGAGGGCTACAGTGTGGGGGACCCAGCACACAGTGTGGCAGAGTCAGGCGACCCTGTGTGGTGCCGAGACTGAACCCAGCGTGGCCCCCTGCAAGGCAAGCGCCCTCCCCGCTGTCCCATCCTCCCGGCAACGTGGCGGTGAGACACGCTGTCCATCAGGAAGGAGAGTCCGCCCCACAGCAGGGCCCGGCCTGGGCCCCTCCAGCAGAGCCCTTTCCTCACGGATTTCCAGGCAGGAGTGGGTGGAAACGGGCTTCCTGAGCAGGGGCCCGGGCGTGCGGGGCTGCAGAGGAGGAGGTCTCGGGGGCGCTCAGGGTTGGGCCCCTCTCGGTGTGAGGCTGAAGTGGAGCCATGACAGGCTCCTCCTTAAGACCGAAACTCAGCAGGCCTGAGTCTCGGTTTCCCCCATCAGAAAGTCCCGACTTCTCAGGAAACAATATCACCCTGGGCAGGTAAACCGACCTGAGGCAACAACCTATCAGAGCAGGGGGCACGGGCAGTGGCGCCCAGCCAAGCAGAGAGGGCCGAGGGAGTGGAGTCTCAGGACAGGACTGGGACCTAGAATTGGAAACATAGTGTTGCTCCCTGGAGTCTCGGGACAGGACTGGGACCAAGAATCGGAAACATATTGCCAGTTCCTGGACAATGTTGCTATGTAACCAAACCTTATAGAAGCTGCTCAGAATTTGGAGTCCGGGTCCTTGTCAAGACTTGACTGCGTTGGATGGGACTCGGACCCCAGTTCGAGCCAGCAATAAAGAGGCCTTGCATTTGCATCCTGCGTCTGGTCAGGTCAATGTGTGAGCGAAATTCCCTTCCCGGGACAGCAGAGATTCTGTCTTCCTCCAAGTCGCACAGCCCCGTGGCCAAGAGCTACTTCAGCTGCATTTGTCAGTGTCACCAACGGGCAGATTCACTTCCTAGGGATGGGGAGATGGTCGAACTGGGGGTGGGAGTGTGTGGCCGCATGCACGGCAAGAACTACCTCTCCAGCACTATCGAGTTCTTCCCTCCCCTCCCCTCCCCTCCCTTCCCCTTCCCTCCCTTCCCCTCCCTTCCCCTTTCCCTTCCCTTCCCTTCCCTTCCCTTCCCTTCCCTTCCCTTCCCTTCCCTTCCCTTCCCTTCCTCTCCCTTTCTTTCCACTATTCTCTGCTCTTCCCTGTGTTTGAGTCATGTCATACTTCAAAGCCTGGGGAAATGCCCGAGAGTCAGCTGTAGTTTACCAGTCAATTACAAAGCTAACTCCTGATACAATAATTGACCTCAGATGACAAATAGACTCTATTACTCCACCTTCCTGTGCCTGATCCACAGAGTCCATCCCCACAGGTGTCCACTAGCTGGCCCTGCCCTGCCCCTTTCCTCTGCTTCCTCCCTCTCCACTTTATTTGGCCTCCATCCCTTTTCCCTCCTATCTCACTGTTCTGTGAGACATTCCCCTATATTCCTAGTCCAGGGCCCTGGGACTCTTTTTCCTCCTTCTTCCTCCACCTCATCCTGGGGATGAAATTTTAGAGTTGGTTCTGAGGAGTCACCAACAGTAGAAGTGACAGAAACTGGGCATCAACATCTCATCTCAGACAGGGAGGGCACCAGTATGTTTGTGGAGCTCACTCTGGGCCTGGGTAGAGGATTTAAGGCCTGGAGTCCTTGTTTATTTAAATATTTTTTATTGATTAAGATCTTGTGGTTTACAATGCTATTAGCAAGGATTTCTCATGCACATGTTGTTTAATCACTTAAAAAAATTTTATTGAATCACCGTGAGATAGTTACAAAGCTTTCATGATCGAGTTTCACTCATACAATGATCGAACACCCATGCCTCCACCAGTGCGTGATCTCCACCACCAAAGTCCCCAGTATCCTCCCGCCACCCCCACCCCGACCCACCTACTGCCTCTGTGCCAGTCACCTTCCTTTTCCTCTGTCTCTCTCTGTCTCTCTCTCTCTGTCTCTCTGTCTCTCTCTCTCTGCTTTTGGGCTGTTTAATGACTCTTGAAGACAGTGCTTATGATTATGAATACAGAGGAGCCCTCCATGTGAGTATGTGTTTAGGGAAACTATTCACAGCACCTGACGCCGATAGGGCGCCCCCTAGTAAGCACAGCCTGTCCTGTTGCTGAGAGCCCAGACATTCCCCTGCTGAGGAAGCCACTTAAAACTGAGCTGTCTTTCTCCATTTGGTCACATGAGGGCGCCGCTACTCCGCGGCTTCTACTTTGCAGGGGTGGGGCTGTGGTCTGACTCAGACTGAGATGCTGACCTGGAGGAGGACACCCATGGGATGAAGGTGCCTTCAGAGCAGTCCTGGGGTCAGGCTCGGGAGCTGGGCAGGGGGTAGAGGAAAGGAAACCTCTGGGGCCTTGTGCTGTGTCTGAGATTCAAAAATGTCCCCAGAACCTCTTTCTCCAGCCCATGATGCCAAACCTAGAGACTACAAGGGAACTTTCCTTCCACTCCCTGTTCCTTTTCTTAGGAATATTCTTCATCTTTTATCACTACCACATTTCTACAGCTAATAAGTCCAAATCAGGACAGAATCACGAATCTCCACACTATATTTGGCTGTTACTGTTTTCTTTTCTCTCCTCGGATCCCACCCCAGGATCATGCACCCGAAGTAAGGTGCCAGTCATGTCTCCCAAAGGCGCCTCTGGCTGAGTCGATCTCAGATTCTCTTTGTCTTGGATGATGTGACATTGTAAGGAGGCTGCTCTACTATACATCAGAAAAAACCCCTCAGTTTATATATGGTGGTCAAGGCTAGGGGTGTCAGAAGCCCACAGATACACAGTGTCATTCTCAACTGCACTTCAGGGAGAGCAGGAGCCACTTGACGTTGAGCTTGAGGTTGTGTGAATAACACAGTGTCTCTACCATGGTCTACACTGATCATCTACACTGTGCCAGATATGGGGATGATATTTTGGGATCTATCAAACAACAGAAAATGAAAATCAGAAAATACTTACCAGCCTTAGAGATTTAGTAGGAAGGTACAGACTTACATTGAAAATATAGTTACTAAGGCAGGGGTTCAAGTTCAAAATTGGTAACTGCTGTGGGGAACATGACCCACCCATAAGTGGCTGGGGACAGTGACAGTGGTGGTTTACTTAGCCTGTTTAGTGTAGCCTTACAGGGAAGGTGACCTTAGATGAAAGAGGAAAGGACATGAGGTATTATCTGGATGGATTTCTGGAGGCTCGTGTCAGGCAGGGAATCTCAGTGCAAATGAGTCAGGGTTGGAGCAAAGCTTTGCCAGGGAAAAGGAGGTGGCAGTATGGCTGGAGCAGTCACTGAGGTGAGGTCATGGTGCCCTCAGGTATGAGGCCTTGATTGCCCTGGGAGGTTTGACTTGTATATAAGAGGGGCAGCTCCACGCAGGTTTGAGTAGAAGTTCAGCCCCGTGCAGTGTCTTTGGGGGCATCAGTCTGGACAGGTGAGGGGAGAGTGAGCTGCAGAGGAAACTGGGAAACTAGTGCAGATGTGACAATTAGGGCTGTTCCCCAGCAATGCAGACTTAACTGTTCAGAGCTCGGGCCCAATGATGGGAAGTTGGTGGGGCCTTGGAGGGTTCTGGTTGGCCACCCCTGCTGATGCACTATGCAGTGCTGGGGATCAAACTCTGAGGCCGGCCTTATACATGCAGGGATGGTCTCCAGTCTTTGCACCATCTCTCGTCAGCATTGTATGGCGAGACATTTAGCTCTGTAGGAGAAGGCAGAGAGAATAGGTTGGCAGCTGAACACAAAATTGTGAATGTTACAGAACAGCAGAGATGTTTGGACACTCAGCTAAGAAGCAGTTGCTGGCAAGACAGTGCGACGGTGAGAAATGTGAGGTTCTGTGAACTAGGACAGGTTATTCTGTGGATGCTCCCCTCCATCCTCTGGGCATAGAGGAGCCTCATTATTCTCTGGTTTTCTCTTCATGGGGGCTGTGTGAGCTTTCCAGAGTGTGCAGGGTTGGGCTGGGGGCACACCTGGTACTCTAACAACTGGAACAGATTTTTCAACACTTCGGTTTAAACTATGAGGGTTGATAGGGTTTGACAAGGCTGGCAATGGGTTTTCTGGGGGTAACAACAAAGATGGATTTTTTTCTTTAATTTTTATAAGAAACCATGATTTACAGAGTTGTGAGGTTTGAGTGGACCAAATACTCCACACTCAGAGCACCAACACTTTCCCCTTTGTAATGGGGTTGACAGTGGGATCCCTGTTCCATAAATCTATCCTGATTAGCCCAATCCAAGCAGGAGGAAGGAAATAATAAAACTCAGAGCAGAAAATAATGAGATGGAAACCCCCCCCCCAAAATCCGAAAGATTAGTGAATCCAAGAGTTGGTTCTTTGAGAAAATGAACAAGATTGATAAACCTCTAGCAAGTCTCACAAAATCCTAATAAACTGAATCAGAAATAAAAAGGGGGGTATCACAACAGAAACTACAGAAATTCAAAGGATCCTCTGAGATTACTTTGAGAAGCTTTATTCCATGAGACAAGATAACCTATAGGAAATGGATAAATTCCTGGATTCCTATAGCGTCCTGAGGCTCAACCAAGAAGATCTGGAATACCTGAACAGACCTATCACCATCAAGGAAATTGAAATGGCAATAAAAAGTCAACCCAAACACAAAAGTCCTGCCCAGATGGACTCACTAGTGAGTTCTTCCAAATCTTCAAAGCAGACTTACTCCCAATTCTCTTTAAGCTTTTCCAGGAAATTGAAGTATCAGAAAGTATCAGAAACAGTTTCTAGGAAGCAATTATCACCCTGATACCAAAAGCAGACAGAGATACCACAAAGGAAGAATTACGGGCCAATATCACTAATGAACACAGATGAAAGATTCTCAACAAAATCCTAGCAAACAGAATCCAACAACTCATCAAAAAGATCATACACAATGGCCAAGTAAGTTTCATTTGCACCCGAGGGTGCAAAAAAAGCAGAGTAAATAACGACATCTGTACCTATAAGTTAATTGCAGCAATGTTCACAATATCCAAAATCTGGAAACAACCCAAGTGACCTAGGAAAGATGACTGGTTAAAGAAACTTTGATGCATCTAAACAATGGAATACTATGCAGCTTTTAGGAGAGATGAAATCATGAAATTTGCTTATAAGTGATATTGCTTCCCAATACACATGGAAGCACTGGCAGTCACCCACACAAACCAACTCCAGCGCCACCCTTTAAACTCTATTTACTGGTGTTGCCTCAGAGACCCATGAATAAATCTTGAAAGACATCAAAAGCCAGGGACACAGCAGCAAGTTTCAGCAGACACCACAGGGCGCCCCCTAGTGTGCACAGCTAGGAGCTCATGGAGAGTTCCCTGCTAGGAAGCCAAATTCGGACTGGGTTGTCTTTCTGAGCTACGGCCACAAGGGGGCACTGCCGCCATGGTCGCTCCTACTTTGCAGGGGCGGGGCTGTGGTCTGACTGAGGCTGAGATGCTGACCTGGAGGAGGACACCAATGGGATGAAGGTGGCTTCAGAGCAGTGGTGGGGCAGGCTCAGGAGCCGGGTGGACAGTTGCGGAAGGGAAAGCTGTGGGGCCTTGTGCTCTGTCTGAGGTTCCAAAATGTCCCCAGAACCTCTTTCTCCAATCCGTGATGCCAAACCTAGAAACTACAAGGGAACTTTCCTTCCACTCCCTGTTCCTTTTCTTAGGAAAATTGTTCATCTTTTATCGCTACCACATTTCTACAGCTGATATGTCCATGCCAGGACAGTATCACGAATTTTTACACTATATTTCGATGTTTCTGCTTTCTTTACTCTCCTAGGATCCCATCCCAGGGTCGTTCACCCCCAGTGAAATCCCTGTCATGTCTCCCAAAGTTTCCTCTGGCTGAGTCTTGGGTGACCTTGCATTGTAAGGAGGCTGTTCTGCTATACACTGGAGAAAGCCCCTCAGTTTGGGTGTGGTGGTCAAGGCTAGGGGTGCCAGAAGCCCACAGACACAGTGTCATTCTCAACAGCACTTCAGGGAGTGCAGGAGCCATTTGGTCATCACTGTTGATGGTCACCCTCATTCCTTGATGACACAAGTTCATCAGTTTCTTTTTTTTTTCTTTTTAGGTTACACTTGGCGATGCACAGGGGTCACTCCTGGCTCTGTACTCAGGAATTACCCCTGGCTGTGCTCAGGGGACCATATGGGATGCTGGAAATCGAACCTGGGTATGCCGCATGTAAGGGAAACACCCTACCTGCTGTGCTATCACTCCAGCCCCGTGTTCATCAGTTTCTCTATTTCAAGACATGTGTTTTATTTTGTACATACAAATATGTCTATTGTTGTAATTAAGGTGACATGTGCAGTGTTAATGCAAGTTTCTGCATCTCACCACCACCAAAGTGCCTAATACCATCCACCATCTCCTTATGCTACTTATGTTATTAACATTAATTCTCCTTGTTCACCTAACCCACTTCAAAGATTACCTATGCTCCTTGTTCTCTTTCCCACACTATTTCTTTAGAATGAATCCCTCTGTAACACTCACAGTAAAAACTGTTCTTCGGGTTATATGAAACTTTCCATTTTGTTTGTTTATTTTTGGGTCTCACGCAGCAGTGCTCAGGGCTTACTCCTAGGGGGACTCAGGGAACCATATGTGGTGCCAGGGATTGAACCCCAGTCAGCTGTATGTCAGGGAAACACCCTACCTGCTGCACTCTGACTCTGTCCTTAAGAATATTTTTAATTCTTCCGTACGTTACCAGTTTTTAAACATTACTTTAAACACTTTAAATTTTATGGCACTTGTAAAATAAGTGTTTTGAGTATCAGATCATACTCAAAATATAAAATTCCAAACTAGTTCACGGCCATATTTTTCACTGAACTATTATTTCTGCACAGCCAGGATGGACCCCTGCCTCCGTATGTGGAAGGCCTGTGCCCTACCGCTGAGCCTTATCCCCAACTCACAGAACTAGCTTCGCTTTCCTGACTCGGAGAGGAGGCTAGATTGAATATCTGGAATATTGCTCAGTGTAGACATTCTGGGGCCTGGGAGTGTTGCTCAGTGTAGACTGTCTGTCCTGAAGACATGAGAGCGTGAGTTTGATCCCTGGCTCCATCCCACATGCCTCATGAGATCCTGGTGATGCTGTCTTGTGTGATCCCCTGCCCCCCAAAAAGAAATAGTTCTGTCCTTCACACCACAACCAAGAGTGCATGCAGGAGCGCCACAATTAAATGTTGTTACCTAAATTATGTTACAACTGAACAGTGTGTGAGCCCTGTGAGCAAGTGTGTGACCCCGTCAAGCACCACAACCAAGTGTGTGAGCACCGGTGAAGGCACCAACAGCAGGGACCACAAAGGGAAGGAAGGGACAGAAATAAATCAGCAATTAAAGAATCTCTTAAACCACCTTCTTACAAACGTCAGACCTTACAAGACAGTGAACCATGCCCAGGGGCCAGTGAGGTGCCTTAGCTCAAAGGGCCGGGGCGCAGGCTGTGTGTGCAGCAAGGCCAGGCTCACCCAGACTTCAAGGTTCCCTGAGCACCCCTGGGAGCAGCCCCCAAGCACAGAGCCTGGAGTAACCCTGAGCACAGCGGGGTGTAGTTCCCCCACCATGCCCCAAATGAGCAGATACCAAGAAAGGGAGAGACCCTGCAGGAGCTCCACAGATAACAGCTCCTGAGACAGGGGGAAGGTCTGTGTGTCCTTAGTGACAGTAACTGTAGCCTCACATCAGTCGTTACTTTGCTGCACTTTCCTCTAGTCTGTCACATGTCCTCTCCTGGAACCCCATGTGGGTCTCTGAGCCCAGCAGAGTCCAGCCCTGCTCTCCCACAGGCCATTTCCCAGGCAGTCACTCTCTCACCTCTGAGCGCTGCCCCACTTCCTCCTCCCTCTGCCAACCAGTCAGTCCCTCCCCATCGCCATGCTCAGATGATGAGTTTATCTTATGTTCTATTCAGGTTTTATGGGTTTTGGATCACATCTGCCTGTACTCAGGGATTAGTCCTGGTGGAGTTCAGGTGACCATATGGGGTGTCAGGGATAGAACCCTGGTCAGTGGTGAGGGAGGCAATCACCTTATTCACTTTCCAATCTGTCTGGTCCCTATGTCACTTTCATCCCATATAAACAGAGTCTGAGGAGAGAACAGCTCCGTCATCTCCCCACTCTCTCATCAGGACCTGGATGCTCTTTCCCCCCAGGGAGGGGCAGGACCATTGCTGTCCAAGCTTGGGACATGATTGGACCCTTAAAGAGATACTAAATAAATCAAAACAAATGTTTCCACGTTATCCCACTGTCAGCCTCATGTTCTCTCCCACCTGCTGTCTCATGTCTCCCACACTGGGTGCCCAAAGGGAGCCCCGGCCTCACCCATGAGAACCTGGAGCCCCACTGACCACATCCACTTGTGATCCTCATTAACACACCAGATTTGAGTCCATATCTCACCTACCAAATTGATATTTTATTTTTACCAAATAAATATTAAACATGTGATTTCAGAATCCTAATACATCTATAAGACTTTAGGCCCCAATATTCATGTATCCCCATTTCTTGAAACAACAGAGTTTTACCCTCATAATTACCTCTTATAGTTAACTGACACAATTGTGAAAAATACCAGCCCTACATATTAGAATAAAGCTTATTATTTCTATATATGTCACATAAATAATAGATTAAAGGCAGGAGAAAATATGAAAATCCAGCCAGCTTCTGATGAGACAGAGAAGACACTTTGAATGCATACAGTGTAAATGATTCACTCTTCCGCAGCACCATTTATGTTCTGAATTAGTTTTGTCATTTTTCCTTCCTATTTGGGGCTGGGGACTTCCAAACAGTGCTCAGAAGGCCTTGGAGCGAGCTCCAGGTTCTCCAGTGCCACCCCTGTGGTGCTCAGAACCCAGCTGCCTGGACCTCTAAACCCCTGAAGCACTTTTTTTGAGGGGAGACTTTCTGCAAGCACCATGGTTTACAAAGTTGTTTGTTATGCAGTTGCTTCAGGAAGTCCATGTTCCAAAGCCAATTCCACCACCAGTGTGACCGTCCCTTCACCAAAGTCCCCAGTTTCCTACCCAGCCCCTCAGCCTGCTCTGTAAGCAGGCACAAAGAAATTTAGTTCAACATATGCTTGTTACAACACACGCTAGAACAGAAAACTTATTCCAGCATTAAATAAATCCATGATAGTGCCATTTCCTTCTGGGATGAACAAGGTGGCACTTGAGTTCTAGCTCTCTGAGATCGAATAGGTGGACCGGCTCTCTGAGGTTGCACAGGTGACCTGCTCTGATGTGATGTGGCCTGGCTCCCTGAGGTCGCACAGGTGGACTGGCTCTCTGAGGTCGCACACACGCTCTGGCTCTGAGGTTGCACATGTCAGCTGTGGTGTCAGCACACTTGGCTGTGCTGCTCATTATTTTGATCACACGCTGGCATTTCCTCCCCACCCACAGGCCTTACCCCCTAGAGGGCACAAAACAATTTACTATATAATGCTTTTTACGGGAAAAAAGTATCGGGAAATAGATCAATAGGAATCAATCTGTGATCATTGTTCTATCTCACAATGCTGCATGTCTGAGTGTTTACTGGATGTTTTGTGCCTCTGAGCCTTCTGTGTTACTATTTTTGCTCACTGAGCTATTACAGAAGGTAAGGTGCTTGCCTTGCATGTGGCCAACACGGGTTTGATCTATGGCACCACATATGGTCCCATGAACCTTCCAAGAGTGATCCCTGAGCACACAGCCAGGAATTACTCCTGAGCGCTGCCTGGTGTGGCCAAAACACAAAACAAACAAACAAACAAACAAAGAAACAAACAAACATCACCACCCTCAATAGAGGGTCTTTAACTCAGATTCCTCTCACGGCAAACACTGACAGGCATAACCTGAACGCACAGAAGCATCTCTGGGGTCCTCACGAACTTGTAAGATTGTAGCAAGATACTGA
The DNA here is from genome assembly GCF_027595985.1 of Sorex araneus. Lineage (NCBI taxonomy): Eukaryota > Metazoa > Chordata > Mammalia > Eulipotyphla > Soricidae > Sorex > Sorex araneus. The sequence goes on along the minus strand of NC_073303.1, from coordinate 32,638,456 downwards.
CACGAAAACCATGGAAAATAGATGAGTCAGTCTCAGTCCTGGACATGGGACACAGTGCGACAAAGATCAGGTGAGGGAGCAGGTGAGAGGGCGAAGTCCCAGGTCCCAGGTTGGCTCCCAGTGTCCCCAGGGTGGTGTTGGGGGCGGGAGATCAGACCTGGGGATTCCTGGTCTCCCCAGAGTTTCACTTCTCCCTCTGCAACCTCTGTTAACGCCATCTGCCCGGATACTCGTGACGCCTCCCCAATCCTCACTCCCATTGGGCATCGCTGTCTAGATCAACCAATCAGCGTCAACATGGCTCCCGGTTATAAACTGACGGCACTCGCGAGGGAGTCAGAACCCGTTTCCTTCCTTCAGTATGTGGGACCCGCGATCTCTCCTGCTGCTGCTCTCAGGGGCCCTGGCCCTGACCCAGACCCGGGCGGGTGAGTGCGGGGTCGGAAGGGGAGTCGGTGCGGGGGGAAGGGTGGGGACTGCCAGGCACTGATGTGCAGGACCCCGAGGAGTTTCTCCGGTTCCCTGCCCGGACGCCCCCAAATGTTCCTCCTTGTCCCCCAACCCCCAACTCCCCCCGCGCCCCTAACTCTCGCCCTTCTCGGTCCCTTCCCCCCTTCCCGTCTCCCGAGCCCCCTCCCTTTCCCTCACCCTGGCCCCGGGGCGCGCGGGGAGCGGGTCGGGCCGGGTCTCACCCCTTCCCCTCCCCCAGGCCCCCACTCCCTGCGGTATTTCAACACCGGCGTGTCCCGGCCCGGCGGGGAGCCCCGCTACATCGAAGTCGGCTACGTGGACGACACGGAGTTCGTGCGCTTCGACAGCGACTCGGCGAGTCCGAGGATGGAGCCGCGGGCGCCGTGGGCGGAGCAGGAGGGACCCGAGTACTGGGAGCGGCACACGCGGAACGCCAAGGACACCGCACAGACTTTCCGAATGAGCCTGAGCAACATCTGTGGCTACTACAACCAGAGCGAGGCGGGTGAGCGCGGCCGGGCAGGGACGAGCCGACACGGGGACGGGCCGGGTCGCCCCGAGGCGGGTCCGAGCGTCCCCAAGGCTGAGGGACCCGCCCCGGACCCTTGACCGGGAGGCGCCGCGGGGACCGGGCCCCGGTTTCGTTTTCGGTTCTGAGTTCATCTGTGCGGGCGGGTCAGACTCTCACACCTTCCAGTGGATGTACGGCTGCGACGTGGGGTCCGACGGGCGCCTCCTGCGCGGGTACGAACAATTCTCCTATGACGGCGCCGACTACATCGCCCTGAACGAGGACCTGCGCTCCTGGACGGCGGCGGCGGGCACGCAGGCTTGGAGAACCCAGCGCAGGTGGGAGCAGGCGGGTGAGGCTGAGTATCAGAGGAACTACATGGAGGGCAGGTGCGTGCAGTCTCTGAGGAGATACCTGGAGAACGGAAACGACACGCTGCTGCGCGCAGGTACTGGGTCCCCTGTGTTGATGACCCCTGACCTTCCCTGGGAGGCTGGGGGACTCCCCACAGGGGGGACATAGTGGGGTTCAGTGTCCGAACAGCGCCTCTTCTTCAGTCAGGAGAGGGACAGACACGCCTGGTTTCCATGTTCTGTACCACAGAGACCCGCCCTCCCCTCAGGCCACCCTGTGTCCTCAAGACCCTGAAGTTACTCGGTTTGTGTGTTTGGGGGGGCTGGGGGGGAGAGGGAGGGGCGACCTTCTCTGAAATAATGAATATGGCTTCCCTGGGGCCTGACAGCCATCTGTGAACTGTCTCAGATCTCAGCTCTGACTCCTGCTTCTCTCACTCACTCACCCTCCACCCAGGGCAGGACAGAGTCACTGTCTCCTGATAGACCCGAACCTCCTTCCCTAACCCTGTTCTAGAACATTCCAAGGAATTAGGATTTTACCCAGTTTCTCCAGTCAACCTTGTGTCTGGATTTTTACCTCCTTTGCAAACCAATTATCCTGTTCAACCTCATTGTGGAAGTGACACAAAATGTGAATTTTTTTCAATTTTCTCCTCAGAAGCCCCCAGAAGCCACATCACCCACCACCCCTTCTCTGACCAGGAGGTCACCCTGAGGTGCTGGGCCCTGGGCTTCTACCCTGCCGAGATCACCCTGACCTGGCAGCGTGATGGGGAGGACCTGACCCAGCACACAGAGCTGGTGGAGACCAGGCCTTCAGGGGATGGAACCTTCCAGAAGTGGGCGGCTGTGCTGGTGCCTTCTGGAGAGGAGCAGAGATACACGTGCCGTGTGCAGCACCAGGGGCTGCCGGAGCCTGTCACCCTGAGATGGGGTGAGGAGGGGGACGGGGCACAGAGCCTGTTCTCAGGGAATCAAGGTTGGCCCCCTGGGGAACTGTTGAGGGTCAGGCTGGGGCTGGGGGTCAGACCCTCTCCTTCCTCCCTTCCCAGAGCCCCCTCTTCAGCCCACCATCCTCACTGTGGGCATCATTGTCGGCCTGGCTCTTTGGGCTGTGGTCGCTGGAGCTGTGGTGGCAGCTGTGATCAGCAGGAGGAAGCGCTCAGGTAAGATGGGGGTAGTTTGGGGGGGATTCTGTCCAACATGGCAGGTCTTGAGTCTTGTCCCACTTTGGGGATCTCCCCCCTGTATTCGTTCTCCTGCCCAATTAGCGGGAGCACCACCGGCCCCCGTGCTGTTGCTCACACTCCCCTGTGTGTGCCGCTCTCAGGTTGACTCAGGAAAGACATGTTCACCTCCATAAGCTGAGCATGAACCTGGTTCCCAGGGTCACGGGGACTGTCCCTGTGAGCACAGACTGCCAGGAGAGGCTGGTCAGTCCAGGAGCGTCTCCTTCCTGCGTGTTTCCTGGTCCTGCCCTCAGTCTTCAGAGTTCTGAGGCTTCCCGGGGGTCCGGGCCTAGAGAGCTGCTCTGTGGGCACAGGACCCAGTGCTCTCCCCGACCTTCCCTGGATGTTTCCTTCCCACAGGTGGGAAAGGAGGACAGTACACTCAGGCTGCAAGTAAGTGTGGGCAGGGCTGGGGCCCTGGAATCCTGGGGACAGAGACCAGAGCCCTTGGATCCTCCTCTAGTCCCACCCCCTGGGCTCTGACCTTGGCCTGTTTGTTCCTCTCCAGACAGCGACAGTTCCCAGGGCTCTGATGAGTCTCTCTCGAACCCTAGAGGTGAGACTCTGGAGGCTGGAGTGGGCGGGATTGGGCAGAGGGGACAGCACTGGGTTTGGGGGTTCTTTGAGCGGGATGCTGGGAGCTTGCTCAGGATGTCACCACTTCTGTCACTCACTGAGTCTCTTCATTCTTTTCTCTCACAGTGTGAGGCAGCTGCCCCGCTGGGTTCCTCACATCCCACTGTTGTGACTCAAGAACTGCTGATTCTCCTTCTGCCCTGGGACCTGAGTGTGTCTGTGTCCTGTCACACACTGTGAGGGGGAAGACTGGCCCACCCCTGCCCACCAGACCCTCCACACTGACCTGCGTTCTCTTCCCTGATGCTCTGGGCTGTGCCAGCAGAGACAGGACTCAGCCGTCCCCATCTGTGTTAGCTTCTTGTTTTCCTGAATAATGTTTCTCCCTTACTGAAATCACCATATGATTTGCATTTTTCTAATTCCTGTTTTGTGGGGTTGAGGGTTAATAAAGGAAATCCCTGAAATTTGAGAAGAAAAATTTAAAAATCTTGAGACCTTCCATGTGTTTTCTCTTTTGATTTGAGTCTGTCTGACTTGTGACCAGAGAGGCTGTGAGGGAAAGGGAGGGGACAGAGGTGTGCCCTGTCTGTCTCTGTCTCAGTCATTGTGGGCTTTGATGCACCTCCACCTCCTTTGTTGCTTTGGGGGAGGGGGGCGCCATCCTGGTTCTGCACTCATGGGTCACTCCTGGCAGGCTCAGGGAACCATATGGGGATCAGATCAGGTTGGCCACATGCAAGGAAAGCGCCTCCCCTTGTACTGTCGCTCAGGATCCCTCTAACCCCTGTGTCATCTCCTGAAGTCCCAGTGTGTTCTATTTTAAAAATTTCTAAATTCTGTATCCCAGAGATTGTGTGATCCACAACAAACCCTAACAGAATGAGAACATAAATTTTTTGTTGTTGTTCAGCAATAAAATCTGTTTATTTTATTTTGTTTCTTTTACCCCTTATAAGATAGTGGGGAATAGAGATTGGAAAGGATAAATTGTTACATAGTAGGTTCAACTAAAACTATTACTAAGGTTTTTGTCCATAGGTTAGATAGACTAAATGAACAAATTTTCTTACAAAATGATTTTTCAGATTTTTAAAATTTCATGGGAGTAGTGCAACACAATGCACATAACATCTTCAGATAAACCCAGGTTTAATCACTGTTTTTTGTTTACTGGTATTTTTTAAATTTATTTATTTTTAATTAGTGAATCACCGTGAGGGTACAGTTACAGATTTATACACTTTTGTGCTTATGCTTCCCTCATACAAAGTTCGGGAACCCATCCCTTCACCAGTGCCCATTCTCCACCACCAGTAAACCCAGCATCCCTCCCACCCTCCCCAATCCCATCTCCCCCCACCCCACGAGAACATAACATTTTATTGTAAATTTTAAATTCGGTTTACAAACAAGCATCAATTGCCTCAAACGGCAAGTGCTTCCCTTGGGCAGAGCCTCACCCATGAGTAAACTTTCTCCTTGGCCTCGGGCTGCATTTGTAGCCGCCCATCATATCTTCCCTCACACCTAATATTCCAGGAGTAGCACATTTAGTGGGGTTTAAAGGAGAAGGCAACCGATCTTAGAGGGTAATATATTTTTACAGACATGTATATACAGACATGTATATACATAATATATATATTGTATTTATTTATTATTTTCACTCCTCTCTGTTTTTAAGAGTTGGGGCGGAGGGGCAGTGCACAATATTCTGTGACCTGATTTCCAGAGACCAGCTCTATTCAGGAGTCCATCACTGTTGCCTCATTAGAATAAAGATGCTCCTATTCCTCTCCTATCCCCTCAAATTCATGAAGTTTCAGGAGCCCTGTGTCAGGAAGCACAGGAAAAGACAAATATTAGAACGGAATATGTGTCTAAAACTTTGACCACTGAGGAAATTCCAAGAGTTCTAAAGGCTCTCTATCAGAAATGGGAATGAAGCAAAAATGTGTGTGTTACTATAAACCTCAAAATCACAACTTCAGTTGAGATAGTTGGGCAGATCCCAAGCTTACCCACCACATCCCTCACTTTCACATAGAACTTCTGCCTTGGCTAAGTCCACACATTTCTGGAATGACCCTCTCAATTGTATTTGCAACTGTCCTTTAGTTCTCTCTGCCCATCCTCGAAAGGTTATTTTTGAGGATATACTTTAAAAAGCTCATATGTAAAGCTGGTTAATAATCCTGGGACTCTCATACTTTTAGAGGGCATCTATGACAAAAATTCCCTTCTTAGGGCTTCCCCTAAGAAGTTTAACCTCAGTGAAGTTTTAGTGAAGGTTCTGAGTTTACTCTCATCTTGGCTTCACTTAGAGGATGTAGACTGGACTATCAAAGCCATTTCTGTTGCTACACCAACACCAATGTTTGATTCAATCCTTTAGCTCCTTTGTTCCCTTAGATTCTTCTGTCACCATCTGATTTTACTTGGTTTTATCTCTTTGAGCTAATAGAAAATTGTTCTTCCAAGCCACCAATTTTAGGATCATCTGTTACAAAGTAATAAGTATTAATAAGGTTTTCTTGTTTCTGCTGTTCTATAGATATTACTTCCATTGACTTTGTTTCCTGAACCTTGTAACTGTTATTCATATTAGCTTCAGTTTCTTCTCTTCTACTTCTTCCTTTTACATTTTAAATGTATTTTTTCTTTTCCTTTCTTTTTTTTTTCTTTTTGGGTCACACCCGGCTCTGCATTCAGGAATTACCCCTGGTGGTGCTCAGGGGACCATATGGGATGCTGGGAATCGAACCCGGGTTGGCCGCGTGCAAGGCAAATGCCCTCCCCACTGTGCTATCACTCCAGCCCCAAAACTGAGAAGAGCTTTTTTTTTTTTTTTTTTTTTTTCTTTTTGGGTCACACCCAGCGATGCTCAGGGGTTACTCCTGGCTTTGCACTCAGGAATTACTCTTGACAGTGCTTGGGGGACGATATGGGATGCCGGGGATCGAACCCGGGTCGGCAGTGTGCAAGGCAAACACCCTACCTGCTGTGCTATCGCTCTGGCCCCTTCTTTTCCTTTCATTGACATTATAATGACAGAAGTAAGAAGTGTGTGCTTGTACATGTGTGTTTGTGTGTATGTTGAGGTACAACTGTCACAAATATATCTGTTTTAATATATGATAAAAAGGGGGATATATTTTGAGGAAATAAGTGTTACGTGAGTGGCAGAAATGTAAATTTCCCAGTAAAAGGAAGAATAAGGAGCTGGAGCGATAGCACAGTGGGTATGGCATTTGCCTTGCATGCTGCTGACCTAGGTTTGATTCCCATGATCCCATATGGTCCCCCGAGCACCATCAGGAGCAATTCCTGAGTGCAGAGCCAGGAGTAACCCCTGTGCATCGACAAGTGTGACCCAAAAAGCAAAAATAATAATAATAATAATAATAATAAGGGGTAATATTTGCAAATATTTCTACTTTCATACTAAAATAATATAGAGCATATTTCATATTTTAAAAATATTTTCTCATCATTCAATGAAAAATTCGTTCAATGTATTATAAAAATAATAATAGCATCTTTACTCTCAAGGATGGCTAATAAAAAAGTAAAGAGTGCTATAATTGGGCTAAAGATAAAAATTGTGTGCTAGTCAAGCCTCTTAAGAATTGATGTAAACAGTTGATGTTTTGCCCTGCGCTCCTGCCTGCTGTATCCTGGGTGTTTGAAAATTTGACTCAAAACATGGATATTAGACCAAATTGTACAATTTCTATCAATAATATGAATGACAAAATTTAGAAAGAAAGACTAAAGAGATGCCCATATACCCTGTTTTCTGAGTTTGGCCCTGAGGTAGATATTGTGGCTTTAAAGACCATGAAGATGAGGGGACAAGCTTTTGTTATGCTTAAGGAACTTGGTTCATCCTCTAATGCCTTAAGGCACTCACAAGGATTTCCATTTTCTGGTAAATGAATGTGAATCCAGAATGCAAAAATAGGTTCTGATATAATATCTAAGATGCGTGGCTCTTTTACTGAGAGAAAATAAGAAAAAAAAAAGGAAAAAGCCAAAACTGTGGAGCAGACTGCAGCAATTGTAAATAAGAAGCCCGATCTGGGAACCCAAATTCAGCTAATACACAAGGAAATTAGCACAAAATCCTCAGGTTCCTGACTACCCTTCAAACTATATTTCATTCCTCAATAATTTACCAGAAGAGACTAATGAGATGTTATCCATGCTGTTTAATCAAGTCCCTGGTTTTAAAGAAGTGCGTTTGGTACCTGGAAGAGATGACATTGCTTTTGTTGAATTTGAAAACGATGGTCAGGCTGGAGCTGCCAGGGATGCCTGAGAGGGATTAAAGATCGCACCATCCCACGCCATGAAGACTACCTGGACCAAGAAATAACATTTGAGATTGTTGTGTTTAAAGGACTTGGTGTTATTTATAGGTTGTTTTTCTTTTTTTAGGTAGCATTCGTTCTGGGCATTGTGATAATTGGAGATGGATGAGAGAGGAAGGAAGAGTGACATTTTCGTGGAGTTAAGATTACCTAGTCTTCTGAGGTTGGAAATGTGTAAGGCCTTAGTTGTATACAATAAGCCTTTATTTGTATTCTATGTCAAAAAAAGAAAAGTTGATGTTTTACTCTGTGTATATTTTTTTTTTTTTTTTGCTTTTTGAGTCACACCCGGCGATGCACAGGGGTTGCTCCTGGCTCTGCACTCAGGAATTACCCCTGGCGGTGCTCAGGGGACCATGTGGGATGCTGGGAATCGAACCCGGGTCGGCCGCGTGCAAGGCAAATGCCCTACCCGCTGTGCTATTGCTCCAGCCCCTCTGTGTATATTTTTATAATTATTTTAAAAGCAGCAGTCTTATATAGTTAATTAAATACTTTCACACTGCAATCTCAAGAAAAGGATTTTCGAAATTAGGCATGATCTGTGTCTTGACAAAATTTATCTATTTCATGTCCTTTTGTAGCAAGATAGAGCATAACAGGTTAGAAAGTGTGCTTTTAAAATAACTATCACAAAATACTGTCATAGAAACTTTGTTTAAAAGAATGGTCTCTCTTTAGTGTGTGGGAAACTTTCACTAATGTCGCTGTATGTACACATATGATTTTTGAAATATAGAAAAGTAAGCTCTTTGTCTTTATCAGAGACAATTTTTTCCTGGCCACACATATAGTACCAGTACAATGCTTTTTGAATCTTTTGAATTGAACTGATATCTTTTTAAGTATCAGAATGCAAGTTTGACATGATGTTATTTTAATGTCTTCAAGTAAGCAATCTTAGCCTCAACACTAAGTTGTACATTGTACACTTGCTTTGGCGATACTTGAAAAACATTAAATTTGCTAGAATAAGGTGGATTCCTTAATTTCTTCCTTAATTCTACCTTAAAACATTATTAAATAACTTTTGCCCAGTACCTGGTGGAGGGGTAGTTTATTTCCAGCCCTGCCAGCTCCTTCCATCAGGTGTGTGGACCTCCCCGACAGTGACCCATTCCCCGCACACATCCCAACCCAGAATCCTGAGGGCAACACCTCCCAGCATCCCTCAGGACCTACAGTGTGGGACGGGGCGTGGTTTCCAAGGGCGCTGTTATTTTCCCCTTTCCCAGCACTCTGGACTCACATCTCAATCTCCATTTGTTGATAATCATCTCTCTCAAGGTCAATGGTCTAAATGCACCAATTAAGAGACACAGAATGGCAAACTGGATTCAGAAACTGAACCCAACATTCTGCTACCTACCAGAAACACATGTAAGCAGTCGGAGCAAACAGAGACTCAAAGTCGAAGGGTGGAAAACAATCCTGCAAGCAAACAACTCCCTCAAAAAAAGCTGGGGTGGCCATACTAGTATCTGACAACATAGGCTTCAGGTTGAGAAAGATTAGAAGGGACAACATGGACAATATTTTAATAATCAAGGGATATGTACAACAGGAATTAATTATACTTCTAAACATATATGCACCCAAGGAGGGACCAGCTAAGTACTTAAAACAACTGCTAATAGATTTTAAGAAGGACGTTGGGAGCAACACAATAGAAGTTGGAGACTTCAACACCAGCTAATCTGTTGAGTGAACATTCGTTCAGTCAGAGGGTCTGAGACAAGGAACACAAGAGAAATGATATATCTTGTATGGCCCGGACTTGCTCAGATCCTGTGACAAAAGGTCCTGAGGCCCCTCTGCGCCTAAAGACTTTGATTCCAGAGATGTAACACATTCGGGCATCCAGCGCAGCATCCGATAGCAATGCACTGGGACTGCGAACTGGGCTACAGCTCTGTGCTGCCGGGGGTGGATTTTTTTCCTCCCCACACTGTCTTCCTGCACGGAAAGCGGCGGACTGGCGGCACCCACGTGGCAGGTGCCATCTTCTATGACTCCAAACCCAGAGGTATTCGGTTTTTTCTTTTGGGGCTTCCAGGAACTCATGGGAAGGGGTCGTAACCAGCACGCCCTTGGCTCAGATAAATCCGGAGCTGCTGAGCGCGAATCGGACCCTCTGCGCCTAAAGACTTTGAATTCAGAGACTTCTTACAGCAATGCACTGGGACTGTGAGCTGGGCAGAATTTTCCCTGTACTTTATACAGAAATCCAAAACCGCGCGACTTAACATTTATAATTGTCAGCAATGTGAAAGGGTTCCTTTTGAACAGGTCTGACTTGGGGGGGAAACGCCAAATAATAACAGTAAGTTTTTGTTGAAATTTTGAAGGTTTTTAATGTAGCAGCCACCTCTCTGGACTGTGAACTAAGCAAAAGCCCCACGCTGGCTGACTCAGCGTAGCGTACACCATACTATGAGGCGCAGGAAGGGGGATGAGGGGGAAAAAGAAAAAAAAAAGGGAAAAGGAAAAAAAAAAGAGAGAGAGAGAGAGAGTTATGTACTTGTAGCAGTGGGGCTACATATCTCTTCATTTCCAGAAATGAAAAACTAATTATCAAATGTAGTAGGTCTGTCTCTCTTGGTTGAAAACTCCAACAACTATAGTGAGTTTTGTGTTGAATTATAGAATGTAATCAAGGTAAAGAAAAAATGAAGTGAAATTCATTAGTTATACAGTAGGGGGTAGGGGGTGGGGGTGGGGGTGGGGGTATACTGGGTTTTCTGGTGGTGGAATATGGGCACTGGTGAACGGATGGGTGTTTGAATATTGTATAACTGGCATATAAACCTGAGAACTTTGTAACTTTCCACATGGTGATTTAATAAAAAGTTTAAAAAAAATTAAAAAAAAAAGGTCCTGAGATCTTCTTTTATTACCATCCTACCTCTAAAAGGCTCAATACAGTGACATCATCAAAAGAAGTTACAGAAAGAACATTGAGGTAGCAAGGCATGTATTGTTTACTTCTGTCTGCAAATCAGTGGATTTAGGCCTCTGGAAACAGATACAGAACCAAAACTGTAACCAAAACCTTTCCTGGACTACAAGCATCTGGGTTTGCAGCCCAAAGACAAACCAGGCAGCATCTGGAATCTATATCCCAAAGACTAGGCTGGGCTAGCACCTGGAATATGCTTGTCAAAGACCAGGCTGGGTTTAGCATCTGAAATCTGCATGTCAAAGACAAACCAGGCTTCTGTGAAAAAAGGAAAACTGACTCTTTCAATAAACAAATTATTTACTGAAGGCAGCTTAAAGGAAAAGATGTTCTGCTTCATCCAAACCAGTCAGGACACAGGAGAAATCTCACCCATTTTCATGGATCCCTATGTTCCTGCCTGCGTGTGGTGCAGTCTACATGGGCTCATCCTGATGGCTCAGTCCAGCCCCCACAGTTATCATCTCTGGATAGATCAACAAGATTAAAACTCAGCAAGGAAACACTGAAGGAAGAAGGAAGGAAGAAATAGAGAGAAAGGGCGAATAGATGTACACAGGACTTCACGTCCCCCCCCCAAAAAAAAAAAAACGAATACACATTCTTTTTCAGTGCACATGGGACGTTCTCCAAAATAGACCACTTTCTAGGTCACAAAACATACCTCAATAGCATCAGGAAGATAGAAATTGTATCAACTATCTTCTCAGACCACAACGCACTGAAGATAGAAGTTTATATGTTAAAAAAAACAGTGAACAGAATCCAAAGACATTTTATAGAATGTGAAAGGATATTCACCCAAAACTCATCTATTAGTGATTAATATCAAGGATATACAAGGCATTGGTTGAACTCTACAAGAAGAAAACATCCAATCCCATCAGAAAGTGGGGCTATGAAGTGAACAGAAACTTTCTCAAAGTAGAAATCCCAATGGCCAAAAGGCACGTGAAAAAATGCTCTTTATCACTAATCATCAGCGAGATGCAGATTAAAACAACAATGATATGTTATCTCACACCACGGAGACTGGCCCATATCCAAAAAAAAAACAAAAGCAACAGCTGTTGGCATGGATGGGGGGAGAAGGGGATTCTCCTCCACTGTTGGTGAGAATGCCAACTGGTTCAGCCCTTTAGGAAAACAGTATGGACATTTCTCAAAAAATTAGAAATTGAGCTCCCATTTGAACCAGCAATACCACTTCTGGGAATATATCCCGGAGAGGCAAAAAAAAAGTATAGTAGAAATGACATCTGCACTTGTATGTTTATTGCAGTACTGTTTACAATAGTCAGAATCTGGGAAAAAATTCATCTGTGGACAAGAACAGATGACTGGCTAAAGAAACTCTTGTGCACCTACACAATGGAATATTATGCAGCTGTTAGAAAAGATGAAGTTATGGAATTTGCATATAAGTGGATTGACATGGAGATTATCATGCTAAGTGAAATGAGTTAAAGAGGGACAGACAGAGAAGGACTGCACTCATTTGTGGAATATAAAGTAACATAATGGGAGACTAACACCCAAGGATTTTTTTTTGCTTTTTGCTATTTGGGTCGCACCTGGTGATGCACAGGGATCACTCCCAGTTCTGCACTCAGGAATTACCCCTGGCAGTGCTCAGGGAAACATATGGGATGCTGGGAATCAACCCAGGATCAGCCATGTGCAAGGCAAACGCCCTACCCACTTTGCTATTGCTCCAGCCCCATGCAAGGATATTCTTTTCTTTTTTTAAAAAATATTTAATTGAATCACCATGTGAAAAGTACAAAGCTTTCAGGCTTAGGTCTCAGTCATACAATGATCAAACACCCATCCCTTCACCAGTGCACATGTCCCACCACCAAGAACCCCAGTATACCTCCCATCCCACCCTTCCCCATCTGTGAGGCTGGTGATTTTCACTTTAATTTCTCTTTACTTTGATTACAGTCAATATTTTAACAGAAAACTCACTATTATTATTTGGAATTTTCCCCCCAAAATCATACTTGCCAAAAAAGCAGTATTTGAAAATTTGTTTTCCAGTGCTGAGAATGAAGAGTATATGAAGTTTTGGATTTCTTGTATTTTAGTAACTAAGTCCAGAGAAATTTCTGCCAGAAATTACATCATTGCAAGCTCGTACCTCTCTTTAGTGGACCTATTAAGATGGTGGTCACCATGCCGCCACCAGGGAAAGAAAAGGCTGAGAGAAAGAAAAACCTTTCCTCTCCGGGGAGGCATGGGTCTGTAGTTTAGTTCACAGTCTAGAGGCATTTCTGCAAGAAGCTGATGGTGCCGAAAGTAGTTAGTTGGCCTCCAGAATTATGGGTGTTCAGCAGAGGAGGGGCTGTATGCGTGTGGCCGCTCGGGTCACATCTGGGTGGAGAGCGGCCCCCATCCAAGGATATTCTTATGCTATACCAAAAGCATGAGAATTAGCATTATTGTAACAATGTTACTTTAACTACAGTGAAAACAGACAACAAAACAAAAGTTCAGTCAACTTTATGGGCTCACTGAGCAGCATTTTTGCCCAAAATAGGTTGAAGCCAGGGCTTCTCACAGGAGATTCATGTCCCTTTTCCTCTTCACTGTGAACTCTCAGTCCAAAGTGCTGGATCCTCAGTTTCTTCCAGAGGTCAGAGCAGTTCAACCACTAGGGACACCTGGGAGTTCTTTAAGCACCAAGAGAAAGCACCAGGACAGTCCCTGGAGAGCTGGGACACCTGTAGAGAATAAGCCCCCACCTGACATTAGGAGGAGCAACGTTTCCTTCCTGCTCTCAGTAAAAGTGATGAAAATTTCTTCAGCTACTTCTCTGCCCACTTTGGGGGCTTCTTCATGCTCAGACAGGAACTGGTACAGTCTCACTGTCACTCCTGGCAGTTTGCTTCCCTGGTCAGTCCTGAAAAATTAATACAAAATAAAGAAAGTGAAGGGACAGAGAGTCACGGTTGTCAGAAAATATTAGAATTTGAGCTAGCAAAGATTTTACAAGTCATTCTAATTATACAGATGAAGGATAATCAATTGTAAATTTTATTAAGGCCAATAAGTGGCAAAACAAAAATGCAAACTTAGGATTTCTGGTTTCTAGCCAAGTGAATTGTCCAGTTCCAGGAGTATAGACAGTGGCTGAAAGTGTGGGAAAGCAGCGGAGTGTTGTGTCTCCCTGACACTTTCCATCACAGACGCACAGAGATCAAATGGAGATTCGGGCACTGGAGCAACAGGTCTGACACAGGTGGCTCCATCCTACAGTGTGTGTAAGTTGTTGATCACAAAGTTTAAACTACAAATTGGCAACAACTCTAATAATCTTTCCTCAAAACCTCTTAGCTAGAAATAAAATTAGAACAACATGAGAAATTGGGAACTCCGGGACACCTTTTATTCAAGCCCACAAATGTAGGAAAAAGGCATGAAAAAAATTCTTTCACTGGGGGGCTGGAGCAATAGCACAGCGGGTAGGGCGTTTGCCTTGCACGCAGCCGACCCGGGTTCGAATCCCAGCATCCCATATGGTCCCCTAGCACCACCAGGGGTAATTCCTGAGTGCAAAGCCAGGAGTAACCCCTGTGTATCGCCAAGCATGACCCAAAAAGCAAAAAAAAAAAAAATTCATTCATTGAATGAATGAATCAAGTGCACCGGTTCAAAGAACACTAATAAACTCCTTAGGGTCTGCATTCTGTTAAGTGTCCATGGAATAACTTTCCCCCAGGGGGAGAACAGGTAGAAGTCATTGCCAATGTCAACTAGGACAGGGATTTGCATGGGGTGATCAGTGCTCTGCCTCTGCCTCTGTGAGCAGCACAATGCTTTGGAGGGTCCCTGTTCAGCACTGGGAGCTGGTTGGCTGAACTCTGTGTCTTAAGACAACCCAGAGTGGGTGGGGGCTCCTTCACTCAGCGTCACTCAGTCTCCCCTGGTGTGCACATCCCCTTCGGGTTCAGACAATGGCTGGTCGAGCATCTCTCCCTCCAAATCTCAGTCTCCAAGCTCTATCTCAGGGGGCAGAGGTCTGAACCCCTCTCACAACAACTCTGCCTTCATCTGACATTTTCTAACACTGGAAAAGAGGCTTCCGAATGCTTTACCAAAAACTGTTTTTATTCATTTCCCACCTCCTATCAATATGGTTTTGACAGCAAACAAGATATATATGATTGGTCATTTATGTTCATATACTGTTACAGATACTTTAATATTAGCATGAAATAGACTGTGTCACATCATTTGGGGGCCAGAGCAGCAGGGAAGGTGTTTGCTCTGCATGCAACTGATCCGAGTTCTATCCCTAGCACCCCATATGGTCCCCCAAGCCCACCGGTAGTGGTCCCTGAGTGCAGAGTCAGGAGAAAAGCCTGAACACCATTTGGTGTGGCCAAAAAAAACTAAAAAAAAAGAAAGAAAGAGGAGGAAGGAAGGAAGAAAGGAAGGAAGGAAGGAAGGAAGGAAGGAAGGAAGGAAGGAAGGAAGGAAGGAAGGAAGGAAGGAAAGAAGAAGAAAATCAATTTCATCTGAAATTTGAGAAAATAAGCCCCAAACTGCAATTGAGATCCTAGACTGGGCTTGCTGTTCCCGCGGAGATGATACAACGCTAGCTAAGAGGAACCAGTGCAGCGTCTATGATGATTCTCCTTTTAATTATTTTCTATTTATAAAGAACCATGATTTATAGTTATTGTAGTTAATAAGTACAACACCAGTATTTCCACCAATGTCAGCTATAATTCTCCTTCTTTGGAAACAAGACACTTTTTTCCTTTGGAACCAAACCCACTGAAGATATATTTATTTATAATCTTGAATTTTAAACTGAGATTTTAAAATAGGCCCATAGTCATCTGGCCATCCCTCCCTCCTTAGGGTATTCTCCTGTGCCCTTTAGAAAGGGTGCATGGAGAAAGGACCCATAGACCTCCCCTCCCCTTTCCTTCCCTTCCCTTCCCTTCCCTTCCCTTCCCCTTCCCTCCCCTCCCCTCCCCTCCCCTCCCCTCCCCTCCCCTCCCCTTCCCTTCCCTTCCCTCCCCTCCCCTCCCCTTCCCTTCCCTTCCCTTCCCTCCCCTCCCCTCCCCTCCCCTTCCCTTCCCTTCCCTCCCCTCCCCTCCCCTTCCCTTCCCTTCCCTCCCCTCCCCTCCCCTCCCCTCCCCTCCCCTTCCCTTCCCTTCTCCTTCTCCTTCCCTTCCCTTCCCTTCCCTTCCCTTCCCTTCCCTTCCCTTCCCTTCCCTTCCCTTCCCTTCCCTTCCCTTCCCTTCCCTTCCCTTCCCTTCCCTTCCCTTCCCTTCCCTTCCCTTCCCTTCCCTTCCCTTCCCTTCCTCTCCTTTCCTCTATCCTCTACTCTTCCCTGTGTGTGTGAGTTATCTGACATAACTCAAATTATGGGGAATCGAAGTGTGGGGAAATGCCTGAAAGTTAACTGTAGTTTACCAGTCAATTACAGAGCTAACTCCTGCTCTAATAATTACCCTCCAGGCAACAAATTCACCCCTACCCATTGCTTCCTGTGTCTGATCCTCACAAACCCATCCTCCCTACAGGTGTCCACTAGTAGGCTCTGCCCTGACCTTTCCCTCTGCTTCTTCCCTCTCCAGTTTATTTGGCCTCTATCCCCTAAAGACACTATTTCCTCCTACCTTCACTTTTTTAATGAGACATTCCCTGTATATTCCCCGTCCAGGGCCCTGGGGCTTTTAATCTCTTTTATCCTCCAGTTCATCCTAGGGATGGAAACTTAGGATTTAGAATTGATCCCCGTGGAACCAGCAGCAGCAGGAGTAAGTGACAGAGACTGGAGGTCAATATCTCATCTCAGCACCCTGAAGGCTCCAGTATGCTTCTGGGCTCACTCTGGCTCTGGGTAGCAGCAATTATGAACTGAAGTTGTTGTTGTTGTTATTGTTGTTGTATATTTTTATTTATTTATTTTTTTTTTTTTTTGCTTTTTGGGTCACACCTGGCAATGCACAGGGGTTACTCCTGGCTCTGCACTCAGGAATAACCCCTGGCCCTGCTTAGGGGACCATATGGGATGCTGGGATTCGAACCCGGGTCGACCGCGTGCAAGGCAAACGCCCTGCCCGCTGTGCTATCGTTCCAGCCCCGTATATTTTTAATTTTTAAAAAAATTTGCTAATTCAGATTTGTGGTTTACAGTGTTATTAACAAAGATTTGTCATGTACATGTTGCTTAATCACACTTGAAGCCAGTGCTCACAGTTATAAATGAGGAAGAGCCTCTTTGTGAGTTGTTTAGGGAAACTATTCAGACACAGCAGCTGATGCAGGATAGGGCGCCCCCTAGTGTGCACAGCCTGTCCTGTTGCTGGGAGCCCTGGAGAACTCCCTGCTAGGAAGTACAATTCGGACTGAGTGTCTTTCAGCGCTATGGCCACACGGGGGCGCCTCTGCTCTACTCGCTCCAACTTTGCAGGGAAGACTCAGGCTGACTCAGGCTGAGATGCTGACCTGGAGGAGGACACCCATGGGATGAAGGTGACTTCAGAGCAGTCCTGGGGTCAGGCTGGGGAGCCGGCCAGAGAGTTGCGGAAGGGAAACCTGTGGGGCCTTGTGCTGTGCCTGAGGTTCCATCATGGCCCCAGGGACTCTTGATGCCAAACCTAGAAACTGCAAGGGAACTTTCCTTCCACTCCCGGTTCCTTTTCTTAGGAACATTCTTCATCTTTTATCACTACCACATTTCTAAAACCAATAAGTGCATGTCAGGACAGTATCACGAATCTCCACACACTATATTTGGATGTTACTGTTTTCTTTTCTCTCCTAGGATCCCATCCCAGGATCATTCATGTGGAGTGAGGTTCCAGTCATGTCTCCTGAAGGCGCCTCCAGCTGAGTTGGGTTCGCTCTC
This sequence comes from Sorex araneus, assembly GCF_027595985.1. Lineage (NCBI taxonomy): Eukaryota > Metazoa > Chordata > Mammalia > Eulipotyphla > Soricidae > Sorex > Sorex araneus. The sequence goes on along the minus strand of NC_073303.1, from coordinate 32,621,104 downwards.
CTTGTCTTGGATGATGTGGCATTGTAAAGAGGCTGCTCTGATATACATCGGAGAAAGCCCCTCAGTTTGGGTGTGGTGGTCAAGGCTAGTGGTGTGGGGAGCCCACAGACACAGTGTCATTCTCAACAGCACATCAGGGATTGAAGGAGCCACTTGGTCATCATTAACAATTGTCACCCTCACCCCGTAATTTGACATGTTCCTCAGTTTGTCCCTTTGAAGATTCATGTTTTATTTTATACATACGAGCATATTTATATATAGGATATATATTTATATATAACATATTTATAGCACACTTTTATGTTTTTACATATTTATATGCATATAAATATATAGATGACGCACACACACACACACACATATATATATATATATATATATATATATCTCGGAGAGCCTGGGAAGCTACCTAGAGTATCCTGCCCACACAAGCAGAGCCTGGCAAATTACCTGTGGCATATTCGATATGCCAAAAACAGTAAAGGTAGGTCTCATTCCCCTCACACTGAAAGAGCCTCCAATCCTCGGGAAAGATGAGTAAGGAGAGGTTGCTAAAATCTCAGGGCGGGAAGAATAGAGAAGTTACTGGTGCCCGCTCAAGTAAATCAGTGAACAACTGGATGACAGTGATACAGTGGTACAAACATATTTATTGCAGTAGTTAAAGTGACGTATGTAGTGTTAATGTACAGTTACTGCATCTCACCACCGAAGTGACTTATAACATCCAGCAAGTCCTTATGTCATTTTTTTTTTGCATTTTCTTGCCATTTGAAGCATTCAATTTTGTTTGTTTATTTTGGTGTCACACCTGGCCATGCTCAGGGTTTACTCCTAGTGGGACTCAGGGGGAACATATGCGGTGCTGAGGATTGAACCTTGGTCAGCTGCATGCCAGGTAAACACCCTACTCGCTGTACTAAAATTCCTGGCCATGCCCTTCAGAATATTTTGAATTTTCTTCGATGTGAATACTTTTTTAAGTTACTTTAAATACTTTAAATGTTCTGATAATTAGAAAACAGTTGTCAGATCATACTCAACTTCTGATACTCCACATTCTACTCTATCATCATTACCTTTCACTGAACTAAATTTTATTTGCTTTTGCACTGCCAGAATGGAACCCTGCCTGCATACATGGAAGGCACATGCTCCACCCCTGAGCCACATCCGCAACCTCATGGAACTAGCTTAGCTTTCCTGTCTAGAAGGGGAGGCTAGATTGAGTGTCTGGAATGTTGCTCAGTGTAGGCGGCCTGACCTGCAGATACGAGGGCATCCCACGTGCCTCATGTGGTCCCGGTGGCACTGTCTGTGTGATCCCGGCCCCATAACAAAGAAGGGCTCTACCTTTAACACCACAACCAAGTGTGCAGGAGCTCCACAACTAAATAATGTTCTCTTCTGACCACCACAACTAAAATGTGTGAGAGCATTGCAAGTGTGTGACCTCAGCAACCAAGTGTGTGAGCACCAGTGAAGGCACCAACAGCAGTGCCAACAAAGGGAAGGAAGGAAGAGAAATGAATCAGCAATAAAAGAATTGTTTATACTACCTTCTTAAGAGCATCAGGCCTTACAAGACGCCCAGGGGCCAGTGAGGTGCCTTAGCTCAGGGGACTGGGGTGCAGGCTGTGTGTGCTGCCAGCCCTGGCTCACCCAGACTGCGAGGTTCCCCAAGTACCCCTGGGAGCAGTCCCCCAACACAGAGCCTGGAGTGGCCCTAATCATAGTAAGGTGTAGTACCCCCAGCACCAAATGACCAGACAGAGAAAGGGAGAGAGATCCCACACCAGCTCCACAGGAAACAGTGACCTGAGACATGGGGGAAAGGTCTGTGTGTCCTAGTGACAGTAACTGTAGCCTCGTGTCTATGGCTACTTTGTTGCCCTTTCTTCTAGTCTGTTCCATGTCCTCTCCTGCTGCCCCATGTGGGTCTCTGAGCCCAGCAGAGTCCAGCCCTGCTCTCCCACAGGCCATTTCCCATCAGGTCACTCTCTCACCTGTAGGGACTGTCTCATACCCTCTTCCCTGGGCCAACCAGTCAGGTACCTCCCCACCCCCCACATTCATGAGATGAGTTTATTTCACTTTTTTATTTACTTTCTTAGGTTTTTGGCTACACCTGGCTGTGCTCAGGGATCACTCCTGGCGGAGCTCAGGTGACCATATGGAGTGTCAGGGATAGGACCCTGGTCAGTGGTGTGTCAGGCAAGTGCCTTACCCATTTTTCTCTCTGTCTGGTCCCTGTATTCACTTTCCCCCAGAATAAACTGTGTCTCAGAGAGAACAGCTCCATCATCTCCCCACTCACCACATCAGGACCTGGATGTTCTTTCCCTGCAGTGATGGGGCAGGACCGAAGTACTTCCCGACTAAGGCACAGCTCAGCTTGGGATAGGACTAGGTCCTAATAAATAAAATAAGTAAGTCAAAAGCTTCCCAAGACACGCCACTGTTAATCCATGTCCTCTTCCACCTGCTGTCTCGTGTCTCCCATACAAACAAACACATAATCTCAATGAAAATTCTCTTTAAAGCTCATTTGAAGGATAATATTGAAAGGTGGTAAATTCTTTCATTTTTCATCTCTGGAAGTCAAGCACCTAAAACTTTAGTTTTGTAGGCACAATCAGATTCTTATCAACGGTTCTATGTGTTCTTTGAGTCCCTGATTTGCTTGCTTTGTTTTCATTCTAGTAATAATTTCTTTCTCCATCAGTAGATATACAAGAACAGGTTTATCACGTTCAAAAACTCCACCACATTTTAGAAATACTGGTCAGTTGCAAGCTTTTCATTCATCTTCAACATGAGCTGCTTTTTTCTTTAACACAGTAAGTATTTCTCCGTTCTTTAGTTACATGAAAGTATCTCCTATTCTCAAATCGTTATAGCTAAGGTATAAGATTACCAGTTGTAGCACTTCCTAACTTCCTGAAAGTTTTCTTTCACTGAGTCTTGGGTTCTTGTCTATAAAAAGAATATAGGGGGCTGGAGTGATAGCACAGCGGGTAGGGCGTTTGCCTTGCACACAGTCGACCCGGGTTTGATTCCCAGCATCCCATATGGTCCCCTGAGCACCTCCACAGGGAATTCCTGATTGCAGAGCCAGATGGACCCCAGGGCCCACCCATGAGAGCCTGGATCCTGCTGCCCACTGTGCTATTCTCCTGAGACAACCAGGTTTTAGTCCATATCTCACTTACCTGGCTTCTGATGTTTTACAAAGAACATAAAGAATGATTTTAAAAGCCTAATACATCTACAAAGCTTGAGGTTTCAAATATTCATACCCACCCCCCATTTCTTGAAACAACTGTTTTTTTCCTTTTATGAAATCTCTCCTTGTTATCCAGGTTGACTATTTACAATTATATGACACAATTATTAAAAATATTAGTCCCAGTAATCATAGCTCCGTCATCCTAGTCTCCTCATAGACCTCGAAGACCTCCTCTTCCAGTCCTCATCTTCGTCATAGTCCCCTCTTACCCCTTACCTCGTATTTATATAGAAACCATGATACACATAGGTGGGGTTGAACATTATCGTAACAACAGAGTTGTAAAACCACTCCTTCAGGGGAAGTTTTAGGAGATTAACTCTAGGACAAAATCTCATCTGAGGGTTCAGCACTCCAGATGACTAGGAGATCCTCCCAAGGGCGGGATTCCATCCAGGGTGTATTGCTTTCTCCTTTCCTCAGCTAGAAATCCATTTAATCAATCATAGTGAATTTACTTCTTATAATATTTCTAGTCATTTTGTATGAACACAGTAAAACACATATTAAGCTTAAAGTTTGGCTTTTCCTGGGGACATCTCACTATATATCCCAGACCACAGTATTCAGGCCAGGTTAGTCCTTCCTATCCCCAGCAAGGTCCTTATTCAGTTACTTCTTTTTGGGTCATGACAGAGTTTGTTCGATGACCATGCTCTTAACTTATTATACTTATGGCACTTAGCTTGTCCCCTTTCAATGCCAGGGCAGGTTACAGCTTGCCCTGGGTCCATCCAGTCCCTTGGTCAGAACCCTCATTTTGGGGGTGTTTAGAAAGTAAGGGCAAGTGAGGCTTAAGTCAGGTAAATATAATGGATGCCCAGGAGTAAAAATTATTTGGGTCAGTTAACTCCCATGTTATAAAGCATAGAATTATCTGTCTTTCTGTATCTATACAAAAAGGACATTGCTAAACCATGCAAGTGACATAAAGGAAAGAGAAAAGCAATATAGGATTATCAGTGCCTGATGGAATGGGTGTGCCTCAGGAGCATTGTTGTGGGAGTAACTCAATAAAACTAAGCTCAATAAGGGAGGAGCAAGGACAACCCATTGTTACCCAACACTGACCTTGCTCAGAGGGCCTGGGGTGTGGTGTCCCCCCACCCCCGTCAGCCACATGCAAGGCAAGCACACCTTAACCCCTGTGCTCTCTCTCAGGCCCCTATTTTAGGATGAGCTTTTAGAAAAATAACTAGAAGATCTCAACACTTTATGATCCTTAATTTAAATCGCCAGATTCCTTTTCCAAAGAGTTGTAGCCGTTTGCCAGTGATAACTGAGTGGAAGCTCATCGGTTACTTGCTGCTCGGCTTCTTGTTACTTCGGGTTTACTCCTTGCTGTAGAGATGATCGCTCCTGACAACATACCCAGAGTGTGAGATAAAGAATCATCTTGTGGGTTCACTGCACATTCTTTCAGGGGCGCGATGGGCACTGGCCTGCTTGGGGCTCCCTGGTGAAGGAGTTCTGTGTGTACCAGGGAATATGGTTTACTTAAAGCGTCCTCAGGACTGAAGAGATTCCTCAGTGGGTTGAGTGCGTGCACGATGTTCAGATTCCATCTCTGGCACGACTAAAACTGACCCCTGAGCACTGCTAAGACTGTCCCCAAACAAACACATCATCTCAATGAAAATTCTCTTTAAAGGTCATTTGAAGGATAATATTGAAAGGTGGTAAATTCTTTCATTTTTCATCCCTGGAAGTCAAGCACCTAAAACTTTAGTTTTGTAGGCACAATCAGATTCTTATCAACGGTTCTATGTGTTCTTTGACTCCCTGCTTTGCTTGCTTTGTTTTCATTCCAGTAATAATTTCTTTCTCCATCAGTAGATATACAAGAACAGGTTTATCACGTTCAAAAACTCTGCCACATTTTAGAAATACTGGTCAGTTGCAAGCTTTTCATTCATCTTCAACATGAGCTGCTTTTTTCTTTAACACAGTAAGTATTTCTCCGTTCTTTAGTTACATGAAAGTATCTCCTGTTCTCAAATCCTTATAGCTAAGGTATAAGATTACCAGTTGTAGCACTTCCTAACTTCCTGAAAGTTTTCTTTCACTGAGTCTTGGGCTCTTGTCTATAAAAAGAATATAGGGGGCTGGAGTGATAACACAGCGGGTAGGGCGTTTGCCTTGCACACGGCCAACATGGGTTCAATTCCTAGCATCCCATATGGTCCCCTGAGCACCTCCACGGGTAATTCCTGAGTGCAGAGCCAGGAGTGACCTCTGTGCATCGCTGGGTATGAACTAAAGATATATATATATCTCAATGAAAATTCAATAAATAAAAATTCAATAAATAAAATGAATATATATATATATATATATATATATACAGAGAGAGAGAGAGAGAGAGAGGTGGGGCTGTATAGTAGAGCAGGCACAGCACTTGCTCTGCACAGAACTGACTCTATTTCAATTCCTGACACCCTATATTGTCCCCCAAGCCTGCCAGGACTGTGGCCCCAAAACTAAACAGAACAATTAATTTGAACTGAATTAACCATGTAGATTATAGCTATGTAGATCAAATACTGCTACTCTGCCAATAACATCGCTGTGATTGGTGGATTTCCCTTGCTGTCATTGTGTCAGTGCCCGGGACCCAGGTGGCAGGAGTGTGGGGAATGGCCCTTACACCTCGTGACAGTGCCAGGACAGAAACCAAAGCCTCGTGCTTGCAAAACACAGGTGCCCTGCCATTGAGCCCACCAAAATTGCTATATTTGGGGGGCAACTGGAGAAGTAATACAGTGGGTAATCCTCTTGCCTTTCATTCAGCACACTGGGTTCGATCGTTGGCATGCCAAAATGTTCCCAAGCACTGCCAGGAGTGACCCCTGAGCACCGATGAATATGGCCTCCAAATAAGAATTGGTGTGTTCCACTTAGCATGATACTTTCCATGTTGATCAACTTATATGCAAAGTTCATTACTTCATTTTTTCTAACAGCTGCATAGTATTCCATTGTATAGATGTACCAAAGTTTCTTTAAAAAGTCATCTGTTCTTGGGCACTTGGATTTTTTCCAGATTCTGGCTATTGTAAACAGTGCTGTGATGAACATATAAGTGCAGATGTCATTTCGACTGTACTTTTTTGAATCTGTAACTGTACCCTCACTGTAACTCACTAATTAAAAAATCAATAAATTATAAAAAAAATAATAAAATAAAATATTCACAGTGAGAAAAAAAAGAATTGGTGTGTTCCAATCGTGCTTGAGATTGCCAGTGTCCAGTCCCCAGATCTGGGGGTGGGGGGCAAAAACAAGACTGGAAAATCATTGGTGTAAGTGTTGTATTCCTCAGAAATTACGGAAATATGTTATCTCTCTGGCCTCTTGTTTTTACATATCTTTCTTCCTGTTTAACATTTACTCAGGCTCACCTCAAAACATATTTTGTTTGATGAATCCACCTGTTCATTTTGAGGCAGTTCATTTTGAGATCGCTTGTCAAAGAAAACTGTCATCTCTGGATCTCTGGGTCTGGTAGGATCCGTGAGTTTCCCGCTTTCTTGTCTGGTCAGAAGTTACTCTTGCTGACGTGTTGGCCATTACTTAGTATAGTGTTGCCTTGTGAGCTTTAGACCACCAGAAAAGCTTGATCTCCAAGTGGCTTGCTTTTCTAAAAGACCTTTTCTCTCTTTCTTATTTTAAGATCCTGTGTAAAATATTACAAACAAAACCCCCTTGATGAGCAACACGCTTTCCAGCTACCCGTCAGACCAACCGCTGTGAAGGATTTGTACCAGAGGTAAATGGCCGGGGCCTCATTTCCAAAACTGGCTCAGTCTCTGCTCAGGCGACCATTGCCAATCTCCACCTAATGCCCCGAACAGAACCGGGATGTGACGTGTCACTTGCATCCCTTACCCTTACCGTCCCTGTACCCGTTTCGTCCCTGTAGACTCCTCACGCGTCTCCTTGCATGACACCCTGCCTGCTGTGATGCCTGGTCTATACATGCTCCATACAAAGGGTCTGGTGGTTCTGATTCACCTGCTCCCATGACCTTCCTGTGATCCCGGTCCCAGGAGGATTTCCTCCTATCGGAATGGCTTTCTGTCGCCTTGGTGCCCTCCGGCCCGTGGGCCCCCACTGCTGGCCTCCTCCCCTTTCAGTTGAGGACAGTGTCCATGCCCTCACTCCCACATCCCCCTGGGCCTGTCCCCGCTCTGCAGTCCCCCGCTGAGCTCAGTCACCCTGGCCCTGGCCTCCTTCCACATCCGTCCCCCTGAGGCCGAGCAGGTTCCTCACAGAATCCTCATTCCTGTCCCGTTGCCCTCCCTCTCGTGACTGTGCTTTTCTGTAGTTGCTGCTGTTGTGGGGGTCGCTCCCAACAGTGTCCGGGTGGGAGTGGTCAGGGATCTTGGGCTGCCCCGGCTCCCACGCAGGACCCAGCATGCAGGGCCCGTGCTCCACGCTCCAGCTGCTCCCCCCGCCCCGTGACTGCTGAGGGGGGCTTGGAGCTGTGTCATGCCTTGTCAGATGGAGGCAGAAGGGAAAGGTCGAGGTTGGACCCCCATTCTCAGCCCCAACCCAACTTTGATCTTTTTTTCTTAGTGAGAAGCCACAGAAGTGGAGAATGGAAATAAACAGTGGTCACAGGAAGGTGAAAACTGTGTGGCAGCTGAGTGACAGCCGCCTGTGGACCATCTGAACCCCCCAGAGTCGGTGAGGTGGGTTTGTGGTACTGGAGGCTGGAGATGGTGCAGCAGGGAGGGTATTTGCCTCACACGCAGCTGACCCAGGTTCCCTCCCGACACTCCATGTGGTCTGAGCGCAGAGCCAGGAGTGAGGCCTGGACATGCTGCTGTGGCCCAAAACTAAAGAAACAGTTTCTCCACTGGGAAATAACCTGAATGTCCTGGCAGATCATTCTGTCACTCTTGTGCCTGGCTTTAATTAATTTTCCTGAGCTCTGGGTGCAGAGTATATTGATTCGGGGGTTGGGGGGAGCAGTAAAGAGCGCCCTCCCCATCCTGAGCAGAGGGACAGACACCAGGCCCATAGGAGAGGCATCAGCCAGGGGCATTACAGTTGGGTGGGGGGAGAGGTCACCCAGTGGAAGTGCCACTTACTCCGCACGTCCTGATGTGCACTCAGACCAGTGTGAGACCCCCATCAGCTGGTTTCTAAGGCTCTCCCACCTGGCCCGTGTCAGTGACAGACATATTAGGTCTCTATGTGACTAACTCTCGCCAATAGGTCCTCCTTCAGTCAGTCCCCAGGAAGTGTCACGCATATGCTGCCTCTCCGTCAGGTGCTGCCCCCTGGTGTTAGGGCCGGGTAAGGGCCTGCCAATGCTGCAAGGGTTGCGCACAATCTCATTTTAGTGATTTTAGGCAAATAGAAGATTTTCATGGCCCATACCAATTTGCTGGGGAGTAACTGTAATGGATACTTGTAGAATTTCCAGAAAATATTTATTCCTTCCCCCCAAAATACATGTTATGATATAATGGGAACCTCCCTCAACTAGAATGTTGTAGGAAGCCAGATGTAGGAGGCCATATTTCAATCCTGGCTCTTATCTTCAAGTAAGGCAGAGCCTGGCACTTCTCCAACAGGGGCCTAATTAAAACTTCTCTAACAAGGTCGCCGTTACTGACCTGACTGACCTTACCATCCCACTAGCCGACACCTGTGCCTGACATGATAGACGGGGTCCGGGCACGCATACCACTACCTGCCTCCCAGCAGGCAAGTATAAAATGCTGTAGCTGCCAGTGAATAAAGCCTTCTCTCTTTTTCTCCTCCTCCTTCTGTCTCTGCGTCTATTCATTCGGCTGCGTCCCCTCCTCAGGTGGGGCCCTCACAGAATGTCTTTCTCTGCTCAGAGGGTTGAACTGTTAGGTCCTAAAGAAACTGGTGATGGTGCCATCTTTTCTGTATAATAAAAAAGTAGGAAGCTCTAGAAAATTTGAAGTCAGTGCTAGAGAGAGTTTAACAGGTGAAGTGCAAGTTTAGAAAGAGACCATGGGGGCCGGAGCGATAGCATAGCGGGTAGGGCGTATGCCTTGCACGCGGCCGACCCGGGTTCGATCCCCGGCATCCCATATGGTCCCCCAAGCACCGCCAGGAGTAATTCCTGAGTGCAATGCCAGGAGTAACCCCTGAGCATCGCTGGGTGTGACCCAAAAAGAAAAAAAAAAAAAAGAAGGAGACCATGATCAGAAACTGGTGAAACACTGATTTTGACGAACTTGTTTTGTTTCGGGGCCACACCTAGCAATGCTCAGTGGGTCCTCCTGGCTCTCAGAGGTCCCTCTGACGACGCTGACTCAACTTGGCTTGGCTGCATGCAAGGCAAGTGCCCTCCCTGCTGTACTACACTCCGGACCTCGACTACTTTTGATTATTATAAAAATTCGTTAGCACTGTGGTAGAAAAGCCAGTAAGTTCTATGTTTCTCCTTACAGATTTTTCTGAGCTAACATTCAATGCTAGCCTGGGAGAAAAGACATGCTTCACCACCATGATCACCTGCAGCCAAGTGCATTTCAAGTGAAGTGTGTGGGCGGGGCTTGATTCAGGTAGTGTGTTCATTCTCGGGATACTGTGAGCTGGAGTCACCCCTCACATTTGAGATCTTTCAGCAATAGAAAAGCTATAAATTAAATTCATAAAATTTCTTTGAGGTATTTTATTGAAAAAATGAAATTGAATTTAGCATAATCAGGTTGGTTTTGTTTTTTGTTCTTGTTTTGGTTGTTTTTGTCTTGTGCCAGAGATAACAGGGGCTCAGGTGTTTGCCTTGCATGTGGCTGACCCATGTCCCCTGAACACCAGCAGGAGTCAGCCCTGAGCACTGCTGGGTGGGATCCCCAAAACTAACAGTGAACAAAAGTTTGTCTTAAATACAGAAATAATAAAGATAAAGGTGTATTTTTGAAAATAAGAATTGGTGATTTTATTTCTTTCCAGCTCATCTCAGAAAAGGGTCTAAGTGGATGCTCATTTACTTGGTATCTACCTAATGCTTTGCCCCAGTTGCCTGAATTTTATCTATAGATAATTGATTGTTAAGTATAGAACAGTACTGAAATAGTGACTTCTAACTAAAGTACTCTTTCTGGGCATATTTGGAGTGGAAAATAGTTCATTAGAATAGTTTGTGATGATCCCTTTTTGCAAATTAAAAATAAATGCATAGGGGCTGGAGCGATAGCACAGCAGGTAGGGCATTTGCCTTGTACACGGCTGACTCAGGTTTGATTCCCAGCATCCCATATGGTCCCCTGAGCACCGCCAGGAGTAATTCCTGAGTGCAGAACCAGGAGTAACCCCTGTGCACGCTGGGTGTGACCCAAAAAGCAAAAAAAAAAAAAAAAGAAAAAAAAAGAAATGCATAGAGGTAAAGGTGTGTGAGCAATAGTAGAGCAGGTAGGTCACATACCTTGCACAGAATCAACCTAGCATCAATCTTGAGTATCCCATATGTTATATGTTCCCCAATCTCTGATCACAGAGCCAGGAGTAAGCTACGAGAATCACCATGTGTGGCCCAACAGCCCCAACATAACCCCACTAAACAAAAACCCCAGTAGAATTTGGCATTGACTTTGAGAGGGGTAATATTACAGATGGCTTTAAATTTTGGTTGCTTTTATTTTCTAATTCTTAAATCCTAGCATCTGATCCCTCCTCCTCCTCCCCAGAAAAAAAAACAGAAAGAAAAAAATACAGCAACTAAAAGCAAATGTACATAAACATTCAGAGTGGAGAAGGAAAGTGGTGATGATTGTCCTCTAACAGCCGCCTCGAAAGCTGCCAAATGACCGGCCTCAGCCATGTCTCCGCAGGAGGAGCATCAGGAGAACTGCAGCGAGCAGGACACAGAGGGCACAGACGGTCGGGACCACGATCTCAGTCACCATCTGCATGGGGCCCCGCACAGCTTCTGAAAGGGAAGAAGGCCAGAGCGGAGCGTCACTGCATTGCTTCATCTGGCAAACCCGACTGCCTGGGAAACTCAGAAGGCCACCCCTAAACTCTCCGCTCGGTCCTGTTTGCCATGAAAGAGAACCTGGTGGATTTAATCTTACAAAAAGTTCTGTGAGGACTTTGTAAAACATTGCTAGAGATAATGGGATAAAGGATGCCTGACCAGTTCTTCCTTTGATACTGTCCTATAAAGTCTAATGCATGCAGATTAGCATTTGTGTTGACTGTACATTAAACCAAAAATATTCACCTCCATGTTCCATTCTCTGTAGTTTAGGTTTCCAAATTAAATTTTTCATGATGGTGCTAGAGAGTTAGTACAGCAGGTAGGACATTTGTCTTGCACACAGAGGACTCCAGTTCAGTCCCCAGCACCGTATATGGTCCTCTGAACTCCTGCTAGGAGTAAGCCCTAAGCACAGCTGGGGATGGCTCCCCATTTTTTTAATGGAAAAATATCTTTTTCCATGGAAACTCTTAAGTAAGGAGAGTCACATGTGAACCTATTTCGTGCATCAAAAGAGAGTGTGGGGGCTGGTGCAATAGCACAGCGGGTAGGGCGTTTGCCTTGCATGCAGCCAACCCGGATTCAATTCCCAGCATCCCATATGTTCCCCCAAGGAGTAATTCCTGAGTGCAGAGCCAGGAATAACCTCTGTATATCGCTGGGTCACTGTCACTGTCACTGTCATCCCATTGCTCATGGATTTGCTCCAGCGGGCACCAGTAACATCTCCAGCATGAGACTTGTTGTTACTGTTTTTGGCATATCGAATATGCCATAGGGAGCTTGCCAGTCTCTGCCGTGTGGGCGAGATACTCTAGGTAGCTTGCCTGGTCCTCCGAGAGGGGTAGAGGAATCGAACCCGGGTCAGCCAGCGTGCAAGGCAAACGCCCTATCTGCTGTGCTATCACTCCAGCCAATCACTGGGTGTGACCCAAAAAAGGAAAAAAACAGTGTGGACACTTAGATGCCAGGCCTGCTTTTTCCCTCTGACAGACACCGTGTTCCCAGAATGAACAGCACTGACCTATCCTGAGGGGTGCCTTGGCTGCACGGTCATTCCTGCATTGTGTCTGCACTAATTTCATCTTAGTTCGAGTGTAGCTGGGTTGTTGGGTTGTTTGGGTAGGGAAGAGGTGACAGTGGCCCACTACCTCTGACAATAGCCAAGTTGGTTGGATTTGTTCTACTACTATGACATATTGACTTAGTTGGCTTTCTGGAGGGCTTTTTTTTTTTTAAAGAGGAAATATATTTCAGATTATCCTTAAAAGGAGAAAAAGAAACAAAAATTTAGGGGCCAGGGGGATAGCGTAAGAGACAAGCCAGTGCCTGCACAGCGTGGCCTGATTCCGTCCCTGGCGCCACAGGAGCCCTCTAGGCATCACCCAGGGACAGCCTGGCAGCTCCGAGCACCACAGGCACCCGCACCCCGGCTCAGAGATGGGGCACGTGTGGGTACCCGGGCACAGCCGCACCTGCTGGGGAGGAGGTGAGGCGAGCTTGGGCCACACCTTACAGTGCATGAGACTCCTCTGGACTCTGCTCAGGAACACTCGTGGCAGTGCTCACTAACTTCTCCATCTCTCCAGCCCACATTGCGTGATTATGCGACATCTCTGATACTCTGTTGCCTCAGAAATGCTCTTGGGGGGTGAAGAGTACTCAGCAGGCTGGAGTGTGTGTGTCAGCAGGAGTCTGGGTGATCCCCAGCACCCGGTTGACACAGTACCGTGCCAGGAGCAGCTCCTAAATACCACTGAGTGTGACCCAAGTGCTGTTGGCAACCCAGGGCCCTCCCCTGCTCCCTCCTGTATCACTCTAGAGCTAACAGTACTTACTAGGTACTTGCTAAGTGAGTGGCTATCCGGAACAGTCTCCGACTTTAATCCTTTCCATTTGGTTACAATGGTTAAGTTTCCCTTCCTTTCACAAACCCCACTGTGACAGGTCAAGTCATAAATTCACAGAAGTCAGAAGTCAAAGCATTTCCCTGGCAGTACATATGTATTTGATGTTCCCTGTTTTTGAAGCTCAGGATTGATTCCAGGTACCCCAAAAGAAAAACCCCACAAACAATTAAAATCAGTCTTTTTTTTTTTCACTCATGCTCTGCCACTGAATAGTAACTGGGGGGGAATGGAAATCTTTTTTAATCTTGTCGTTTGGAAGACTGACATCAGATTGGTGCATGTCTCAAGAGTCTGGCGATGCTGTTATTATCAAAGACCGCTGAATCCACTCACCCGCAGCAAGCATCTGGGTGCTGACAAAGCAAGTCTCCAAGGCTTTGGCGTGCCAACTTTCCACCTAATTCAAGCGAAGTAACAGTGTCCTGGTCAGTTTCCTCTTATTTTTCTTTTCTGTTTGAAATCACTTTTAAACCATGTAAGAAATTATATCTTGAGGTGGTTTTTTTTTTTTTTGAGAGCCATAGTCTGAAGTGCTCAGGGTTTACTCCTGGCTCGGCACTCAGGAGTTACTCCTGATAGAGGCTCTGGGGATCAAATGGATGCCTGGGATTGAACCCAGGTTGAATGCGTGCGAGGCAAGCGCCCTATCCTGCTCAATTTTTAATTATTTTAAAATCTCACTTGGAACCAGTGGCATTTGTTTAGTTGTGCCTTTGGTAAGAAGAAGAGGAAAATTATATAGTCTGATTTGGTTAACAGTTTTTACATATGTTTAAAAAATAGTCTTTGCATTGATGCACATTGAGAATAACATTTCATTTCAAGAATTGGTTGCCAACATAACTGAAATCCCACTTTCGGGCACAATGTGACCCAGTCATGCCCTAACTGTGTTGGGACTCAATTTCAAGGCCTGCCGACCCCCTTCTGAACAGCAGAGAGAGAGGGGCTGTGCGTTAGGGCCCGAGACCTCCAGCCAGGTTCTCCCGACCCCGCCTTTCTCAGGCAGGCAGAGAAGCTGGTTGTCCAAATCTGCTCCCAGCCACCCTGCTCTCCAGCCCAGAACCAGCACCAGGCCCCGTCAGCCCGACCTCTCTGGGGCTGGGGAAGCCACTGGCCGCCATGATCCTCCTGTAGAATTCGGCAGAAGCCCGGGGGTAGCACAGCATATTTCTGTCATTTGAGTCAACGTAGAAGAATCCGTATCTCTCGGAGCGTCCTTCCCCCCACTCCCAGGTGTCCAGCAGAGGCCACGCGGTGTACCCTTCCACAGAGACGCCGTCTTTCCTGGCTGCAGAGACATGGCTTTCAGTTTTATGTATTTCACTTCCAAAATATTGTGAAACAATAGGGACCTGGGATGTGGATGGTGACTCATGCTAGAACATTGTAGCTTCTTGATCTGGGTTCAGTCCCCAGAATTAGGGTGTGTGTGTGTGTGTGTGTGTGTGTGTGTGTGTGTGTGTGTTTGTGTACACTCACACACATAAGTAGCCCCCATTACTGCTGAGTTGGTCCAAATACAAAAAGATCACCTCATATGGTTTTATTTGAAATTGAATATTTTACTTTGTTTATTTAGGTGGGGGGCAGGTAAGCACACCCAGCCATGCTCAGGGCTTACTTCTAGCAGCATTCAAGGGCCCCTATGGGGTATCAGTGATCAATCCTGGGCTGGCCACATGCAAAACAAGCACCTACCCAGAGCAATAGTGCTGTACTATCTCTCCAGCCCTTCATCTGAAATTTGGAAACAAGTTTCAGCCAATGATGTGTTGCTAAGATTTGTCAAAAAAACTTGGTCAATATGCAAATATCATACAGACAACATGTGAAGACTTGATTTGTATCTCACCTTTTAGCATTTCATTTATGTGGCCTTTGAGGTACCGGATCCTCCGCTCATCACATATTGAGTCCCATGGAATTTCTGAGGTGCTCCATTCTCTGTTACATATATGGGAGGGTCTCAGTACTGAGTCTGCTGGGGTCACACAGTGCATGCATTACTTTTTTTTTCTTACTAGTGTTTGGGCCACATCTAGTGATGCTCAGGGCTTACTCCTGGCTCTGCACTCCTGGTGGTGCTCTGGGGACCTTATGGGATGCTGGGAATAAACTCAGGATGGTACAAAGCAAGCGCCCTCCCTGCTGTAGTATCACTCTGACCCGACATGCATTACTTTCTCACCTGCAGGCAGGTTTCCGAGGAAGGCACCTATAAGAACTGTGTCCTAGTTTCACAGGTGACCCTTCATATTATTCAGAGATGAATATAGTCAATGGGTAAGTTCAAGCAAAAGATGGCAATAAATCAGCACCATTTCCATTTTCTCTAGTCTTGGGACCACACCCAGAAATGCTCAGGGACCTACACTCAGAGTTTACTCCTGGTGGTCCTTGGGGGACCACATGAAATGCCAGGCATAGAACCCAAGTCGACCACATGCTAGGCAAATGCCCTATCTGCTGTGCTATCATTCCAGGTCCATAAATCAGCACCATTTTAGAGAAATACTTCAGGTCTTATTCCTTCCCACATTACATTTTAGATTAAAATGCAGCAGAGTAAATTGGAAATCATAATTTTTGCTAAGGAAAAATTACAAATCCATAAATGGCTTGCCCTGTTCAGTCTGGCTCGAGAAAATATGAAAGATCTTGGGAAGGCCCAGAATCTGCCCCATTTTAGTGGGTGATTGCTGTGAGGATTATAATCCCCAGCACACTAAAAAATCCTGTTCTCCCACTCACTTTCTAGAGTGAGGGTGCACCGAACGCTATTCTTACCTTTAGTTGGTAGTTCGTGCCCACTCCAGGGACGCCAGCTGTAAAAAACTAAGGGTCGCCGAGGGGCGAGTGCACTCGCGGGCTCTCCGGGCGGCTCTGTCTCACAGTCAGCATTTGGTGCCCCGGGAACCGCTGTGTGTGTTGTCGGTCAAGGGCAGGCGAGGGAAGGAAGAAGGCCAAACTGGTTGCTGATTAGTTACCGTTTATTCAATCTTCCGTCTTTCTCATCTCCCGCACTCCCAGCTCCATCCTCTCTCTGGATCAACTGCAGCCTCTTTCTCGCTTCTCTCCTCTCTCCCCCTACTTGTCTCTCCCACCTTGCCCTCTAGGCTACACCCAGCCAGGTAGGAAAATCCACATAAGAAAGCCCTTCCTGAGGGCAGGGCATTCCAAAGCCCTTCCTGACTCTTAAGGTTTTTTTTTTCTTTTCCTTAGTCCAAATACTTATTCACATATGAATGCTAGTTATTTTTGTATGGACATAGCAAGGGATACATTGAGGCTTGCAAGGCAGCTCTCCTGGCAACATCTTGCCACAGGCTCAGACCACAGCACTCAGGCCAGATTAATCATTCCTCACCCTAGCAGGATCCAAATCTAGTTATCACTGTTTGGATCATGACAGCATTTGTCCATGATCAAGCTCTTAACTTATAGTTAAGCATTAGGCACTTTGGCCAGGCCCATCTCGATGTCAGGGTAGCACACAACTCACAGCTTGCCCTGGGTCCTTCTTGTCCCACGTCCTCAGGACCCTGCTTTGGGGATGCTAGGAAGTAAGGGCAGCTGAGGCTTAGGTCAAGAGAACAGATGCCCTGGAGGAAAATATCATGTAGAGTCAAATGACTCCCAGGTTACAAAAGCATAACATTTGTTAAGTCTTCCTGTGTCCATACAAAAAGGACTTGCTATAAATAAACTATGCAAAGGACTCAAGGAGAAGAGAAAACATTATTTACAAGTCAACAGAACACTAAGAAAGAAGCTACAAATAAACAAAGAGGAATAGGAGCACTGTAACGGGAGTAACCCAATAAACCTAAACTACCTGAAGCTATGTTATCCTACAATATCTCACCTACCAAATTGATGTTTTATTTTTTACCAAATAGGGATATTAAACATGTGATTTCAGAATCCTAATACATCTATAACTTTAAGTCCCAATTTTAAACGAAAACAAAACCGGAGCCCGGTCCCCGCGGCGCCATTTATATATCCCCATTTCTTGAAACAAAGAGTTTTACTTCATAATTACTGCTCATAATTAACTGATACAATTGTTAAAAATCTCAGCCCTACATATTTGGATAAAGCTTATTATTCCCATATATGTCACTTAAACAACAGATTAAAGGCAGGCAAAAATATTAAAAACCAGCTAGCTTCTTATGAGACAGAGAAGACACCTTGAATACATACAGTGTAAAGGATTCATTTTTCCACAACACCATTCATGTTCTGAATTAGTTTTGTCATTTTTCCTTCTTATTTGGGGGTGGGGACTTCCAAACAGTTCTCAGAAGGCCTTGGAGCGAGCTCTAGGTTCTCCAGTGCCACCCCTGTGGTGCTCAGAACCCAGCTGCCTGGACCTCTAAACCCCTGAAGCACTTTTTTTGAGGGGAGACTTTCTGCAAGCACCATGATTTACAAAGTTGTTTGTTATGCAGTTGATTCAGGAAGTCCATGTTCCAAAGCCAATTCAACCACCAGTGTGACCGTCCCTTCACCAAATTCCCCAGTTTCCTAACCAGCCCCTTAGCCTGCCCTGTAAGCAGGCACAAAGAAATTTAGTTCAACATATGCTTGTTACAACACATGCTAGAACATAAAACTTATTCCAGCATTAAATAATTCCATTATAGTGCCATTTCCTGCTGGGATGAACAAGGTGGCACTTGAGTTCTAGCTCTCTGAGATCGAATAGGTGGACCGGCTCTCTGAGGTTGCACAGGTGACCTGCTCTGATGTGCTGTGGCCTGGCTCCCTGAGATAGCACAGGTGGACTGGCTCTCTGAGGTCGCACACACGCTCTGGCTCTGAGGTTGCACATGTCAGCTGTGGTGTCAGCACACGTGGCTGTGCTGCTCATTATTTTGATCACACGCTGGCATTTCCTCCCCACCCACAGGCCTTACCCCCTAGAGGGCACAAAATAATTTACTATATAATGCTTTTTACAGGAAAAAAGTATCGGGAAATAGATCAATAGGAATCAATCTGTGATCATTGTTCTATCTCACAATGCTGCGTGTCTGAGTGTTTACTGGATGTTTTGTGAGTCTGAGCCTTCTGCGTTACTATTTTTGCTCACTGAGCTATTACAGAAGGTAAGGTGCTTGCCTTGCATGTGGCCAACACGGGTTTGATCTATGGCACCACATATGGTCCCATGAACCTGCCAAGAGTGATCCCTGAGCACACATTACTCCTGAGCGCTGCCTGGTGTACCCAAAAGCCAAAAACAAACAAACAAACAAACAAACAAACATCACCACTCTCAATAGAGGGTCTTTAACTCAGATTCCTCTCACGGCAAACACTGACAGGCATAACCTGAACGCACAGAAGCATCTCTGGGGTCCTCACGAACTTGTAAGATTGTAGCAAGATACTGACACGAAAACCATGGAAAATCGATGAGTCAGTCTCAGTCCTGGACATGGGACACTGTTGGAATATAGCTCTAAATATGTTAGGCCTGACTTTGGTTCGTCCTTGCTCCCCTTGCCCAAGGAGCTTAGGTTTATCAGTCACACCCATCAAAGTGCTCCCGAGTCACTCCCATTCTTTTGTTTATCTGTAACCAATTCTACCAGTTTATCTGCTCTTCCCTTAATCAAACTCTGTTAATTGGTAAGGTCAGAACTTCCTAGGACACTGACTATTATAACATTGCCTTTCTCTCCTCTTTATGCCTTTTGAATAATTTACTTTAAAGCTATGTCTTTTTTGTATAGACACAAGAAGACAATATTATGTTTTTATAACTTAAGACTTAATTGGCCTCTATATTCCCTCCTGGGCATCTGCTCTCTCCACTTAAGCCTCAGTTGCCCTCAGTTCCTAGCACCCCAAAGTAGGGTCCCCGACGTGGGACGGGAAGGATCCAGGGCAAGCGGTGAGTTATGTGCTACCCTGGCATCGAGATGGGCCTGGCCAAAGTGCCTAATTCTTAACTATAAGTTAAGAGCTTGATCATAGACAAATGCTGTCATGATCCAATAGTAATTATGAGACTGGGACCCTGCCAGGGATGGGAAAGACTGATCTGGCCTGAGCACTGTAGTCTGAGATTGAGATGGCCCCAGGAGAGCAATTCTATAAGCTTTAATGCATCTCTTATTGTGTCCATACAAAATGATTAATATTATGAATTCTTATATGTTTGCTGGCTGAGGAGAAGAGAAACACATTCATGGGACTCTGCCCTTGGGTGGATCCTCCTGCTGAAAGAGAGATTCTGTCCTAGTGAAGGCATTCCCCTAAGAGATAGAACTATACCCCCTATGGATTGTAACCACACCTTTAGATAAGCCCCAGGCTGCTGGGGGACAGGGAGATTTAAGGTAGCTGTATGAGGGGGCAGGGGGAGAGTTCCAGAGGAGAGTGTATAGAGGGAAGATTGGAATAAACTGCAAGTGAGACCAACCATCTTGGCTCCGTTCCTTCCATCGCCTGCCACATCTTCGCCATCAACCTCCCCGGGGTGGGGGAAGCGGCTGGAGGCTACTGAACTCGGGTGGCGGGAGAGACAGCTGCTGCCCTAGGCCCTGTGCCTGGCTCGGTGCGGTGAGGCATCCCTTTCCTCGCCCGCGCCTTTTCTTTTTATTTTTATACAGGACACAGTGCGACAAAAATCAGGTGAGGGAGCAGGTGAGAGGGCGAAGTCCCAGGTCCCAGGTGTGGCTCCCAGTGTCCCCAGGGTGGTGCTGGGGGCGGGAGATCAGACCTGGGGATTCCTGGTCTCCCCAGAGTTTCACTTCTCCCTCTGCAACCTGTGTCAGCGCCATCTGCCAGGTTGGTGAAGCCTCACCAATCCTCACTCCCATTGGGCATCGCTGTCTAGAACAGTCAATCAGCGGCCGCGACGCTCCAGGTTATAAACTGAGGCACTCGCGAGGGAGTCAGAACCCGTTTCCTTCCTTCAGTATGTGGGACCCGCGATCCCTCCTGCTGCTGCTCTCCGGGGCCCTGGCCCTGACCCAGACCCGGGCGGGTGAGTGCGGGGTCGGGAGGGGAGTTCGTTGCGGGGGGGGGGGGGGGGAGGGTGGGGACTGCCAGGCACTGATGTGCAGGACCCCGAGAAGGAGTTTCTCCGGTTCCCTGCCCGGACGCCCCCAAATGTTCCTACTTGTCCCCCCAATCCCTAACTCCCCCCGCGCCCCTAAGTCTCGCCCTTCTTGGTCCCTCCCCGCTTCCCGTCTCCCGAGCCCCCTCCCTTTCCCTCACCCTGGCCCCGTGGCGCGCGGGGGGCGGGTCGGGCCCTGTCTCACCCCTTCCCCTCCCCCAGGCCCCCACTCCCTGCGGTATTTCAACACCGCCGTGTCCCGGCCCAGCGGGGAGCCCCGCTACATCGAAGTTGGCTACGTGGACGACACGCAGTTCGAGCGCTTCGACAGCGACTCGGCGAGTCTGAGGATGGAGCCGCTGGCGCCGTGGGTGGAGCAGGAGGGACCCGAGTACTGGGAGCAGCAGACGCGGAACGCCAAGGGCTCCGCACGGAGTTTCCGAGTGAACCTGAACATCGCGCGCGGCTACTACAACCAGAGCGAGGCGGGTGAGCGCGGCCGGGCAGGGACGAGCCGACACGGGGAAGGGCCGGGTCGCCCCGAGGCGGGTCCGAGCGTCCCCGAGGCTGAGGGACCCGCCCCGGACCCTTGACAGGGAGGCGTCGCGGGGACCGGTTCTGAGTTAATCTGTGCGGGCGGGTCAGACTCTCACACCCTCCAGCTGATGTACGGCTGCGACTTGGGGTTCGACGGGCGCCTCCTGCGCGGGTACTGGCAATACTCCTACGACGGCGCCGACTACATCGCCCTGAACGAGGACCTGCGCTCCTGGACGGCGGCGGCGGGCACGCAGGCTTGGAGAACCCAGCGCAAGTGGGAGCAGGCAGGTGGGGCTGAGCATGAGAGGAACTACCTGGAGGGCAGGTGCGTGCAGTCTCTGAAGAGATACCTGGAGAACGGAAAAGACACGCTGCTGCGCACAGGTACTGGGTCCCCGGTGTTGATGACCCCTGACCTTCCCTGGGAGGCGGGGGGGGGGGGACTCCCCACAGGGGGCACATAGTGGGGTTCAGTGTCCGAACAGCGCCCCTTCTTCAGTCAGGAGAGGGACTGACACGCCTGGTTTCCATGTTCTGTACCACAGAGACCCGCCCTCCCCTCAGGCCACCCTGTGTCCTCAGGACCCTGATGTTACTCGGTTTGTGTGTTTGGGGGGGTTGGGGGGGAGAGGGAGGGGCGACATTCTCTGAAATAACGAATATGGCTTCCCTGGGACCCGGCAGCCATCTGTGAACTCTCTCAGATCTCAGCTCTGGCTCCTGCTTCTCTCAGTCCCTCACCCTCCACCCAGGGCAGGACAGAGTCAGTGTCTCCTGAGAGACCCGAACCTCCTTCCCTAACCCCATTCAGGAACTTTCCAAGGAATTAGGATTTTACCCAGTTTCTCCAGCCAAGCTTGTGTCTGGATTTTTACCTCCTTTGCAAACCAATTATCCTGTTCAACCTCATTGTGGAAGTGACACAAAATGTGAATTTTTTCAATTTTCTCCTCAGAACCCCCCAAAAGACACATCACCCACCACCCCTTCTCTGACCAGGACGTCACCCTGAGGTGCTGGGCCCTGGGCTTCTACCCTGCCGAGATCACCCTGACCTGGCAGTGTGATGGGGAGGACCTGACCCAGGACACAGAGCTGGTGGAGACCAGGCCTTCAGGGGATGGAACCTTCCAGAAGTGGGCGGCTGTGGTGGTGCCTTCTGGAGAGGAGCAGAGATACACGTGCCGTGTGCAGCATGAGGGGCTGCCGGAGCCTGTCACCCTGAGATGGGGTGAGGAGGGGGACGGGGCACAGAGCCTGTTCTCAGGGAATCAGGGTTGGCCCCCTGGGGAACTGTTGAGTGTCAGGCTGGGTCTGGGGTCACACCCTCTCCTTCCTCCCTTCCCAGAGCCCCCTTCTCAGCCCACCCTCCTCACTGTGGGCCTCATTGTGGTCCTGGCTCTTGGGGCTGTGGTCGCTGGAGCTGTGGTGGCAGCTGTGATCTGCAGGAGGAAGCGCTCAGGTAAGATGGGGGTAGTTTGGGGGGGATTCTGTCCAACATGGCAGGTCTTGAGTCTTGTCCCACTTTGGGGGTCTCCCCCCTGTATTAGTTCTCCTGCCCAATTAGCGGGAGCACCACCCGCCCCCGTGCTGTTGCTCACACTCCCCTGTGTGTGCCGCTCTCAGGTTTCCTCAGGAAAGACACATTCACCTCCATAAGCTGAGCATGAACCTGGTTCCCAGGGTCACAGGGACTGTCCCTGTGAGCACAGACCGCCAGGCGAGGCTGGTCAGTCCAGGAGCGTCTCCTTCCTGCGTGTTTCCTAGTCCTGCCCTCAGTCTTCAGAGTTCTGACGCTTCCCGGGGGTCCGGGCCTAGAGAGCTGCTCTGTGGGCTCAGGACCCAGTGCTCTCCCCGACCTTCCCTGGATGTTTCCTTCCCACAGGTGGGAAAGGAGGACAGTACACTCAGGCTGCAAGTAAGTGTGGGCAGGGCTGGGGCCCTGGAATCCTGGGGACAGAGACCAGAGCCCTTGGATCCTCCTCTAGTCCCACCCCCTGGGGCTCTGACCTTGGCCTGTTTGTTCCTCTCCAGACAGCAACAGTTCCCAGGGCTCTGATAAGTCTCTCTCGAACCCTAGAGGTGAGACTCTGGAGGCTGGAGTGGGTGGGATTGGGCAGAGGGGACAGCACTGGGTTTGGGGGTTCTTTGAGCGGGATGCTGGGAGCTTGCTCAGGATGTCACCACTTCTGTCACTCACCTGAGTCTCTTCATTCTTTTCTCTCACAGTGTGAGACAGCTGCCCCGTGGGTTCCTCACATCCCAGTGTTGTGCCTCAAGAACTGCTGATTCTCCTTCTGCCCTGGGACCTGAGTGTGTCTGTGTCCTGTCTTACACTGTGAGGGGGGAGACTGGCCCTTCCCTGCCCACCAGACCCTCCACACTGACCTGTGTTCTCTTCCCTGATGCTCTGGGCTGTGCCAGCAGAGACAGGACTCAGCCGTCCCCATCTGTGTTAGCTTCTTGTTTTCCTAAATAGTTTCTCCCTTACTGAAATCAGCATCTGATTTGCATTTTTCTAATTCCTGTTTTGTGGGGTTGAGGGTTAATAAAGGAAATCCCTGAAATTTGAGAAGAAAAATATAAAAATCTTGAGACCTTCCATGTGTTTTCTGTTTTGATTTGAGTCTGACTGGTGACCAGAGAGGCTGTGAGGGAAAGGGAGGGGACAGAGGTGTGCCCTGTCTGTCTCTGTCTCAGTCATTGTGGGTTTGATGCACCTCCATGTCCTTTGTTGCTTTGGGGGAGGGGCGCAATCCTGGTTCTGCACTCATGGGTCACTCCTGGCAGGCTCAGGGAACCATATGGGGACCAGATCAGGTTGGCCACATGCAAGGTAAGCGCCTCCCCTTATACTGTCGCTCAGGCTCCCTCTAACCCCTGTATCATCTCCTGAAGTCCCAGTGTGTTCTATTTTAAAAATTTCTAAATTCTGTATCCCAGAGATTGTGTGATCCACAACAAACCCTAACAGAATGAGAACATAAATTTTTTGTTGTTGTTGTTCAGCAATAAAATCTGTTTATTTTATTTTGTTTCTTTTACCCCTTATGAGATAGTGGGGAATAGGGATTGGAAAGGATAAATTGTTACATAGTAGGTTCAACTAAAACTATTACTAAGGTTTTTGTCCATAGGTTAGGTAGACTAAATGAACAGATTTTCTTTTTTTTTCTTTTTTTTTTTTTAAATCTTTTATTAGTGAATTACTGTGAGGTACAGTTACAAACTTAGGAACTTTCGTTTTTGCATTTCAGTCATACAGTGATAGTTTACCCATCCCTACACCAGTGCTAAATACGGGAAGTTTTTTTTTTTTTTTTAACAACACGCAGTAAGAATTTATTCATATTAATAACTCCATTTGTCATGGGGGTTGTTGCTTAGATGTATGGGATGGCACATGCATGCTGGCTCTCTGAGGTTACACAGGTGCTGACTCTCTGAGGTTACACAGGTGCTGGCTCTCTGAGGTTACACAGGGCTGGCTCTCTGAGTGAACAGATTTTCTTACAAAATGATTTTCCAGATTTTTAAAATTTCATGGGAGTAGTGCAACACAATGCACATAACATCTTTAGATAAACCCAGGTTTAATCACTGTTTTTTGTTTACTGGTATTTTTTAAATTTATTTATTTTTAATTAGTGAATCACCGTGAGGGTACAGTTACAGATTTATACACTTTTGTGCTTATGCTTCCCTCATACAAAGTTCAGGAACCCATCCCTTCACCAGTGCCCATTCTCCACCACCAGTAAACCCAGCATCCCTCCCACCCTCCCCAATCCCATCTCCCCCCACCCCACGAGAACATAAAATTGTATTGTAAATTTTAACTTCGGTTTACAAACAAGCGTCAATTGCCTCAAACTGCAAGTGCTTCCCTTGGGCAGAGCCTCACCCATGAGTAAACTTTCTCCTTGGCCTCGGGCTGCATTTGTAGCCGCCCAACATGTCTTCCCTCACACCTAATATTCCAGGAGTAGCACATTTAGTGGGGTTTAAAGGAGAAGGCAACCGATCTTAGAGGGAAATATATTTTTACAGACATGTATATACATGTATACACAGACATGTATATACATAATATATATATTGTATTTATTTATTATTTTCACTCCTCTCTGTTTTTAAGAGTTGGGGCGGAGGGGCAGTGCACAATATTCTGTGACCTGATTTCCAGAGACCAGCTCTATTCAGGAGTCCATCACTGTTGCCTCATTAGAATAAAGATGCTCCTATTCCACTCCAAATCCCCTCAAATTCATGAAGTTTCAGGAGCCCTGTGTCAGGAAGCATAGGAAAAGACAAATATTAGAACTGAATATGTGTCTAAAACTTTGACCATTGAGGAAATTCCAAGAGTTCTAAAGGCTCTCTACCAGAAATGGGAATGAAGCAAAAATGTGTGTGTTACTATAAACCTCAAAATCACAACTTCAGTTGAGATAATTGGGCAGAATCCCAAGCTTACCCACCACATCCCTCACTTTCACATAGAACATCTGCCTTGGCTAAGTCCACACATTTCTGGAATGACCCTCTCAATTGTATTTCAACTGTCCTTTAGTTCTCTCTGCCCGTCCTCTAAAGGTTATTTTTGAGGATATACTTTAAAAAGCTCATATGTAAAGCTGGTTAATAATCCTGGGACTCTCATACTTTTATAGGGCATCTATGACAAAAATTCCCTTCTTAGGGCTTCCCCTAATAAATTCCTTCTGAGTTTAACCTCATCTTGGCTTCACTTAGAGGATGTAGACTGGACTATCAAAGCCATTTCTGTTGCTACACCAACACCAATGTTTGATTCAATCCTTTAGCTCCTTTGTTTCCTTAGATTCTTCTGTCACCATCTGATTTTACTTGGTTTTATCTCTTTGAGCTAATAGAAAATTGTTCTTCCAAGCCACCAATTTTAGGATTATTTGTTACAAAGTAATAAGTATTAATAAGGTTTTCTTGTTTCTGCTGTTCTATAGATATTACTTCCATTGACTTTGTTTCCTGAGCCTTGTAACTGTTATTCATATTAGCTTCAGTTTCTTCTCTTCTACTTCTTCCTTTTACTTTTTAAATGTATTTTTTCTTTTCCTTTCTTTTTTTTTTCTTTTTGGGTCACACCCGGCAATGCACAGGGGTCACCCTGGCTCTGCATTCAGGAATTACCCCTGGTGGTGCTCAGGGGACCATATGGGATGCTGGGAATCGAACCCGGGTTGGCCGCGTGTAATGCAAACGCCCTCCCCGCTGTGCTATCACTCCAGCCCCAAAACTGAGAGGAGCCTTTTTTTTTTTTTTTTTTTTTTTGCTTTTTGGGTCACACCCAGCGATGCTCAGGGGTTACTCCTGGCTTTGCACTCAGGAATTACTCTTGGCAGTGCTTGGGGGACCATATGGGATGCTGGGATCGAACCCGGGTCGGCAGTGTGCAAGGCAAACACCCTACCTGCTATGCTATCGCTCCGGCCCCTTCTTTTCCTTTCATTGACATTATAATGACAGAAGTAAGAAGTGCGTGCTTGTACATGTGTGTTTGTGTGTATGTTGAGGTACAACTGTCACAAACATATCTGTTTTAATATATGATGAAAAGGGGGATATATTTTGAGGAAATAAGTGTTACATGAGTGGCAGAAATGTAAATTTCCCCGTAAAAGGAAGAATAAGGAGCTGGAGTGATAGTACAGTGGGTAGGGCATTTGCCTTGCATGCTGCTGACCTAGGTTCGATTCCCATGATCCCATATGGTCCCCTGAGCACCATCAGGAGCAATTCCTGAGTGCAGAGCCAGGAGTAACCCCTGTGCATCGACAGGTGTGACCCAAAAAGCAAAAATAATAATAATAACAATAAGGGGTAATATTTGCAAATATTTCTACTTTCATACTAAAATAATATAAGGCATATTTCATATTTTAAAAATATTTTCTCATTCAATGAAAAATTTGTTCAATGTATTATTAAAAAAATAATAATAGCATCTTTACTCTCAAGGATGGCTAATAAAATAGTAAAGAGTGCTATAATTGGGCTAAAGATAAAAATTGTGTGCTAGTCAAGCCTCTTAAGAATTGATGTAAACAGTTGATGTTTTGCCCTGCGCTCCTGCCTGCTGTCTCCTGGGTGTTTGAAAAGTTTGACTCAAAACATGGATATTAGACCAAATTGTACAATTTCTATCAATAATATGAATGACAAAATTTAGAAAGAAAGACTACAGACATGCCTATATACCCTGTTTTCTCAGTTTGGCCCTGAGGTAGATATTGTGGCTTTAAAGACCATGAAGATGAGGGGACAAGCTTTTGTTATGTTTAAGGAACTTGGTTCATCCGCTAATGCCTTAAGGCACTTACAAGGATTTCCATTTTGTGGTAAAGGAATGTGAATCCAGAATGCAAAAATAGGTTCTGATATAATATCTAAGATGCGTGGCTCTTTTGCTGAGAGAAAAGAAGAAAAAAAAAGGAAAAAGCCAAAACTGTGGAGCAGACTGCAGCAATTGTAAATAAGAAGCCCAATCTGGGAACCCAAATTCAGCTAATACACAAGGAAATTAGCACAAAATCCTCAGGTTCCTGACTACCCTTCAAACTATATTTCATTCCTCAATAATTTACCAGAAGAGACTAATGAGATGTTATCCATGCTGTTTAATCAAGTCCCTGGTTTTAAAGAAGTGCGTTTGGTACCTGGAAGAGATGACATTGCTTTTGTTGAATTTGAAAACGATGGTCAGGCTGGAGCTGCCAGGGATGCCTGAGAGGGATTAAAGATCGCACCATCCCACGCCATGAAGACTACCTGGACCAAGAAATAACATTTGAGATTGTTGTGTTTAAAGGACTTGGTGTTATTTATAGGTTGTTTTTCTTTTTTTAGGTAGCATTTGTTCTGGGCATTGTGATAACTGGAGATGGATGAGAGAGGAAGGAAGAGTGAAATTTTCGTGGAGTTAAGATTACCTAGTCTTCTGAGGTTGGAAATGTGTAAGGCCTTAGTTTTATACAATAAGCCTTTATTTGTATTCTATGTCAAAAAAAGAAAAGTTGATGTTTTACTCTGTGTATATCTTTATAATTATTTTAAAAGCAGCAGTCTTATATAGTTAATTAAATACTTTCACACTGCAATCTCAAGAAAAGGATTTTCGAAATTAGCCATGATCTGTGTCTTGACAAAATTTATCTATTTCATGTCCTTTTGTAGCAAGATAGAGCAAAACAGGTCAGAAAGTGTGCTTTTAAAATAACTATCACAAAAATACTGTCATAGAAACTTTGTTTAAAAGAATGGGCTCTCTTTAGTGTGTGGGAAACTTTCACTACTGTCACTGTATGTACACATATGATTTTTGAAATATAGAAAAGTAAGCTCTTTGTCTTTATCAGAGACAATTTTTTCCTGGCCACACATATAGTACCAGTACAATGCTTTTTGAATCTTTTGAATTGAACTGATATCTTTTTAAGTATCAGAATGCAAGTTTGACATGATGTTATTTTAATGTCTTCAAGTAAGCAATCTTAGCCTCAACACTAAGTTGTACATTGTACACTTGCTTTGGCGATACTTGAAAAACATTAAATTTGCTAGAATAAGGTGGATTCCTTAATTTCTTCCTTAATTCTACCCTAAAACATTATTAAATAACTTTTGCCCAGTACCTGGCAGAGGGGTAGTTTATTTCCAGCCCTGCCAGCTCCTTCCATCAGCTGTGTGGACCTCCCCGACAGTGACCCATTCCCCGCACACATCCCAACCCAGAATCCTGAGGGCAACACCTCCCAGCATCCCTCAGGACCTACAGTGTGGGACGGGGCGTGGTTTCCAAGGGCGCTGTTATTTTCCCCTTTCCCAGCACTCTGGACTCACATCTCAATCTCCATTTGTTGATAATCATCTCTCTCAATGTCAATGGTCTAAATGCACCAATTAAGAGACACAGAATGGCAAACTGGATTCAGAAACTGAACCCAACATTCTGCTGCCTACCAGAAACACATGTGAACAGTCGGAGCAAACAGAGACTCAAAGTCGAAGGGTGGAAAACAAACCTGCAAGCAAACAACTCCCTCAAAAAAAGCTGGGGTGGCCATACTAGTATCTGACAACATAGGCTTCAGGTTGAGAAAGATTAGAAGGGACAACATGGACAACATTTTAATAATCAAGGGATATGTACAGCAGGAATTAATTATACTTCTAAACATATATGCACCCAAGGAGGGACCAGCTAAGTACTTAAAACAACTGATAATAGATTTTAAGAAGGACATTGGGAGCAACACAATAGTAGGGGCTTCTTCGTGCTCAGACAGGAACTGGTACAGTCTCACTGTCACTCCTGGCAGTTTGCTTCCCTGGTCAGTCCTGAGAAATTAATGCAAAATAAAGAAAGTGAAGGGACAGAGAGTCACGGCTGTCAGAAAATATTAGAATTTGAGCTAGCAAAGATTTTACAAGTCATTCTAATTATACAGATGAAGGATAATCAATTGTAAATTTTATTAAGGCCAGTAAGTGGCAAAGCAAAGATGCAAACCTAGGATTTCTGGTTTCTAGCCAAGTGAATTGTCCAGTTCCAGGAGTATAGACAGAGGCTGAAAGTGTGGGAAAGCAGCGGGAGTGTTGTCTCTCCCTGACACTTTCCATCACAGACGCACAGAGATCAAATGGAGATTCGGGCACTGGAGCAACAGGTCTGACACAGGTGGCTCCATCCTACAGTGTGTGTAAGTTGTTTGATCACAATTTTAAGCTACAAATTGGCAACAACTCTAATAATCTTTCCTCAAAACCTCTTAGCTAGAAATAAAATTAGAACAACATGAGGAATTGGGAACTCCGGGACACCTTTTATTCAAGCCCACAAATGTAAGAAAAAGGTATGAAAAAAATTCTTTCACTGGGGGGCTGGAGCAATAGCACAGCGGGTAGGGCGTTTGCCTTGCACGCGGCCGACCCGGGTTCGAATCCCAGCATCCCATATGGTCCCCTAGCACCACCAGGTAATTCCTGAGTGCAGAGCCAGGAGTAACCCCTGTGTATCGC